>NC_142014.1:32236765-32576765 GCF_049901735.1 Notechis scutatus | reverse complement strand
CGAACATGTAAACAAGCTAAATACATTACTAACATGGGCTGCATCCTGCCCATACCCTTTTATCTTTCTTGGTGATTTCAATCTACCTCATATTGACTGGACCCTAAATGATTGTACAACTGAAATCATACACACAACCTTCTACAATGCTATTACAAATCTGGGACTGGAACAACTAGTAACCAACAACACTAGTCTAAACAACTGCCTCGATCTCATCTTCTGCAATAGTTTGAATTTAATTTACGAAATACAAACTAAAGAACCCTTTTCCAGCAGTGACCACAATATGATTGACTTTTGTCTCAACATACGCCCACACAAAAATCACCACAATGATGTAATCTCCAATTGTAACTTCAAAAAAGGCAACTATGATCTTATAGACAACGATCTCTCATCCCTTGATTGGCAATCTCTATTCACTGGATGCAATACTGCTGAAGACCATTACAACATATTTTTACTTGAAGTCAAAAGAGTCATCAAACTAAATGTACCAACAACAGCTCCCAAAACAAAACAAAAAAGCAGATTACCCATAACAATAAGGAAACTTCAATCCAAAAAGAGATCACTCTGGCGGAAAAACAAATCTGGTCACGTTGCCAATTTCAAAAGCCGATACAAAAATTTATGCCACCAGATAAAGACCGAATGCACCAATTATCACATTAAATAAGAGGAAAATCTTCTATGCACCAATTCCACCCGTGCTTTTTACAATTTTGTAAACAACAAACTAAAAGACTCAAGGTCCATCCCACCCCTGATAGGACCTGATGGTAAAGACTGCAACGACGACACCATTAAAGCCAACATCTTTAACACATTCTTCGGCTCAGTATTTGTAAACAGCAATGGATCATGCCCAGTATTTCCTAGCCGTACCACAGATAACAACAATGATCTAATACATATCGATTTTACAGAAGACAATGTTGAAAAAGCACTACGCAATCTAAAACCATCTCTATCTATTGGACCGGATGGAATATGTGCCTACTTCTTAAAAAAGCTATCCACTGCCATAGCCAAACCTCTAAGCATAATCTTTGAAAAATCTTTCAGGACCAGCTCCTTGCCTAACCTATGGTCACAAGCCACAGTCATCCCCATCTTCAAAAAGGGAGACCCAAGCCTAGTTGAAAATTACAGACCAATCTCCTTATGCTGCGTCACCTGTAAAGTCATGGAATCAATTATTAACCAATCAATCATCCTCCACTTAGAGACAAACAACCTACTCTCCAATAAACAATTTGGTTTCAGAAAAAAACTATCCTGTAATCTGCAACTCTTACACTGCAAAAACATATGGACGACACAACTCGACCAGGGCAAAGCAATAGACGCAATCTACATAGACTTCTGTAAAGCCTTTGATTCAGTGGTACACGACAAACTACTCCTAAAAATAAAATCCTATGGTATCTCTGGACAACTGCATAACTGGATAGAAGCATTCCTGGCAAACAGACAACAAATGGTCAAAATTGGGAGCGTCCTATCGAATTCTGTACCTGTCAATAGTGGTGTCCCCCAAGGCAGAGTTCTAGGACCAACTCTCTTCATACTCTACATAAATGACCTCTGTGATCATATTAAGAGCAATTGCGTTCTTTTCGCTGATGATGTAAAGCTGTTTAATACCACAAACAATACTGCTACCCTACAAAAAGATCTTGACTATGTATCAGAATGGTCAAACAAATGGCAACTTCAAATCTCAACAAATAAATGCTCTGTCTTACATATTGGCAAAAAAAATCAGAAAATAAAATACAAGCTGAATAGTCAAGATCTTGTTGATGACCCAAGCTCACCTCTAATGATCTACGTGCTAGAGCCCACTGCAACTACATAGTGCTAGAGCCCACTGCAACTACATAGCCAAAAAGGCATTAAGAGTTGTTAATCTAATCCTACGTAGCTTTTTCTCTGGTAATATCACACTACTAACCAGAGCATACAAAACATTTGCTAGACCAATACTCGAATACAGTTCATCAGTCTGGAACCCACATTACGTATCTGATATTAGCACAATTGAGAAAGTCCAGAAATATTTCACAAGAAGAGTTCTCCACTCCTCTACTCGTTGTAGAATACCTTATGCCACCAGACTTGAAATTCTAGAACTAGAAAACCTTGAATTACGCCGTCTTCGGTCTGATTTAAGCATGGTATATAAAATCATACATTGCAATGTCCTACCTGTCAATGAATACTTCAGCTTCAACCATAACAACACAAGAGCACACAATAGATACAAACTCAAAGTTAACCGCACCAAACTTGATTGCAGGAAATACGACTTCAGCAATAGAGTGGTCAATGTCTGGAATACTCTACCCGACTCTGTAGTTTCTTCCCCAAACCCCAAAAACTTTAACCTTAGAAAGTCTACTATTGACCTCACCCCTTTCCTAAGAGGTCTGTAGGGGGCGTGCATAAGCGCACCAACGTGCCTACCGTCCCTGTCCTATTGTTTCTCTTATTCTTCTTTTATTTTTCTTATATGTACCCATTTCATGTATTCACAACTATGTATACACTTATACTTATTATCTTGTAAACAATTGACAAATAAAATAAATAAAATAAAAATAAATAAACTCCATGGAGATAGATAAGAGGTACTTTTACTGAGTTTGAGATGATAGAAGCGAAAGCAAGGCAAGATTTGATTCAAAACATGTGAATGTTACAGATTGAAAGTTTCCCCAAATCCCTCTCCCCAGGGTCCAGCACTGAGGGTCCAATCAACACCCAGTATGATGTTGTGTGAAGCTCATCTTCAGGTATTTCGCCCTTCTGGAGTCCTAGGATGGTTGGCCTTGACAGGGTGTAAACAACTTCACTCAGCAGCACAATTCTTGAGAGAAAATTTCCCTTTCAGTTCACATGGGACTGCATGACACCAGCTCACTTCCCCAACCCAAATGCCATGCCCCCCCGTTACTATGGCAGCCAATAGCAAGCATGTTGCAAAGTCAAACCCCATGCTGGAGATCCATCTGACAGCTACAGACTTACTCCTGTATTATACATATACTTACCGTATTTGCCGGCGTATAAGACGACTGGGCGTATAAGACGACCCCCCAACATTTCCACTCAAAATATAGAGTTTGTTATATACTCGCCGTATAAGACTACCCCCTCTTCCACACACCTTCCACTTTTGCACTTTTTTTTTTTTTGACGCACTTTTCTGCTTTGGACAATTTTGAAATGAGCTAATCCAATTTTGAACCAAGAATATGCAAATAGCTATGGAGTTTAGAAATGAATTTTAAAAATATTTTTCATTGCTTACCATTAAGCGTAAAATATGTTGTAAATAAAATGAGAACACAGGAAACGTTCTCTTCTCAATACAGCTGATCTCTCTCTCTCTCTCTCTCTCTCTCTCTCTCTCACACACACACACACACACACACACACACACCAAAAACCCGGACACTGAAAAGGCTGCCAAGGAACAGTATATTCAATGCCTTCTCTTTAATCAAGAAACAAGGAATTCCTTAGAATCTTTTTTTTCCCCAAGTGGCCCTCTTTAAAAAAAAAAAATGGAGGTAACACTTTCATTCAAAAAGTCTTCCAGTATCTGGAGTCGCTCAGACATATTGAAGTGAGGCAGGAGAGTAAGTGAAATTTGAAATGATCCAGCTACCGTTTTCTTCCCTCCCGCCCGAAGGCCATTATCTCCACGTCAAAACGAACGAGGGGAGGCAAAGAAGCCAAACACGCTAAAAAGGATCTCTTTATTTTCCTACACAAGGTCACACCTACTTTTCCGCATTCAAAGGACAACCTCTCCTCACCACCACCACACACACACACACACATCCCAATACCCGCAAACAATGTTCTGGGCATTAATCACCATTGCTACATTAACCTGGTAAATTTATACCCTGCCTCCCCCAGTGTTGCTTTGACGGCAGGATTTCACACAGCGGGGCGCTCGCTCGCTCTCTTTTCCGCTCTCCCACCGTTCGCACATGTTGGAAGCACCGTAAAACCTGATAACCCACCCGGGGGCTCCCCCATCCTTAACCTACAGCCGCCCGCATGCAAAACCTGCGTGCAAAAAGAAAAAAAGAAAAAGAAAAGTACGCCGCACGTGAGGATCTTCGAATCCTCTCCTCCCCACACCGCTAAGGAAGGAAGAGGGGGAAAGGTTGCGCAGCGCGTGGCGAGTGACACACACACACACACACACACACACTGCTCCCCCCCCAGCCTCCCTCCCGGCTGCAACTCAAGCTCGAAGTGGGAGTCGGAGTCCTCCCGGCGTATAAGACGACCCCCCCACTTGGAGGCATGTTTTTCAGGGCAAAAAAGTCGTCTTATACGCCGGCAAATACGGGTATATTGAAGAATGGCTTTTCTTCCACATATTTATACAAAAGGCAAGTGAGTAGCAGAGAAATAATTGACAAAGATGAAGAAATTTGGAAAATATTTATCATGTACCACATATTTTATTGTCTTACAACTTTTTTAGATTTATTTAACATGCAATGTCCCACATTTATTGCAGAAGTTCTTATATATGCAGGACAATTGTCATGGCATCAGATTACTGATTTATATGTTCTGTTCATTTGACATAATAATCAGCAACAGGATAGCAATAGGTACACAAATTACCAGCCTTCAGTGAAGTTCTTGTACCATATTTTATAATGTAACAACTCTCTGAAGTACCTAGGGTTAAAACTAGATGGATCACTAACCTTCTGGCAATTCCTGGAGCAAACAACTGCAAAATTGAAAAGCCACAACAATTTACTGAACAGAGTGACTGATACATCCTGGAGTGCTGATTCTAACACCCTACAAACAACAGCATCTCTAAGATATTGCTAAGTACTATGATATTGCAATACAAGGGCATGGGATGCAAGGTGCCAGAGATGATATGCATTGTCGGACATAACATCAAAAAAACACTACGCAATCTAAAACCATCTCTATCTATTGGACCTGATGGATTATGTGCCTACTTCCTAAAAAAGCTATCAACTGCCATCGCAGAACCTCTAAGCATAATCTTTGAAAAATCTTTCAGGACCAGCTCCTTGCCAACCTATGGTCAATACCCACGGTCATCCCCATCTTCAAAAAGGGAGACCCCAGCCTTGTTGAAAATTACAGACCAATCTCCTTATGCTGCGTCACCTGCAAAGTCATGGAATCAATGATTAATCATTCCATTACCCTCCACTTAGAGACAAACAACCTACTCTCTAACAAACAATTTGGTTTCAGAAAAAAATTATCCAGTAATATTCAACTGCTACACTGCAAAAACATATGGACTACACAACTCAATCAGGGCAAAGTAATAGACGCAATTTACATAGACTTCTGTAAAGCCTTTAATTCAGTGGTACATGACAAACTACTTCTAAAACTAAAATCTTATGGCATCTCTGGACACCTGCGTAACTGGATAGCTGCATTCCTGTGAAATAGGCAACAAATGGTCAAAATAGGGAGCGTCCTATCAAATCCTGCACCTGTTAAGAGTGGTGTCCCCCAAGGCAGCATTCTAGGACCAACTCTCTTTATACTTTACATAAATGACCTTTGTGATCATATTAAAAGCAACTGTGTTCTTTTTGCGGATGATGTAAAACTATTCAACACCACCGACAATGCTGCTACACTTTAAAAAGAACTTGATTATGTGTCAGAATGGTGAAACGTGGCAACTTCAAATCTCAACAAACAAATGCTCTGTCTTACATATTGGCAAGAAAAATCAGAAAATAAAATACAAGCTGGATGGACAAGACCTTGTAGATGACCCTCACTCTGTCAAGGACCTTGGAGTTCTCATCTCTGATGATCTAAGTGCTAGAGCCCACTGTAACAACATTGCCAAAAAGGCATTAAGAGTTGTTAACCTAATTCTGCAAAGCTTTTTCTCCAGTAATATTGTACTACTAACTAGAGCATACAAAACATTTGCTAGACCAATTCTTGAATATAGCTCATCTGTCTGGAATCCGCACTGCATATCGGACATTAATACAATTGAGAGAGTCCAGAAATATTTCACAAGAAGAGTCCTCCATACCTCTACTCACAACAGAATACCATATGCCTCCAGATTGGATAACTTAGAATTACACCACCTTTGTTCTAACCTAAATGTATTATATAAAATTATCTACTACAATGTCCTACCTGTCAATGACTACTTCAGGTTCAACCTCAACAATACACGAGCACACAATAGATACAAACTCAGGGTAAATGCACTAAACTCGGTCGCAGGAAATACAACTTCAGTGACAGAGTGGTCAATGCCTGGAATACTCTACCCAGTGGTCCCCAACCTTTTGTGCCAGGGACCAGTTTTCACTCAGAAACACTTTTTCAAGGACCGGGGGGCTGTCCAGTGAGTTTAGCTTGCAGACGTTTTTCACATCTGACTAGGTAACATCTGATGTTGTTACCAGTCGGGTAATAAAACGCCCGTTCTCATTAGCCAGCCTGCCTGCCTTGGTTTCTGGTTTCGAGCAGCTTCGGCTGAGAAAAAGAGGCGAATAGTTATTATTCTCAGCCGGCTGCTCCGAAACTACCAGAAACGAAGGCAGGCAGGCAGGCAGAACGGAGCACTGGATTGAACCTGGATTGATTGGCGGCGGGTGGGGGTGAAACGGCGCTTCGGAGGAGCTGCGCCGATAGGAAAAGCCACCACCACCCCGGCTTCTTTGAAGCAGTTTCTTCCTGGGCTGGTGGAGGAGCGAGAGAGCGACTGAGAGAGGAATGAGGCGGGAGGAAGCCGAAGCCACTGAGCCAGAGAGCAGGACAGGCTTCGGTTGCTTCCTCCCTCCCCTTCTCTCATTTGTGTCCTTGATCCCCGATCCCAGCAGCATTCACCGAAGGCGAAGAAAGCCGCCATTTTTTAAAAAAAATTTTTCCTTTGCGGCCTGGTACAGAGTGCTCCACGGACCGGGACCGGTCCGCGGCCCGGTGGTTGGAGACCCTGCTCTACCTGATTCTGTGGTTTCTTCCACTAACCCCAAACACTGTCTACTGTTGATCTCACCCTATTCCTAAGAGATCTGTACATAAGCTCACCAATGTGCCTACCATCCCTTTCTTAATGTTCTGTTTTATTCTATTCTACTTATCTATTTCATCTATTAATAATCATGTTTATACTTATATATATATTATCAAATACATGCTTGACAACATAAATAAATAAATAAAATATATCTGTTTCTGACCTGCTTTCCTGTCTCTCCTTCATTGGACTTTGCATAGCTTCTCCTTCCGAAGAACTCATGCTATGTGTTGGCATGTACACTTCAGAATTAGCATGCCAATTATTTTGTTCTGGAAAACTTGCAGATCATGAAATCACCACCTTTCTGGTTCCCCTAGGTATAACTATGTTTGTTTGCCTTGCGTTTTTCCTACTCAAAGGATATACCCTGGACTTTGACTCCTTACAAACAGCGCAATCTAAGTACATCTTGCATTGCTTTGGCTTTGGCTTTGGCTTACATCCCTCAGCTAGATCTGGCATCTTCTGCAGTACTCTAAAGCTTGCATGCCCCAATTTCCTATGTCATAAATGTACACAGTTGCCATTTGTTCCTAAATGTTCACACACAATCATGCTCCTGTTGTAAGGCATCCAGAAAGTATCCATGATATCAATCACTCCGAGACATCTCTCTCCAAGGTTGAATTTATTAGAAACAGATCTGGCATGTCAAAGGTAATTTCCCAAGTGAAATTATTTTCGCACCTTACACAGAATCCACCTTCTCTCCTCCCTTCTCTCCTCCCACTTCTGTACTTCATAAATCACAAGCACCAATTAACTGCCACTGGAATTACTTAATACGACATACAGAATAACCTTGAACTTTTCAACTCTCTAAAAGGAAAAAAAATTTGGCAGCTGAATTTTAAAGCTGACACCTGTCTTCCTAGAATGTATAGACCATCCTTCTTAATCCCTCATGCATGAATTCTTCCACCTTTCCTGATGGAGTACTGTCCTCCTGCAAACAGTATTCCATACCCTTTGCTATCTAACTGGAAACACTCAGCAGATTATGATCCAATTCAGGTACATATAGGACATTATCTAATGTTTCTCCTATCTCAGGCACATAGATGTTATCTGCCACTTTAACAGCAGATCATGGACCGTTGGCCAAACTAACTCCAAGACAAAGTCCATCAAAGTAAGAATTTATTAGAGAAGACATGTTGGCACATCTGGGGAAAACCCGAATCCAAATTCCTGCATTTCCTCCCCCATACACACTAAAACTCACATCCTGCTCCATTCAGTGACCCTCACGTCGGATGGTCCAATCAAGCTCCTATCTCAGCTGCCACCAAACTTTGGTCACTCCCCTCCAGGTGCCAGCAGCTTCTCCTTCATCTCTTGTGAAAGAATGTTATTATGGCTATACTCCCTTCACTACTCTCCTGTTCCCAAGCTTTCCCATCCCCAGCTGTGGCAGCCCTGAAGATCTGTCCCAAGATGGATCCAGGGCTGACACCAAGTTTTCTGCTTTATTTCTAAAATTACTGTTCACAAAAAGCACTGAAGTGCCTCTAAGGAAAGGTAGCACTGACCTTTTTATCTTTGACCAAACTCGCCTGCTATGTCTTTATTTTAGTTATTATTTATCTTTATTTTTTTCCACCTTTCCACCTCATCACAATCCAAAAACTCTTTATCAGTTTAGAAAACCAATAAAAAAAATCCACAATATAACAATATTATACAATATAATAGAAAGATGAAGATGAAAATGGCAAAATAAAACCAGGAGGAACATTCTTCTATTTCTAAAAGTTTTCAAAAGGAGAGGAGAGCCATTCCACATCACCAGTTTTTCATTTGTTTTTCCTGATTCATCTAAATCAGGGGTGTCAAACTGGCGGCCCATGGGCTGGATTTGTCATGCACAGGCCAGCTCTGTGAAGGGAAAAAACATTGTGATATATCACATGACAGCAACGTGATGTCATGGCAAGTTTGACAGCTGAGATCTAAATGATTGCTGGTTCAAGTTGCACTATGTGTTCCTGGTGAGACCCAGGTGACAAGCCCTAAAGGGTTTTATAGAGTAAATTATCACCTCAAATTGTATCAACTGTCAACCTATGTAGAATCCACAAAACTGATATTATATGCTCCCAGTGGCAATACCTAGAAAGTATGTGGGCATATTGGGCAAATTATAGCTTCTAAATTATTTTTAAGGGTAAATTACAGCAGTCATGATTATGCCATGAATAGCTAGGTCCTCCTGCTCCAGGTAGTATTGCAACTGATGCACCAGCTGAACCTGAATGCAGAGCCCGCTAGCCACAGCTTCCATCTTCTCTTAAGGCAGTAAATCCAGAAAGACTTCCAGCTTTTGAAGCAGATGCCTGATGGATAGTAGTTGCTCATTCTGAATTTTTCAAATCCTGAATGCTAAAGTAGTTAGAGCTGGCCTTGAGGAAGTACATAAGAGCATTTAAGGGGGGAAGGAAGCCACAGTTCAGAAACTGAAAGAAATGTGAAGAAAAAAATCATAATAACTCCACCTTGATTTTGTTTACTATAAGATGAGACAGAAATTTGGTCAGGCTTTCAAGATTCTACTAACCTGTACAACAATAACGTAAGATTTCTAGAATCACTGAGGTGTTTGTTTCTTGACCTGGCTTACATCTAAGTCTGACAACCATAAGTGTTAATCTTTACTAGACCTTCTTCTCTTGTTTTAATACTAATGACATGTAAAAAGAGAGCCAATTTTGTGTAGGTGTTAAGGTCTAGGCACCAAGAAACTCTGATTCTAGAGTTTAGCTATGAAGCCACCTTTGGACTAGTCATTCTCTCTGTCCTAGGTAGAAGCCAATGGCAAACCATTTCTGAAAATGCTGGTAAGAAAAATGTGTCAGACAGGAGTCAGAAGCAATTCAAAGGGCTATCTCTCTCTCCCTCCGCCCCCCCGCCCGCCTCGCTTCAAAGAACATTAAGCCCATGGAGTCATCAAACATTTAATTAGACAGAAACCTTGATTCAGACATATGAATCATAACTATGAATCATAAATATAAAATTATTGTAATTCTAGGCTACAGAACTGCGTAACTTGAACATGCTTCATATTCCAGAACAGAACTCAATATGCTTAGATATAAGATACATATAACATATTTTCTAGAAAAAACTAGGATGATGTTAATATATTGGAAAGTTTTGCAGTGCTTCTGAGATTTAACTGCAAACAATTCCATATAGTTCTGCGTCTTTACATCCAGTTTAATTTTTAATACATTTGCTGAGAAAGTTGTGTTATGCTGAGCTTCAATGTTATTTTTAATTTCCCTCCACAAGATGTCACTATAACTCTTTTCTTCCCATTTCTGGTAAGAAAATTCTTACCATTTAGATACTAATTCTAAAGGTGTCTCTTTTTTTGTCTTGAAATGCATTATTTCATATATGATAGAAGACAAATAGACGTTTAAAGAAAGATATTAACTATACAGAGAATTTTGTGATGTGTGTCTGTATTTCTTTTAGATATCTTTATAAACATTATGTACTTATTCAGAAGCAACACCAGAAAAGTCTTAATTTAGATAATGGCTAGGAAGGACAGACTCTGCTATATGCATCAAACACAAATACTCCATGTCTGAAATTTCAGGAGCAAATGAGGAGGACTGCAACCATCATTTACTATCTTCTGGAATTCCTTGCAACTGCGTCAATTTCAGCTTCTAAACACTAGAAGGGACTAGAAGTTAACAGAAATATTTAGGGGTATCTACAGTGTGTATGTAGCCAAAAAGGGCAATATGCTGAATCAGGCAATCAGGAACTGTCTCCCAAAGATTTAGAAGATACCACTGAGAAAACTGAGCTTTATGCTCTTCTATATACTAACAACAAGAAAATTATTTGCATAAGTATAACGGAACAAACATGTACATTGTGAGCCCCCAAAGCTATGGATATGTGTCTCACAGTGCATCCTGAAGTTGCTGCTAAATTATAATGTTTCATGTGACAGATATGCATCAGGAATAACCATTTGAACTCTTTTAATGCATTTAATTTGATTTAAATTAAAATAAATCTATTTTTTCTTTTTGGAAAATGTCCACACTACTGCAAAATGGACAATATCTGACTGAAAACCTTTAGTTTTGATGCCACATATTCAGAGACTCACACGTGTGCCCCCATACACACTGGTCTCCAGCTATTGATGATAATCAATATAATCAATAGCTGGATTATACTAGTCTGCCAGCATAATCAATAGCCAATTTTGGGGAGAAAGATGGAATAAACTGAGAAATGGTCCATTCAAGAATTAACAAAACCTGTGCCTAGACAGGATCATCACATGAATATTGAACTCCAAAGTTAAAACAAATAAATTATGCTGCCTCTATTAAGTTGACTTCAATATTTATAGATTGAACATTGTTGTTTCATATCTAATTGAGCTGGTAAGCAGCCAGGATATACCAATATTCAAATTTAAGGAGAAACAATATTCTTCAAATGTTGCGAGCATTTGACAGGGACACTCTGAAAATGGCAGCTTTACTTGATATGGCCACTGCAAAAGCTCTTCTTATCCAAAAGCAAAAACTCTTCCAAGCATATGTTAGCTATATGTACAACTATGATGATAAGACAGGTGCTTTATATCCATCCAACCTACCAAAAACATAATTGTAAAAGAGACTAGAATTAAAAGTTAAAATAAGCAAAAAAATGGTAAGAGAACACCTTCTGATCTTGATGAATATAAATTACGAGGACCTGATGGATTACATCCAGTGGTGGGATTCAAATAATTTAACAATAGGTTCTCTGCCCTGGCTGGGTAGGTGTGGCTGGGTGGTCATGTGACTTGGTGAGCATGGCCAACTTGACATCACTCACTTCAAGGGGCATCTCACCTTTCCCAGCCTCTCCTCACCATGTCCGGCCACACCTCCCTCCTCCCCTTCCAACTACTCCTTGTCTTGCCGGCCACTCACTCTGCCAGAGCGAGTAGTTTTCAAAAAAAAAGAATGCTTGCCTTGTGCAAATAAACAGGAAACATCTCGACTTCAGTTTTGATGCACCTTGCAAAGTATTACTGCTCATTCTAGTCTCCTTTCCTACTAACAGGTCCACTTTGGATTGTAATTTTCTACAACCTCTCTTATCTTTTGCATCCATCTATAGGAGATTATTCTGAAATGTTATCTGTAATGTTTGCAGCTTTACAAGTTTGTTTCCTCCAATCCTGTTTTTGCATGCAATTCTTACAAGTTATTTTGACATTCTTTTCTCCTTTTTAAACAAAGTAGTGGTTAGAGTGCTAGAAATCCTCTGAGTTCTAGTCCCATTTTAGGCTTGAAAAAATGGCTGAGTGACCAGTCACTCTCTTCCAGCCCAAGCCACTTTTTAGATTGTGGTTGTGGGGAAACTAAGAGGAGGAAGGAATATTAG
Organism: Notechis scutatus; assembly: GCF_049901735.1. Classification (NCBI taxonomy): domain Eukaryota; kingdom Metazoa; phylum Chordata; class Lepidosauria; order Squamata; family Elapidae; genus Notechis; species Notechis scutatus. The sequence continues at coordinate 32,564,245 of NC_142014.1, read as the reverse complement.
ATAAGTTCTCCACCTTGAGTTTCTTATAATATAATAAAGACAGGTTAAACATCTAACAAAATAAATAAATCATTTGTGAGAATGATGTCCTTCTAAAGGAGAAGGGGTGCTGACTGCCTTGTCAAATGCTTTACACTACTGCATTTATTTCATTTTTACCCACTTTATTTTTCTCTACTTTTTGGTTTATTCTTCAATGATGGCATAGCCTGTGAAATTCTTACCTGTCTCACAACTGAAAAACTAATTTTGCACCAAGTGAGAAATCAAACAGGTTCCTAACCAGCCCAAAAGGTAGAGGAGGGAACTAGAGGGATAGCCATACTGGACTTGATACTTACAAACAGAGAAGAAATTATAGAGGGAGTTGAAACTGCAGGAACCTTGAGTATGACCATATCATACTAGAATTCAACATAACGCAAACAGAGAGAGAGAGGGAGGGAGGGAGAGAGACAGACAGACAGAGACAGAGAGACAGAGAGACAGAGAGAGAGAGACTTTTGACTTCATGCAAGGAAAGCAGCAGAAGCAGAAGTCTTTCTTTCTCTCCCCCAAATTCTGCCAGAAAGGAGTCTTTGCCAGTGCAGCCTCTTGGAGCAGGATGCCTTGCAGGGTCCCAAAGACTAATTTCTGGTGGAGTTTGGGGAAGAAAAAGAAAGATCTTTGCTGTTTTCCTTGTGTGCAGCCAAAAGCAGAAGAAGAAAGAAGCGGAAAGAAGCAGCCCGGTGGCCAGGCCAGGCGTGTGGGGACAGTGGGGCAAATTCCTCCCTCTGGCCTTTCCCCCCCTCCCCTCACTACCTCATGTTGTTTGCAATGCAAGCGAAGCAAGCCTTGTATTCCCATGGGCCATGTGGGCAACACAGCCTTGTGTTCCCACGCAGTCTGGATTAATTGCTTTGGGGTGTGCTTTGGGGGTGACATTTCTCTGCGGACCACCAAAATTTTCTCACAGACCACCAGTGGTCTCTGGCCCACTGGTTGGCGACCACTGCTATAGGCCACCCAATCAAGCAGAAAAAATAGATGTCCTTTTTGCTAACCAACTAACAGGTATATGTAGGAAACACACTACAATAGTTATGTGGGACTTCAATTACCCTGACATTGAATGATTAATTCTGCCCCAAGGGAGAAATCAAATAAGTTCCTAATCAACCTAGCTGACAACTTTGTTGTCCAAAAGTAGAGGAGAAAACTAGAGGGACAGCCATACTGGACTTAATTGTTACAAACAGAGAAAAGGTGATATAGGGTGTTGAAACTGCAAAAACCTTGGATGAGAATGATAATGTCATACTAGAATTCAACATAACACAAACATAAGCAATGGAACATAATGATACCAGAGTTTTAGATTTTAAAAGAGCTGATTTCAATAAACTCAGAGAGAACTTGGGAAAGATTCCTTGGATGAAAATCCTAAGGGGGAAAACAACTCAATAATCTTGGGAAACTCTGAAAAATATGATCATAAAAGCCCAGACCAGCACAATAACACTGAGAAAGAAAAACAAGAAATCCAAGAAGAAACCAGCATGGCTGCACAAAGATTTATCTGACAAATTAAAAGAGAAAAAGGGCAAGTACAAAAAAATGGAAAGAGGAACACACAACTAAGGCAGAATATAAGAGCCTCAGTGGCACAGTGGTTAGAGTGCAGTACTGCAGGCCACTTCTTCTGACTACCGGCTGCCTGCAATTTGGCACTTCCAATCCCACCAGGCTCAAGGTTAACTCAACCTTCTATCCTTCCAAGGTGGGTAAAATGAGAACCCAGATTGTTGGGGGCAATATGCTGATTTTGTAAAACCACTTAGAGAGGGCTGTAAAGCACTAAAGTGGTATACAAGTCTAAATTCTATTGTTATTACTATTAGTAGATAGCCAGAATCTGCAAAGACGAAGTCAGGAAAGCAAAGGCTCAGAATGAAAAAAGACTTGCAACAAAAGTCAATGATAATAAAAAAGTTTCTTCCAATATATAAATAAAAAGAAAAAAAATTAAGGAAACAGACAGTCCACTAAAGAGAGAAGATGGCAAGGAAGTAACAGGCAACAGAGAGAAAGCAGAGCTGCTTAACTTATTCTTTGCATGCAAAAAGAAACTATAGCCCATCCTACCAAATTAGAAACAAAAGTTAAAATAAGCAAAAAATAGTAACAGAACACCTGTCTGATCTTGATGAATACAAATCACCAGGACCTGATGGATTACATCCCAAAGTTCTAAAGGAGCTGGCAAATGTCACCTCAGAACGACTGTATCACATCTTTCAAAAATCCTGGAACACCAGAGAACTACCAGAGGACTGGAAAAGAGCTGGTTCCCATCTTCAAAAAAAAAAAAAAAAAGGGGGGGAGGGAAACAGACTCAGGAAACTAACTTCAATACCCAGGAAGATACTGGAAAAGATGATTAAAAAAAACCCAGATCTGTCAACATGTTACGGTAATGCAGATTTAATAGCTGACCAGTTGCTGTAAGGCTGTAAGCCAAGATTATGAACTGAGGATGAGTGAGCATGCTACTGCTGCTTTAAGAAGCTGTCTATATAAAGGAGGCCATGTGAGGTCTCTTTTCGTGTTCTGTCTCCATTGTAGTTCTCCGTATAGAGTTGAAGATTGATTGATTGCCTGTATTTGCCTAACACATGTATGTATGTATATAGTAGTCTTGCATATAAACCACTGTTAAAAGACAAAGCCTCTGTGTCCTGCGTTTTGCTCCTGGGTTGTCTCACAATAGTAGTCACGCTGTAAACACTCTGACACAACATCTAGAAACAAGTAAAGTAATAACTAGTAGTCAGCATGGGTTTGTTAAAAACAGATCATGCTAAACCAATCTTATTTCATTCTACAACATGGTGGCTAAATTAGTAGACCAGCGAAATACTGTGGACATAATATACTTAGACTTCAGCAAGACATTCTAGAAAGTAGACCACAACCTATTTCTTGGGAAGCTAGAAAAAACTGGGACAGATAGCATCACCATCAGATGGATTCGTAACAACCATATTCAATGAATAGTCCTTAAAGTGGGTTTATGTCTACATGGAAGTAAGGAAGCAGTGGGGTGTCATAAGGTTCCATCTTAGGCCCAGTACTCTTCAATATCTGCATAAATGACTAAATGTGTATTAAAAACATCTTTGCCAATGCCTTGGCTGTTGAGATCTTTTGGCAGGGTACAAAATGAACCTGTTTCGAAAAAAGGTCCATTACAACCCAAATAACAATATTTCCTGCACTTTCAGGGAGCTCCACTATAAAGTCCATAGAGATCTCTCTCCAGGGTGCTGAAGATTCTGCCACTGTTTGTAAAAGTCCTGGGGATTTTCCTTGTCTTCTTTTTGCAGCAGCGCAGATAGGGCAACTAGCAATATAGGTTTCAATATTTTTTTTGAGAGATGGCCACCAGAATTGCCTTTTGATGAGGTGCAGGTTTTTACAAATCCAAAGTGTCCAGCTATTTTTGAGTCATGGCATCGTTTCATGAGGTCCATTCTCTGGCTGGCAGGGATGTAAAGTTTGTTTTCTACCCAGGCTAGACTGTCTTTGAGTAAGCAAATGTTTTTGTTAGCCTGGAGACAGTCATCCTTAAGTAGTGCCTCCTTAAATTTGGAAATTGTTGGGGAGGGCAGAGCTGGCATCGCGACAATATGGGGTGCGATCTTGCAGACCTAAGATCGCCACTGATATCTTTGCTAAACTGTCCCGAAGAGACGGTGAATGTAAAGAGTGCATCCTGTCGATCCCAGTGATACCAGAAAGTCCCTGGTAGGTCCAGGAGAAGCTCTTTTTGTCAGCAGCAAAGAAGCAGCCATTAAAGCTGCTGAAGTTGGGACAGCTCCGAAATGGAAGAGAATGGAAAGAGAAAGTGTGCCGGTTTGGTGAGTTTTCCTTTATTTTAAGATTTGAAAGAACACCCTAAGGAAAAGAAAGAACTTGTAAAATCTAAGACAGAAGTGATTAAGCAGCGATTTTAAACAGGAAGTCAAAATTAATATTTCTTTTTTTTATTGCTGGACTCTAAATGTATGATTTTTTACTTTGAAACTGGACTGGTTTTCTTTTTTACCTTACTTTTTCTTTTTTGTCTTTTTTCCTTTTTTTTTGTCTTTATAATATTCTAAGCTAGAGATTCCCTTTTAGCCTTTTTTTCTTTACTTATTTTATTTATTTATTTGATTTGCCAATTGTTTACAAGATAATAAGTATAAGTGTATACATGGTTGTGAATACATGAAATGGGTACATATAAGAAAAAATAAAAGAATAAGAGAAACAATAGGACAGGGACGGTAGGCACGTTGGTGCGCTTTATGCACGCCCCCTACAGACCTCTTAGGAAAGGGGTGAGGTCAATAGTAGACAGTCTAAGGTTAAAGTTTTTGGGGTTTGGGGAAGAGACTACAGAGTCGGGTAGAGTATTCCAGACATTGACCACTCTATTGCTGAAGTCGTATTTCCTGCAATCAAGTTTGGTGCGGTTTACTTTGAGTTTGTATCTATTGTGTGCTCTTGTGTTGTTATGGTTGAAGCTGAAGTATTCATTGACAGGTAGGACATTGCAATGTATGATTTTATATACCATGCTTAAGTCAGACTGAAGACGGCGTAATTCAAGGTTTCTAGTTCTAGAATTTCAAGTCTGGTGGCATAAGGTATTCTACAACGAGTAGAGGAGTGGAGAACTCTTCTTGTGAAATATTTCTGGACTTTCTCAATTGTGCTAATATCAGATACGTAATGAGGGTTCCAGACTGATGAACTGTATTCGAGTATTGGTCTAGCAATGTTTTGTATGCTCTGGTTAGTAGTGTGATATTACCAGAGAAAAAGCTACGTAGGATTAGATTAACAACTCTTAATGCCTTTTTGGCTATGTAGTTGCAGTGGGCTCTAGCACTTAGATCATTAGAGGTGAGTATTCCAAGGTCCTTTACAGAGCTTGGGTCATCAACAAGATCTTGACTATTCAGCTTGTATTTTATTTTCTGATTTTTTTGCCAATATGTAAGACAGAGCATTTATTTGTTGAGATTTGAAGTTGCCATTTGTTTGACCATTCAGATACATAGTCAAGATCTTTTGTAGGGTAGCAGTATTGTCTGTGGTATTGAACAGCTTTACATCATCAGCGAAGAGAACGCAATTGCTCTTAATATGATAACAGAGGTCGCTTATGTAGTCTTCATTTTTAATTATTTTTTAATTACATTTTGTTTGGAAAAGGGGAGGAAAGTGAAAGTAGAGGAAAATTTGTAACACTGCCATCTAGAGGCTTGGAAACATTGTTTTCTTCTTTTTCTTTTTCGACCAGACAAAGCTGAGAAAGAACTGAGGCTTTTTTTCAAGGACTTTGAGCCTGTTTGATGAGATAGAGGGAGGAGCATGGGAGAGTGTTATTGCAGGTGCTCCTCTGGGTTTCTATCAGTGGCTGGAATCTGGTGTTGAAACTTACAGAAAGAAGACGATAAGACTCTAGAGAAGAGAGTTATAAAATTGTTTGGAACTTAACAAAAAGCCTTGGATAATTAAATAGGTGCAGTGTGTTCCTTCTTCCTTTTTTTTTTTTTTAAGTTGGGCTATTCTCTACTTTAACAAACCCCATCCTTATTAGTCTACTATTTTTGATAGTTATTTGGACCTTTGGCCTTTTGGAATTTGTTTTTGTTTTTTTGCTTTTGGAGTCTATTTTTTATCTTTGCATCGTATTTTAAAGGGAAAATCTTAGTATTAATCTTTTCTTTTTCAAGGGAGTAGTCTTTTTTTCTTTTTTTCTCTCCCTTCCCATTTCTTTATTCACCTCCTATATTGTTTTTTTCTGTGGCTCCTTTTTTTTCCTTTTTATACCTCAGACTTTTTAATTGGATTAAGGTGTTGAAGAACCTGAAGAACTTTTTATTATTATTTATTTATTTATTTATTTTGCCACCCACAATGCTTAACAATTTTTCCTTTTTCTGTTTATGGTTTTTTCTTCTTTTTTTGGGGTGGTGGTGGTGGTGTGTCCCGCTATTTAACCAATAGGTTGGATTAAGGTGTACAAGAACCTGAAGAAATTTTTTCTTTTACTCTGCTTCCTTTTTACTTCACTATTTTTACTTGGAATTACAACTGGTCATTACACGAGCGGATTAAGGTCTAGAAGAACCTGAAGATTTTGAATTGTTTGAAATGAGCAGGAAACTAACAGTGGCTGGTTCTTCAATTCCTACTTCTTCCTCTTCACCATCTGGAGGACAACGCTCAATACAGACGATATTACAACAAGAAAAAGAACAGGAAAAGGTGACACTGCAGATGATAATGCAAGGAATTCAAAACATACAAGCAAGAACAGAGAATATTGAAAAGAGAACAGAGAAAACTGATGAAAAGGTGGAGAATATTCAACAAATGATGATGAAGTATGATGAGAGATTCCAAAAAATTGAAGAAGATAAACAGATAAGAAGATTGGAGATATTGATGGCAATTAACTGTGGTTGAACAAGATAAAAGTGGGATGCTGGAATGGGATATGGATCAGAATTTTATCTTAGATTCCAAAACATAGAGGAAGAAAAGGGACAAAACTTGGCTGAGATAATGATAGAAATCTTGGCTGAAGCTCTGGAAATAACTAAAGAGAAGATGATGGATGGAATAGATGAGGTCTTTCGAGTTTTCACAAGGTACTCAATGAGAAATAGTTAACCAAGAGAAGTTTACATCAGATTTACAAAGAAAGCTATTAAAAAGCAAATATTACAGGTGGCAAGAGAGAAAACATGGAAATATAAAGATAAGGAGATTGTGGTTCTGAAACAAGTACCCAGAAGAGTGAGAGAGATGAGAAGAGAGTATCGATTCTTGACTAAAATACTACTCAAAAAGAGGTGAATTATAGATGGTTGATACCAGAAGGTTTAATGTTTACATGGCAGGAACAGAGACACAGAATTGACTCAATTGAGAAAGCAGAATTATTTTAAACAGAATACTTCGGAGGGAAAGAGGAGGAGACAGAAAAAGAAACGTCATCAATTTAATTCCAAGAGGACTGTCAAGTAGTGATTGAAAAAGAAGAAGGTGCAGTAGGCAGAAAGGTGGAAGCTAGAGAACAACGAGAACCAAGATCTACTAGAGCTGCAAAACCTACTTATAAAGTATAATCATGGAAGAGAAAAAAATGATTACAATTAATATAAATGGACTTAATTCAGCTGTTAAAAGAAGGAAAACTTTCCATAAATTAGAGAAATTAAAATTTGATATAATCTGCCTACAAGAAGTACATATTAGAAAGCAATATGAACAACTGTTGATACAGCCAAAGCTAGGGAAAATATTTACTTCTTTGACACAATGCAAGAAAAGAGGAGTGGTTTTATACATCAAAGATACTATTCCAGTGAAATTGATCCATACGGATGATGATGGAAGACTCTTAATGGTGGAAATAATGGACAACAATATGAAAACACTCCTGATAGCAATCTATACCCCGAATGAAAATCAAGAAGAATTTTATAGGAAATTACATATGAAAATAATTGAACTGGACTATGTTAATATCTGTACGATGGGAGACTTCAATGGAATAGTAGTCAATAAATTGGACTATACAACACAGAAAACAACAAAGCAAAGCAGAAAGACTCTCCCTAGATCCTTTTTTAAAATGATAGATGAAATAAATTTAAAAGATGCATGGGGAGAAAGAAACGCTAAGACCAAATAATATACCTTCTATTCAACCAGACATTCATCATGGTCCAGAATAGATATGATATGGATGTCAACAGAATTGATTGCTAATCTCCAAGAAATAGATATTGAAACAAGTACCTGGGCAGATCATAATCCAATGACAATTAAATGGAAAGGACAAAGAAGAAGATCTAGATGGATGTTAAATAACACTATACTAAAAGGTAAAGACTTTACAAAGAGAATGGAGAAAGAACTGGCTTTTTTCTTTAAAGAAAATAAAAAAGAAGACACATCAATGCAGAATGTATGGGATACAATGAAGGCATGTGCCAGAGGCTTGATAATAGACTACACAAGGAAAAGAAATATTACAAAAAGACTAGCCTCTTAGACATTAGAGGATGAGTATAAAGGACTTGAAAAAGAGTTACAGAAAATGCCACAGAAAAAGGACATTAAGTTAAAAATGGATACAATTAAACATAAAATGGGATTAATGGAAAAAGAAGAATTAGCACAGAAAATCAGAGGTGCGAAGCAGAACTATTTTGAAGATGCAAATAAACCAGGCAGATGGTTAGCATATAAACTGAGAAAGGAGAGAGAATCAAGGAAAATATTGCAACTAAGAGATGATCAAGGCCAAGCTTGCTATGGAAGTAAAGAGAAGAAGAAAATCATATGAGATTATTATGGGAAACTATACACACAAGAGAATATTGATGATGAAAGAGTTAAACGGTACTTACAGAATGCTAACCTACCCCAGATAAAGAGATTGAAATAATGTTAGAAAGCAATATAACGATGATGGAGTTAACTGAAGCACTTAAGAAACAAAATAATGGAAAGGCACCAGGTCCAGATGGACTTCCAATGGAATATTACAAGACATTACAAGAATTGTTGAATCTCCCATTGTTAGAAGTTATGAATGAAGTCATGTCAAAGAAGAGGATACACAAATCATGGTCAGAAGCTTATATTACACTTGTCCCAAAGGAGGACGCCAACCCACTACAAATCAAGAACGAAAGACCTATTTCCCTACTAAACTCAGATTATAAAATTTTTGCTTCAATACTGGCAGAAAGACTCAAAAAATACTTAAATAACTTTATTCACTCCAATCAAAATGGATTCCTGCCAAAGAGACAAATCAAAGACAATATGAGAATAATTTTGGACACTTTGGAATATTACGAGGCACATCCTGAAAAACAAATGGCTTTGGTATTTTTAGATGCACAGAAGGCCTTTGACAATGTGAATTGGTGATTTATGTTATTACAGCTGGAGCAGATGGGCTTTGGTAAAAATTCATCCATGCAATAGAAGCTATATATTATAAGCAAATGGCAAAGGTAATGATAGAGGGAGAATTGATGGATAGTATTGACATAAGAAAAGGAACAAGACAAGGCTCTGTTGTTTGTGTTAACTTTGGAAGTGCTAAACAGAAACATTAGAGAAGAGAAAGATATAAAAGGGATGAAAATTAAAAAGGAAGAATTTAAATTGCAAGCATTTGTGGATGATCTAGTTTTCATTTTAGAAGATCCATTAGAAACAGCATTAAAACTGATAGAAAAGATAGAGGTATATGGAAAGGTAGCTGGTTTGAAAATAAATAAAGATAAAACAAAGATTTTGACAAAGAATATGTTATTAAGACAAAAGGAAGAATTGGCAGATGTTTTGAAAATGCAGGTCACAAATAAGATCAAGTATTTGGGGAAACATTTGACAGCAAGATGTAGCACACTTAAAGAGAATAATTATATTAAACTCAAGCAACAGATAGCGATAGATTTGGCAAAATGGGAAAACTTACAATTGTCATTAATAGGGAGAATATCAACAATCAAGATGAATATATTACCCAGAATTTTATATTTGTTTCAAACAATTCCAATTAGGCTTGGAAAAGATTACTTTGAAGATTTAAATAAAATTGTGTTGAAATATATATGGCAGGGTAAGAAAACAAGAACAAAACTAAAACTCTTGCAAGAAGCTAGAATAAGAGGAGGATTTGGTTTGCCAAATTGGGAGTTGTACTACCAAGCTACAAATCTGATATGGGTTAAGGAATGGATAACATTAAGAAATACTAGATTGTTGACATTAGAAGGACATGATCTCTTGTTGGGTTGGCATGCCTTCCTATGGTACAAAGGAACTAAAACACAGGGGTACTTTAGATTTACATTATATACGGGAGGCTCTGTGGTTAAATTGGTAAAAGACTAAAAGGCAATTTTATTTGAAAATTCCAGTCTGGCTATTGACTATTGAAGCATTTTCTTATCCTATAATATATAAAAAGGAACAAACAGTTAGATATGGTGAAATATTGAATGAAATCTATGCAAAAACTAGAGGAACAAGGTGTAAAGATGAATTGGTTTTCATATGCGCAAATACATTCTAGATATGATAAAGATTTTAAAACAGAAGGTTTCTATGATAAATTGACTGATTTAGATAAGATCTTGACAGGTACTGATGAAAAGGCGATTAAAAAATTGTATGGATATTTATTAGAAATTAAGCTAGAAGAAGAACAAGTCAAAGAAACAATGATTGCTTGGGGAAAGAATTTTGGATATGGGATTGATCTAGAGAAATGGCAAAAATTGTGGTCTCAAAATTATAAAATGACAATGTCAACAGCATATAAAGAAAATTTGTATAAGATGTTTTACAGGTGGCATTTTTCCCCAACAAGAATAGCAAGAATGTTCAAGAACAAATCTGAAAAATGTTGGAAATGTCATCAGATACCTGGCTCATATTACCATATGTGGTGGATGTGCGCGGATGCTAAAAGATATTGAACTAAAATCCACACATAGTTGGAAAAAATGACAAAAAAACATATAGACTTGAAACCAGAGACATTTTTATTGGGAATTTTAGCTGAAATATACAGTAAGGAATTGAAATATTTGATTGTAAATGTATTAACAGCGTATTTGCTAAAAACTGGAAAAATGAGAAAATACCAACGCAGGAGGAAGTTATTAAGAAAATAATGGAATGTGCTGAAATGAGTAGATTCACATTTGAAATCAGAGAACAAGAAGATAAACAATTTTATAAGATTTGGGATTTATTTTATCAATGGTTAGACAATAAAACATGGTAATGAAATATGTAGATTTTTAGAATATAAAGAATATATAAAGATGTATTATTTTTATCATAATCATAATATAATTATAGGATAGATTTGGGATAGTCCAAATTTGGGATTTGGATTTTTTGGGATAGTCCAAATTTACTCCAGACAATGGAGATGCGAATGTTCCATGGTCGGTAGGCCTCACCCTACTCGATCGCGCAGGAACGAAGAAGTGCGTAGACGGTTCAACGTCGTGCCCATCCCCACGGTCATGAGGCAGTCCCGCCACGATGGTTCGCCATGTGAGTCGCGCCAAGGAAGAATCCATCATCAAATCTGCGATGGGAAGGTGACTGTCGGAGGAGCGAGACCGCGTGGTAGACCTAAGCAACGGTGGATGGACACGATCAAGGCCGACCTAGAGATCGCGAAGGCAGACCCGACATACGTGGCAGACAGAGAGGCGTGGAAGCAATACTCAAGGACATGAGCGGACCTCGCCAGAGCGCGAGACAAACGCTGAAGAAAAAGAAGAAGAAGAAGAAGAAGAAGAAGAAGAAGAAGAAGAAGAAGAAGAAGAAGAAGAAGAAGAAGAAGAAGAAGAAGAAGAAGAAGAAGAAGAAGAAGAAGAAGAAGAAGAAGAAGAAGAAGAAGAAGAGATAGATTTGGGATGATAATATGTATTGTCATAAAATAAATCAATTAAAATATGGATTATCTTGCAAGACATGAATAATAGTATAGTCAAATGATTGATTAACAATGATATCAATGTATTTAGGAATATTTGATAGATAATATGAGAACATATACAAGTAATTGTAAGTGATGACTATGAAATGGATGCACAAAACAATTTGTAAACCAACCGACACACTGTATGTACATATGTGGAAGATGGCTTGATGTTTTTATGTTGTGTTTGTCTAAAAATAATAATAAAACTTTTTCAAAAAAAAAAAATTTGGAAGTCGTTACGCTGTCAGTCAGTGGTTCTTTCTTCCCTTGTGCTTGGGTGATTACTTTGGCTGCAAGTTGGGTTGGTTCGATCATGGGTTTTACAAGTTCAATCTTTTTGCTGTTGTATTGGGGTTTCCTGGACAGGGCATCTGCCAAGATTTTTTCCCCCCTGGGAGATATTTGAGAGTGAAATTAAAAAATTTAAAATATTGGGCCCACCATACTTGCTTTGGTGAGAGTTTCCGTGGAGTTTTCAGGGCTTCTAGATTTTTATGGTCAGTCCAGACTCTGAAGGGGATTTTGTTCCCTTCCAGGAAGTTTCTCCATGTGAGGAGTGCCCATCGCACAGCATATGCCTCTTTCTTCCATATGGCCCATCTTTGCTCAGTTCCTGTCAGTTTCTTGGAAGTATAAACACATGGTTGCAACTGTCCACGTTAATTCTTTTGGAGTAGAACTGCTCCAACTGCTACACCACTAGCGTGTGCTTGGTTGTTCAAGGTCTGGGTGTCTCAGGATTGGTTCTGCTGAGAATAGTTGTTTAAGTTTTTTTTTAATGCCACTTGGCATTCCATTGTCCAGGCAAGGGGTTGCCTTGGCTTCAGCTTCTCCCCCACTTTCGTTTTTAACAAGCTTGTGATGGGGAGGGTGATATTCACAAAAGCTGGAATGAACTGATGGTAAAAGTTTGCAAACCCCAAGAAACTTTGCAGATGTTTGCGAGTATGGGGCAGCTCCTAATCGACGACAACTTTTACTTTTTGTGGGTCCATCTCTATTCCCTCGTGGGATATTCTCTATCCCAGGTAGTCAACTTTTTCTTGATGGAACTCACATTTAGAGTTTTGCATATAGTTTGGCGTTTTGGTTTTGTGAGAACTGCTCAGAATAACTTTATATGCTGTTCTTTTGTTTCAGTGTCAATTAAAATGTCATTGAGATAAACAAGAACCCCTTTATACAAAAAATCATGGAGAACCTCATTAATTAGTTGCATAAATATGGCAGGTACTCCTTGTAGTCTGAAAGGGAGCACTTTAAATTGGTAGCATCCCAGTGGGGTGTTAAAAACAGTCTTCCACTCATCCCCCTGTCTTATTCTGATGTGGTAGTATGCCTCTCATATTTAACTTTGAAAAAACATTCCTTTAGAGAGATGAGCTAGCATGTCCTTCATGAGGGGGAGTGGGTACATATTTTCCATGGAGATGGTGTTCAGATTTCTAAAATCAACAGGCATAAAGAGCCATTTTTCTTTCCGCGGAATAATACTGGGGCTATTTTCGGTCGGATAGGTTCAATGAAACCCCATTTTAGATTTTTATTGATAAATGCTCTGAGTTCATTTAGTTCTCTGGGGGACATGCAGTACATTTTCAGTTTTGGAAGTTTAGCCCCTGGCAGGATTTCAATGGCACAGTCTGTGGTGTGATGAGGTGGGTGTCAACTCATAAAACATTTTGTATACATGTTTTATAGTTGTCAATAGAAAGAAGGGGAGAGTTTCAAAGCAGGCAGCAGTGTGGAATCGAAAGTACATTCCATTCATATTTTCTTCAGAGACTGATTAGATGACTGAAGCTTCTGCCATGCAAAAATCTAATTGGAGATCATGATTGATGACTCTTGGCTATGGACATGTTTTGTTGGATGATACACCCAGAGGGGTGGGGGGGAAGCAGGATCAAGGGTGACAGTGAATTACGTATCTCAGAGTTGGCTACACCCAGGCTAATGCTGGCATGTTAACTTCTAATAAATCCTTTCAAGTTTTGGGAGTGTGTCATGCCCCTGGTGGAGACTGACTCTGAGGAAGAGGAGGAACAGCCAAAAGGGAGTGAGCAATGATGGGAGCAACAACACGTGCAACAACGGGCCGAGACTGCATCCGTTCCCAGCAAGACAGTGCCCCACTATGAGCTCATGCAGTTGGGGGCTGCCTGCCCTTGCCTGACCCAAATGGAAAAGGATAGGCGTTGTCGTGATGGCTTATGCCTCTATTGTGGTAATCGAGGATATTTTGTGGCCAAGTGTCCTGCTAAGACACTTAAAGCAGCAACATCAGCAGTGGTGGGAAACAAGCATCGCCCGGCCTATGGGGGTTTGTAGGTTGGTTTCCAATGCCCTCAGGCCTGCTATCCTCGCCAACTTCACCATCTTCACCATCCTTGCCATCTCCACCCCAGTCGTCATTGGTGAAGCATCTTGGGCTGACAGCAAGTGTGTTCGTGCCTGCCCAGGAAACAATATAGAGCCAGGCCTTGGTCGACTCAAGAACCACGGCCAATTTCATGGATGCTCATTTTGTCAAGCAGTGGTCTATTCCCCAGCAGCAGGTATCCCCACCAATATTAGTGGAGATGATTGATGGTCGGCCCCTTTGCTCAAGACCTGTGGTTGCTGCAACCAAACCCCTTCACATGCGTATTGGGCAGCATGTGGAGGAAGCCGTGTTCTACATTGCTGCAGTACCTCATTTTCTGGTGGTGCTGGGTTTGGAGTGGTTACAGTCCCATGATCCACAGATTGTCTGGTCATCTGGAGCTGTGCAGTTTCTTGATAGGAAGTGTGCCACTCATTGCTTACACTCCTGTGCAGGGGGTGTGGCTACAACCATGGACTTGGATCTACCTGCAGAGTTGGTGGTCTTTGCTGATGTGTTTGGGGAGAGGGAGGTGGATCAGTTGCCTCTGCAACGATTGTATGACTGTCTGATTGACTTGTTGCCTGATGCAAAATTGCCGGTGGGTCAGATATACTCCCTGTTGGAACTGGAGCTGGCCGCATTGTGGGACTTTATTGAAAAAAATCCCCAGAAAGGGTTCATTTGGTCTTTTACCTCTCTGTTGGCTGCCCCAGTGCTTTTTGTTAAATCGGGTGAGTTATGCCTGTGCTGTGATTACAAGTTGAATGCAATCACAGTACGGAATCAGTACCCGCTTCTCCTCATCCTTGAACTGATTAAGCGGCTTTGTCAAGCTAAGATTTTCACGAAGTTGGACTTGCGTGGGGCCTACAACCTGGTTCGCGTTCGTGCAGGAGACGAGTGGAAGACAGCCTTCCAGACAAGGTACAGTCATTTTTAGTTTACCGTGATGCCTTTTTGATTAACCAATGCTCCAGGTGTGTCCATGCATTTCATGCACGATGTCTTCCATGATTTATTGGATCAGTTCGTGTTTATTTATCTAGATAACATTTTAATTTACTCAGCCTCCCTGCAGGAACACTGTCAACATGTGCGGCTGATGTTGCAATGCTTGTGCGGTAACCACCTGTTCACTAAGCGTGAGAAATATCAGTTTGCACAAACCATGATCGACTTCTTGGGTCATCGTATTTCACCTGCCAGTGTGGAAATGGACCTGAAAAAAGTTGAATCGTTACAGGTGTGGGAAACTCCACAGTGGGTTAAGGATGTGCAGCGATTGTTGGGTTCACGAATTACTACTGCACATTTATTCCCCACTTTGCTGCCTTGACTTCTCCCCTTTCTAATCTGCTCAAGAAAGGGGAGACATTCCATTGGGATGTTGAGGAGTAGGCAGCTTTCGATGCCCTGAAGGACACCTTTGCTTCTGAGCCTATCCTCAAAGCCTCATCCATTCCAGCCATTTGTAGTGGAAATGGATGCTTCCGATTTGGCTGTTGGTGTGGTGCTCCTCCAGGCCTACACTCCTGCAGGCACCTTGTTCCCTTGCACTTATCATTCCCGAAAGTTGTCGGCTCCAGAGCACAACTATACGATTTGTGACAAGGAGCTATCGGCAGTTAAGGTTGCTTTTGAGACATGGCAGCACCACCTGGAGGGGGCTCGTCACCATGTCGAGGTTCAGACGGATCATTGCAATTTGGAACACCTACATACAGCTCGGACATTGAACCAGTGTCAGGTGAGATGGTCATTGTTTTTTGCACAATTTCATTTCTGGGTGACCTATGTTCCGAGTGGGTAGAATCAACGCACTAACATACTATCCCAGAAGCCCGAGTATACAAAATCTTGCCCTGGACAATGATTCGTTGGAGCAGTTTGTGAATGCTATTTTGGAACAGTACCTTCACTGTTTCAGCAACACCCAACAAGGCAATTGGGTGGAGGTGCTGCCGGTGGCAGAATTTGCTTACAACAATGCTCAAGATGCATCCACCTGCGTGTCCCCATTCTTTGCCAGCTACAGTTTTCATCCACGACTATTTCCTTTGGCCCCATCTGATTCCCCAGCTCTGGCAGTGGATACATTCTTGCAAGAGTTAAAAGCCGTGCACCACATTGTCCAAGATCAACTGGAGAGAGCCAATGGGAACTACAAATGCAGACCAACATTGTCGTTCCATCGTTAGCAGTAGGCAATCGGGTTTGGCTCTCTACCCGTTACTTACTGACAATGCAGCCATCGAAAAGCTCGATCACCATTACTTGGGACCTTTTCCAGTCAAGGCGGTGATCAATCCTGTGGTGTTTTGCCTCTCCCTGCCATGGAACATGCGTATCCATCCTGTTTTTCATTGCTCCCTGTTAGTCCTAGTATTGGCCGATAGCCTGCATAGACCAGCTCCACCACCGCCAGGTCTGGTAGCCCCTCAGGGAGAGGCAGAGTACAAAGTGGACAGCATCCAAGATTCACGCCAGTTGCGGGGCCGATTTCAGTATTTGGTGGCATGGAAAGGTTATGGACCAGAGGACTTCACCTGGGTCGATGCCACTGATGTTCATGCTCCTTGTTTGGTCCAGGACTTTCACGCTCAGTTTTCTCAACGTCCTCGTCCACCTGGTTCCAGGGAGGGGGGCCTGTGGGGGGGATAGTGTCATGTCCCTGGTGGAGACGGACTCTGAGGGAGAGGAGGAACAGCCGACAAGGAATGGAAGTGTGGCTCCGGAGGTTGTGGAAGAGGCTGGGGAAGTGCAGAGGCCAGCTGGGCAGTCAGAGGAGGACCCAGGCCCATCCCCTCTCCATCCTAGGGCACACAGGGAGGATAAGGGAGAGACATGGTCTACTAGGGAGGAGAGGGCCATGATCCTCTTCATGGTTTGCAGCTGTGACAACTGGATAAGAGGACGGACATGCGTACAGGTGAGTGCTGAAAACAAAGCAACTAACTGGGTATTCTGATATCTGTGGATGTCTTCAAGCCTTTATCTTGCCTGATTTGTGTTGTTTTTTTACTCTTTATAATTTAAACGGCATTTCCTCCCTCTTGTAACTGCTTATGTGGGAGTTTTTTGTCTCCGGTCAAGGATATTTGTAGCTTGGAAGCAAAGTGAAGGAATAAAAGGGGCTTCACCTGTTTTTTGTGACTGTGTTTATTTTGTATCCCACCCTGGGTCATCACAGGGTTCAAACAAGTAGATGGCTCCCTGTTGGGAGGAGCCGATGCCACTCATTTAACCAAACCAGTGAGACTAGAGCTAGCGGACCACTGGGAAACGATTTGATTCGTATTGGCTCCCAAAATGACAGATGTAGTCATACTGGGGCTTTTCTGTTTAAACAAGTGGAGCGCAATCATCTAGTGGCAAGGGAGTAGCCACAGACTGAGGATAGTGAAGGGACCCCAACCCCTTCCTCACCATCAAATAGAAGCACCACCCACACAGGGGACCCTTCCAGAGGGTTCACCAGAACAACTGGCAGCCACCTCCGACAAAACCCCCGAGGTCGGACAGATCCCAAAAGAATATCAAGACCTTGCTGAAGTATTCAGCGAGACTGAGCGTGACATCCTACCTGTGAGACAGACTGTGCCATAGAAATCATTCCTGGGGCAAAACTACCAAAACCCAAAATGTACACCATGACGCCCCAGGAAATGCAAGAAATGTGCAAATATATGGACAAAAACCTAGCAAGAGGGTTCATCGAGCCAACCAAGCCACCGTTGCAGCCCCAGTCCTGTTAGGAATGTTGCTTCAATTCACCCTAGCAGCAGTCAGATTAACTCCTCTTTTCCATGGTTGGAGAATATAGAAAAAGCTTCAGGCAATCCTATTTTCCCCTATGTTTCACCTTCCCTCTCCAAAGTAAAAAGAAGATACATTGGAGAAACATATGGTGTCATAAGTTAAGACAGTGTTTCTCAATGATGGCAATTTTAAGGTGTGTGGACCTGAACTTCCAGAATTCCCCAGTCAGTTGAGAGTTGAAGTCCATACATGGTAACATTACTAAGGTTAACATGAACTCTGGTCTAGGAGACTGAATCTAGGATACCGCCCGGAGATTCCTGTCATTGGTATAGAAGAAGGAGTATAAAAGGCTCCAACATTTCTCTGTGTTATCCATAATACTTTATTAGTAGAATATGTTTGCTCAGTGAGATCTAGCTGTCAACAGTTTAATCAAGTAACAGGGATTTTTGCCCATCTCCTATAAGCTAAAACAACAAAGAACATCTGCTATACCATTTTAAATGACAGGTAGCTCTAATCTTAAATTGGTGTCATTTGTTAAATTGTTATGATATATAATTATTTTTATCATCATGTCTTCTTTTCCCAAGGGAATGGAATAAATAATATACATCTCTAAAAACTGACAGCAACATCCATCCTCTATCTCCCCACATTTCGAATATTTGTTTTCAATATAAGCAATACTATTTTTAGCAAATCAGATATGTGCTGGGTGAGAGGCAGATCTATTAATTTTAGAAGACAGTTCTTTTTGTGAAATATTTCTTGTTCCACAAAACTTGAGTCCAAACCACAGTGTATTCAAATTGAATTCAGCTGGTTTTCTGCATGTACTCTCTCCCTTTATCAACAATGCCTCCCAGAGTGACTGTTATTAAATCTGCAATAGCCAGATCTTAATATTGAGGCATTCAATAACAGCAGCACAACAATTCCCCTCAATTATTTAAGTTTACTTATTGATTTCTAGCATTGAAATATCAGGATCTGAAACCTACACCAAACAATTGTGATAGATTTTTATCTGATATAGAGATGTTTAAATGTGCTAATGGCAGCAGGCTGAGAACTAAATGGAAAAAAGCAGGTAGGAAGGGGACAATTAATTTCTTGTAATCTAGAGAGGAAAAGCTGAAGATGGCTTTGAGTGGAAAGCACTAACTGGCACCAATTCTATATTTATCCTCCTTTTCCATTTTCTGTCAATATTTTAATCTCCCTTGAATTCCTTATCAATTGCGAAAAGAGATGTAGGTGGATTTTTGCCTGAATGGTATAGGAAGAAAATAAAACCATCAGATCATGTTGAAGAGTTTGAAGGGATTTAAGCGACTTTTCTTTTCTATTTTGGTTGTGTAGATGGTGATTGTTAGAATATTAGTAGCAAAAACATTTTTCTAATTTTTTTATTCCAGAATTTTGTAAATATAAGAAATCCCATCATTCTCATTGCCCTTTTTTGTTTTTGTTGTTTTGTTTTGTAATTAGCTCTGCCTTCTGAGCCAGATCAAGCACCATTAAAAAACTGAGTATGTGGGGTTGATTTTGCCATAAATATTCAACTTAAAAAATAAATGTAAAGAAGCTTGGGTGGAATTTCCAGAGACCAGGTACTCTGATTCTTGCTGGATTGCAAGTAGGGGACAAATATTATTGTTTCTCCCCAA
The DNA here is from genome assembly GCF_049901735.1 of Notechis scutatus. NCBI lineage: Eukaryota > Metazoa > Chordata > Lepidosauria > Squamata > Elapidae > Notechis > Notechis scutatus. The sequence goes on along the minus strand of NC_142014.1, from coordinate 32,544,867 downwards.
AACTCCTCTTTAGAAATCTAGTGTGCAAAACTATGGTTTCAGTGCTACCAATATGCCAACATGCTAGGGTTGTTATAAGTACAGAGTTTTAGTATGGGAAATGTCCAAACACTTGATATTTTTAAATGGCCATGTGGACTTTTACAATGATATAATCTTGATATTAAAATTTTAATTAATGCTAATATTGGACTCATGTCATTTTTAAAAAGAATATGATATAGTGTACCCATCCTTCCCAACCTGATGTCCTCCCAATCACAAAAGCCTTGATTATTAGTCATGATTTGTAGATAAAATTATCTGAATGGTACCAGGTTGAAGAATGATATAATTTAAGATTTTACTGTATTTTTTGTCTGATGAACCATTCTGGGAACTTGAACCCCTGAGTACCATTTTGTGTCATTTTGATTGCCATAGAAATAACTTTGGCAATCCATACTTAGCTATGGATTTTATTTTTTATTTTTTTTCACCATGGATCAGCACAGCTGTGATTGCTTCTCATTAAGATTATATTCCTTCCTTGGCACATTGATCATGAATGCCAATGCTTTGAACTGACTCATTGCTTTGAGTTGTGAGTCACTGAGAATAAATAAATCCCATGTTATAAATTCTTGAATGTTCTGATGACTGTGTAGGCAGCACATATACTCATCCAAATGGTAGCAATTTCTAGTTATCTGTCTAATGCTTCAGTTATTTGAGACACTTTCAGCTTAAAGCAAAACATGATTCATATTTTTTTAAAAATAACAAGAGTATTAATAAGATTTTTAAAAAAGAATAATTACATTTGAATCTATATCAAAAGCAACATTCATAGCAAGTTCCAGGCATTGCATCTCCAAGTATTATGTTGGTTAGAAATCAGAAATTTCACCCCCAATAGCTAGAGAAAGAGTATCAAACTGGCGACCTGGAGGCCAAATGCATCACATGCGTGCCATGCCCACCCCAGCTCTGCAAAGAGGCACATAATCTCAATTTTCTCAACTAGAAGTTTTGGAAAGAGATTTTTCTGAAATTTTAAATAATTACTATTAAATAGACCAACTTTTCACAATCTGGTATCCTCCAGATGGTAGTTGGCATTCAACTTATAATTAACAGACAAATGGCTGGAAGATTTGGATCAGTGGTGGTATTCAGCCGGTTCGCACTGGGTCGGGCGAACTCGTAGCAAGGATTTGGCGTGAATCGCTGAACTGGTGGTAAGTTCTGGCTGGCCACGCCCCTGACCCGGTCACCTGGTCGCCACTGGCTCGCTCACCCCACCTGCCTGACGCTCGCCCCTTAAGGTATTTCTTTTTTTCCCCTCCTGACAATCAGCTGTTCATACGATCAGCTGTGCCGTGATTCCCCTTGCTGAGGCCAGGAATGCAAAAAATGGAGGGAGGGGATCAGCCCCCACCTCCATTTTTGCCTTCCTGAGCCCCAGAGGAGACTTCTGGGAGTAAAAATGCCCCCCCCTAGAGGCTCTTCTGAGACCAGGAAGGTCCCAAAGTTTCAACCCAAAGCGGCTGCATGCCCCTCCCACACTCTGCTTTTTTTTCTTCCTGAGCCACAGAGGATCCTTCTGGGAGCAAAAACACCCCTCCCCCAGAGGCTCCTTTGAGGCCCAGAAGGCCCGAAAAATGGGTGGAGGGATGGCTGCAAAATAACTGCCCACCACGCCCATCCAGTCACATGGCCATGCCCACAAAGCCACGCCCACAGAACCAGTGCTAAATTTTTTTGACTCCTACCACTGATTTGGATATTGAATTTCAACATACCTAAAGGCAGAGATGGGCTGTACTTTCATTGGGAAGGGACTAGTCGTGAGCGTGCATGCACCGCTTTGGGGTTGAAACAGTGTCAGGTCTCCGGCATCCGCCCCCACTCAAATCATGATTCTCTAGCCACATCTCTCAGAATTTTTTTTAAAAAAGATTTATTAGGAGTGAATATACCGGCGTTACCTGGATGCAGCCAACTCTGAGACACATCATTCATTTCACCCTTGACCCTGGTCTTTCCCCACCCCCTGGATGTAGTAAAAATTTTAAAAAATTAAGTAGTAAAAATTTTTGAGAGTAGTAAATTTTTTTGGACCCCACTACTGATTTTCAGGCAAATACCTGTCCAGTCTCTTCTTGAAAACTTCCTGTGATAGAAGGAAGAACGAGGAAGTGATAGAACTAGGAAGGTGAGGCTCCACTCCTGGAACACTATCACCCTATAAAGCTACCGCCTGCACCAGAAATCACCTTTAAAGCTGTCGCCTGCGCCAGAAACCGTGAGTAAACCGGAGCCCCAAAAATGCTGGATTCCGAAGCCCTGGAGCCCTAATCACGCCGGCAGAACTCCTGCTAGCTGGAGCGAATGAACCATTATCGGCCTTCTTCGGAGAGCCTTCTCAAAAACGTAAACCAGAGCCCCAAAAAACACTGAATTCTAGAGCCCGCTCCTCCTTCCCCAGAGAAACGGAGCTCCTTCCCTCAAGCCATATTAATCACACCGCCGAAGCTCAAGCTAGCCAGAGCTCTTTGAACTGGATCACTTGGAGCCAGCAGAGCACAAACAATGCACCCTCATTTAAATCCCCCACACAGCTGATCGGAGTATCTTCCACACCAGACAACGTGTCTCCATTCAAATCCCCCACACAGTTTCCCTGGAGCCACAGCGGATAGCTGGCAGGGAGAAACAAGGAGGGAGGAAGAAACAAGGAGGGAGAAACAAGACTTGAGGAGAAGGACATAACTAGTGGAGAGTCCTGAGAGTCCTATAAACAGAGAGGGGCTCTTTACTTTAAACTCTGAGTTTTAAAACTTTAAGAATAAGCCAAGGAGAAACCCTTTCACTACTAATCTCTACCTCACCAAAAATCAATTGCTTTGAAGCCATTCAAACAAACAGAAACCAAGTGCCTTCAACTTCTACCTCACCAAGATTCCCTGGGCAGAGACTCCCTGAGTGGAGATTTCCTGCCAGCTGAAATTGGAGTCAGCTATACAAGTAGATCAGATAACAACAGCAAAGCAACAAATCTTTCTTACCAAGCAGATCACCAGCAAAAATAACCCTTTACTTGCTGACATACTACCTCATATAACACTGATTACTTCATTACCTCAAAATGTAACTTCCAACCACCACAAGACATATATAAATGATTAGATAATGATGTCTATAAAATAATGTCTCTATAATAATGTCTCTAAAATAATTGATCAAAACAAAACAAAACAAAAACCAAACAGCATGGCTTTAAGGAAAAACAAAGGACTTCCACTACAAACCTCCAATACTTCACTACCTCCAGTATTTCAGTACCTCAAGACCAAATATTGATAGATAATGCTTTGTCTAAAACAATTGTTTTATCAACTAATAGTATAATAATTGTTAAATGACCACTAATTTACTGATTCATTGAATTGATAGAGATTTAATACTGTATCATTGATTATCTAGTCGATTGATTGATTTTTAGTAATAAGTAACCTTACTTTTGATTTGTTCTCTAACTTATCAATTAACATTTATTAATTACCAACATTCATTAAGTAACTGTCTATCTATCACATTAATTAGCTATTGTAATCATTTAGTGTACTATTGTCATTGACCATGCCAGCCAAAAACTCCAAACCCTCCACTACCAAACAACAACAAAAGAATAATATCTCTACCAATGATCTCCCAGACTCCTGCACATGCTTCAGATGTCTTGAAACCATCAATGAAAGTGAAAATAACATCAAATGCCACCTTTGTGACAATCAAGCCCACCTTGCCTGCCTAAACTTAAACAAAAGCCTAGCTGATCTCCTTAAAAAATCAGATACATTCCCTTGTCTATGTCCATCATGTTTTCCTAAGCTAAACAAACTAAGTACCCTGCCTGACAGAGTTGAAAGCATAGAATCACTCATTCACTCAATAGAAAACCACTTAGCAACACGTTTTGAAACAACTGTACAAAAAAGTCTAATCTCTCTTGAAAAAAAATACAGTACAGATAAGTGAATACTTATCAGCTCAAAATCAAATCCCAACTCAACAACCACTACCACAATTATTACCTCAACTACAATCACAACCACAACCAAAAATAACCATCAAACCACAGCCACAAATAATTACTATCCCATCAAATAATACCACAAATGATATCCCTTAACTCATCAGAGACATCATGGAACACGATCAGAAACTTCCAAATGCCATCTTATTTGGTCTTGAAGACATCAACGAATCAGACGAAATCACCAAAGTTCACAATATCATAAGCAACTCAAATACAACATCTCTCCTGAAGGTATCATTGAAATAACCAGAGATGGCCCTGAGTGCAAATACAATGATGGCTCTGTGGCCCCAAGATTTTGTAGAGTTGTTTGCAAAAATGAGTCCAGCAAACATATATTCATTCATACAATAAACACCATTGCTAAAACCAATCCCACCCATAACAAACTTCGCTCAAGACCAGATTTATCCATACTGCAAAGAATCGGCTCCCGTGAACTCCGCACAGAACTCAAAAAATGTCTAGATCATTCGTGAACAGAACGCAGAATGCAGTTGCTTTTAATATGATCATATTAAAGTATAAAGAGAGTTGGCCCTAGAACGCTGCTTTGGGGGACACCACTGTTGAAAGGTACAGGATTTGATAGAGTGTCCCCTATTTTGACCATTTGTTGCCTGTTTGACAGGAATGCATCAATCCAGTTATGCAGGTGTCCAGAGATGCCATAAGATTTTAGTTTTAGGAATAGTTTGTCAAGTACCACTGAATCAAAAGCTTTACAGAAGTCTATGTAAATAGTGTCAATTGCTTTGCCCTGATTGAGTTGTGTAGTCCATATGTTTTTGCAATGTTTTTGCAGTTACTTTACATATACATAGCTATATATACATTTATCCTTATTTCCATTTTCCCTTGTTGTTTGTCTAATCGGTTTCACTAGACATCTTTACTTCCTTTTTATACAACCATTTGTACCATATATTCCAAGTTGTAAAAAACTTGCCCCTTCCTTACTTTTTAGTAACATGGTTAGTCTAACCATTTCTGCACATTGGTGGATTTTATTAGTTATTGCCAGGTCCGTGGGTGTCATTGTTGATTTCCAGTTTTGGGCAAAGACTCTCCTTGCTGCTGTAATGATATGTGATATCAGATGCTGGTGTTTTTTGCTCCATGTCGGTTCTGTCATTCCAAGTCGAAAGGTCTCCGGGTTGAATTTAATCTTTAGTTTTGTCATCTCTTCTAACTATGTCTGTATCTTAGACCAGTACTTTTGGGCTTTGGGACATGTCCACCACATGTGAAAATACGTTCTCTGGCTAAAGTTACATTTCCAACATTTGGGTGACATATTAGGGAATATCCTAGCAAGTCTTGCCGGTGGGAGGTGCCAGTGATAAAACATTTTATAAATATTTTCTTTATATGAGACTGATAACATTAATTTATAGTTAGTTCACCAAATTCGTTCCCATTGTTTAATTCAATATTGTGACCACAATTTTTAGCCCATGTTATCATGCTCTCCTTAACCGTTTCCTCTCCCATTTTAAATTTCAATAAATAATTGTACATTTTGGTAATCATCTTTTTTTCACTTCCTTGTAAAATTTTGTCTAATTCCTGATGTGTATTATAAAATCCAAATTGTTCCTTGTCTTTTTTTGTGTTTTGCTTGAATTTGAACATACGGCCACCACCCAATTTCAGTTCCCTGTGCTTTTAATTGTATCTGTGCTTTCAAGTCGCCTCCATCTGTTATTAATTCTTTATACAGTATTTTATTGTCTTGTTCAAATCCATAACATTGGGATATACTAGTACCTCCATTGGAGATAGCCAGAGAGGTATTTTCACATAATGGTTTATTTTAATTCTTTCCCATATATATAACAAAGTGTCCCTTATCCAGTGTCTTTGAAAGTAGCTATGGGTTTTATTTTTCCCATCCCAGCCTTCTATTGTCAATATTCTTTTGTCCTTCTGTAATCTGAAAATTAATTGGCATGAAAAATTGGATACAGCAAAAATAAATAAATAAATAAAAATCCAGAAGTTTTCCCAGGCTGCAAGACCTTCATGGTTGAAAGCGTTTGGGAGTCACTGAAGGAATCCTTTTCTGTTACCTCTTTTTCAATGTCTTTCCCTTTGCATCAGAAAAATTGAAAGCACCCGTCAAGTCTCCCTGATCTGATCACCTTTTAATCTTTTGTAAAAACACTCGCGTGTTTTGGGCTGTTCATCAACTACTGGAGAGAGTTCAAGTCTCACTGTAGGAATTTCCAGCTTTAGATCAATAGAGAGTTGCGCGCTGTGCGAGGACCGAATGGGGACGAAGGCGGATGGCAGATGGCAGATGGCTTTGCATCTCTTTGGCAGAAAAGGGAACCCGGGAACGAAGCCCGCAAAGAGGCCCAACAGGAGAAGGATTTCCCGGTTCTCGGAGCTTTTTCATCCGTGGAAGGGAACGAAGCGCACGTCGAGGGGCGCAGAAGGTGTCGTAGGCCGCCTCTCTTTCGACGCCCACCTGCCTGTCATAACCGGCCTCAGCTCGCCTCCTCCTCTTCCAACCTGTCGCCGCCTCGGCCCCTTTTGATGCTGCGAGGAGGAGCCAGAAGCCTCGCCGGCGCCGTTGGACAGAGCGGTGGCGGCGGCAACAGCGGCGTTGGCAGAGACTCCTGCTGCTGCTATTGGTAACGGCCGCGGGGCTTGGCGAGGAAGCCCGATGGGAGAGAGCGAGCTAGGCACGCCTTAGGTGCGTCATCCCCTCGCTACTCGTCTCGCTTGCCACGGGGAGCTCCCGACACTGCCCCACGCGCGACGCGTTCTCCGGATCTTTTTCCCCTCTGATTCTCACTGTTTTAGGGATAGGGGCGGTTTCGGGCTTTGCGGCGTCGGGCGGCCGCTGCTCTCGGCTTGACACGCCCGGGAGGATGCTGCCAGCTTTAGGGCTGGTTTCGATCTCGTTAACCTTCGCCGGCAGGAGCCTCAGTTTCTCCTGAGGTTTCCCTCGCCTCCGCGAGAGAAAGCTCGGGAGGTTTCGAGCATTGGTTTTTTTTTCACCGCGATCCGCTTCCGGAGGAGGACTATGGACTGATCGCCGCTCCCTCTCCAGTTCTATGGAGTCCCCGCCGGTATTAGCGAGCACTTTGTGCCTGCTCTTCTGCCTGAGCTCAGGTAAGGGCAAGGAGACGAAGGTTCCCCACCAATTCCCTTCTTCACCAACCCCCTCGCGGTGCCTTTGATCCGGCCGGCTCTTTTGTTTCTCATGGAGAGGATCGGAGCCTGTCTCCGCCAGTGAAGAGGTCGGGAGGAGAGTTGGGGGCCAACACCCGACCCCCAGAACTTTGCCAATCGACAGCACTAAACTAGGTCTCGCAGCAAAGGGATGGCGGGTCATCAGAGAGGAGAAAACTGGGTCGGGGAAGAAAAGAGCGGAGGGAGAAAAGTTGCCCCCGTTCCGTTGATAATCTTATTTTTCTGGATTCAGTTTTCAGCATTGGCGTGGACCCTTCGGTGCAGATTGATGTGCTGAGCGAGTTGCAGTTGGGGGATTCTGTGGCTGGAGTGCGGCAAGTTCAGGGACTGCACAACGGCAGCAAAGCTTTCTTCTTCCAAGGTAAGGACGCCCAACCTTTCTGGGTTGCAGCGGTGGCCGAGGGCTGATTCTCCGGGAAGGGTCGGCCGAGTCCATCTAAACAATTCCAGAGCTTGCAGACTCAGGCATTTGATTGAACTTTTTGCATTAATTTTTGAAGACCGGCGCTATTCCATTGGGCTTATCGGGCAAGATTTGGTCAGCAAGGATTCTCAACAAGGATTCTCCTGTGCTTTTAAAACGTTGCCTATTTCCTACTCTGCTCCCTTCCCTTCCCTTTTGTAGCTCTCCTTTGACTGATAGACCTTTCATTAAGGGTCAGCAGGAAATATGGTGGCAGATGGCTTATTTTGCTAGTCATAGAAAGCCTTGCATAATAAATACATATTAGTTTAGACAGGCTGAAATTAGTTTATTTGCTAGGACAGAGTAAGCTTTTGGTTTAGTTGTCCCTTAGAAGAAATTGCTGGCAATAAGTGCATTACAGTCTATATCTGGCATTGCAAATGTTGCGTAAATAATGACAGTCACTCAAAAATATTTGCCTTTTTCTTGGATTAAAACTCCCGAAATGAACGTAATAGAAGAAACCCCATTATTTCTATACACAATAATAGTCTTTAATTAAGCTATTTTTTTCCTTATGGTTCTTTTAGTCCTTAGTTTGCAAACAGCAACACCTTCCATGAGATTGATACTTAATGAATGATTTTATAACGATAAAATATTTTCTGTTGAAAGTGCATTTGTTGTTTCCATTTGGATTTATTTTGGCCAAATTATATAAATTAATGTGTAGTGAAACTAAGCTGTAGAGCTTATTGCATTTTTTAAAAAATAGTTAATACATAATTTCTTTAATGCTGATAATTATTATTTTAATGTAGTCAAATTGTTTAGAGAGTGGACTAGTAACAATATATTGTTAGGTATTCCAGTAATGAGAAAAGTTTTTTTAAAAATTTCTTCCCTGGTGTCAAATGTAAGATAAGTGTAACTTTATAAAACAAATGTAAAACAAGTGTTTTCACCTATCAATAAAAATTACAGCCTTTTTCAGATTGGAGCAGAATCCAAAAACCCAACCAATTTCAGATTTTGATAATGAACTAATCCAGAAATGTTTAGCGATCACCAGGTTGGGAAAGGCAAGTCCATAGCTGCCCACATAATCACTGGAGGTTCTGTAGAGACACTGTTCTAGAGATCAGCCAGAGTGTGTCACTATAACCATTATCATAGAATATTCTGGATATTTAAATAGAATGATTGATACATACTATTTATATATAGAGGAAGGCTCATTACCCCAAGATCTACAATAACTGCCATTCAACAGAATGAAAATATCAAAAGTCAGCTTTGGGACTAATAACACAAACACTTCAGAACAGTGCTCATTGTTGCAAGGAATAGATTTGTTCTTATCTTTTCTTTTAAAAAAATTAATTGATTTTTTTTTACATTTTAAAAGTTTTAACATTTGTTTTTGTTTTGCTTCTACTTTCCCTTTTTATTCTCCCTCAAATAAAAGTCATTCAGCAGAAGCGTTCATTTTTACTTCCTATCTCTTCCTACATACCACTAATCTGTGGCACATCTTAGGAAATGATATAATTTTTTCATCTTGGATGAAAAAAAATGAACATAGAGAGGCTACCTTATTTTGATTCTTACTGCTGCCATTTTCTGATTCTCAGAGTTCTGAAAATCTGTGTAATTTCTTGCCCAAATGATGAAAATGTATTTTGGTGTCCTATGGCAAATAGAGATCTGTAGACATTCAAGAATATTCCGTACCAAATTATAATTGTTAGAACAAAACATATGTACCCAGTCTACGCGGTGTTTGAATTAAGGATGGATTTATTGTAATATAAAATAAAAAAACTTTATTAAAAAAATATTCCTTACCTAAGCTAGGCATTTTGCTTAACATATATTAGTGCTTTTATCTAATTGTAAACTAATTCCAAAATCTGGGTAGATGCCTGAAGATCTTATTGCTTCATATAGAGAGAAGAGTAATTGCTTCATGTGCCAATAGTGAAATGCTACATAAAAATTGCCTGTAATTAAGGAAATGTGTCTTTCTCTGTTGTTTTACCCCACCACAAAAGAGAGAAATCTCTCTCTGTATAAAAGTTAAATACTACTTACGCATCATCACAAAATCTCCAGAACCATAAAGCCTACATACTTGAAATTTGCATGTATGTTCCTCTTGGCTTCTAGGTGCTCATTAAGAAAGGATTTTTCGAAATGACCATCAGAGCATTAGTATTTTGTATGTTATTATTAACATGCTCTGATGCTAAGGAGTTCTACTCCCTCTCCCCACCTGAAAAGAAATCTGTTCCAAATGCAAAACACAAGCAGAGGAGAGGAGTTTCAGTTTCAGTTTTAGTTTCACAGCAGCAAGCAGCTTTAGTACAGAACAGTTGAGCTAAGCCATGCCCAGGCTCCTTGCTGTCTCCTTCTTGCTTGCACAGCAAATACTGCTTCAGTTTCTAAACAGCCCTCAACTCTTTCACACACTGACAGGATGCTAGCCAGATGAATACCGATGGATGCTGGTAGGCAGAGGCAGAATTTTTCCCCCTTATTTTCCTCCCCAAAAACTAAGCCCAACCACATAGTTTCGTAGCGAAGCACAAGTATCGAGCTAGTCTAGAATAAAAGACAAAACAGGAATTGGATTACTTATAAATACTCAAGATTGTTATCTGGTTTTTCATTGCAGAACTGTACTGTATATAAGACTGATGAAAGGAATTGGGAAAATGTAGTCATAACATTGGGGCCATATGAAATCATTTTGCCATGCAAATCTGCTTTGTCCTGCTATTCCTGGAGCAGGTATGTCAAATTCAAGGCCTGGGGGCTGGATTGGCCTCATGGGGTGCTTAGATCTGGCCCACAGGGCTGCCCTGGAGACAGTGAAGGACCAGCCTGTGGTGCTTCTGCCAGTGAAAATAGCTCCTGAGCTCTGTTTTCCCTGGCAGAGGGTTTCAGGAAGCCATGGCAGCCAAAAACTGAGCTCAGGAGCCCGTTTTCAGTGGCAGAGTGCTTGGGCCTCCACGGGTGCCCCCAACACAAGTGAAATGAAGCTGATCACACACACCCTGGCCACGTCCCCCCTCCCAAGGTCAAACACAACTCTGATGCAACCCTCAATGAAATCAAGTTTGACACCTCTGTCCTGGAGAAATGTCACTAAGAAACTAATCAGATGTCCTGCACGGTGTTGGGCTGTAAGCCCAACTCCCACCTGTTGACGTCGGGCCCTCATACCACCCTCATGGAGTCTGTTTCTGTCCATTTGAGCAGCCACATGCACATTTGTGGCCCGCTGGAGGTCATTTTGCAGGGCTCTGGCAGTGCTTCTCCTGTCCCTCCTTGCACAAAGGCGAAGGTAGCGGTCCTGATGCTGGGTTGTTGCCCTCCTACGGCCTCCTCCACATCTCCTGATGTACTGGCCTGTTTCCTGGTAGTGCCTCCATGCTCTGGACACTACGCTGACAGATGCAGCAAACCTTCTTGCCACAGCTCGCATTGATGTACCATCCTGGATGAGCTGCACTACCTGAGCAACTTGTGTGGGTTGTAGACTCCGTCTCATGCTACCACTAGAGTGAAAGCACCGCCAGCATTCAAAAGTGACCAAACCATCAGCCAGAAAGCATAGGAACTGAGAAGTGGCCTGTGGTCATCACCTGCAGAACCACTCCTTTATTGGGGATGTCTTGCTAACTGCCTATGCTTTCCACCTGTTGTTTATTCCATTTGCACAATAGCATGTGAAATTGATTGTCAATCAGTGTTGCTACCTAAGTGGACAGTTTGATTTCACAGAAGTGTGATTGATTTGGAGTTACATTGTGTTGTTTAAGTGTTCCCTTTATTTTTTTGAGCAGTGTATATACAAACAACACATATACAATCTTCGCAGTGATGTGACATTGATTTTTCCATTTAAATCAATATATACATATTTACATTATTTTTTATTCCTACAATCTAACCAATTGTACCATTTTTCCCAGACAGTGTAGTATTCCGTGTCTTCTCTATCTTGCAATTCTAGTGTGAGTTTGACCATTTCTGCACAATCCATTATTTTCTTTATTATCATACTTTCTGTGGGAATGCTATCTAGTTTCCAACTTTGTTCCAGCTTTAAGTTATTCTTGCCGCTGTTAGTACATGTATTATGATATATTTAATTTCTTTCTTAAATACTGCTCTGATTATCCCTAAAAGAAACATTTCAGGCCTAAGTTCTATTTGGAGACCGGTAATTTCTTGTAACCATTTCCTTATTTTGTTCTAATTTTTTTTTTGCTTTTGGGCAGGACCACCACATGTGAAAGAAGTACCTTGTTTGTTTTTACATTTCCAACATTCTGGGTTCATGTTTGGGTATATTTTAGCAAATCTTGCTGGTACTAGATGTCAACGGTAAAATATTTTATAGAGGTTTTCTTTATAGGCAGTAGCCATTATTAATTTGTAGTTTTTGTTCCACAATTTTTTCCATTTCTCTAATTGTATATTATAACCAAAATTTCTTGCCCAGTCTATCATTGTTCCTTTGACTATTTCCTCTTCCCTATCAAATTTAAGTAAGTAATTATACATTTTAGTTGTAAATTTTTCTTCTGGTCCTAGTAAAATTTTGTCGATTTATTGTTGTTCTCTATCTATCCCAAATTCCTCTAGATCTTTTTTGTATCTTGTCTGCAATTGTAGATAGGGCCACCAATCTATAATTATTCCCTCTTCCTTGAATTCTTGGTTCATTTTCAATCTTCCTTGGTTATCCAGCAATTGGTTATATCTTATCATTTTGATTATGTCTAATGTATTTGGATAAATCATTGCTTTCATTGTTGAAAGCCAATCAGGTATTTTATAATGTTTTTATTTTATTTTACCCCAGACTTGTAATAATGCATTCCTGATAAAATGGTTTTGGAAGGGTGATTCTATTTTGTTCTTTTTCTTCCACAAAAAGGCATGCCATCCTATTTGTAGGTCATGTCCTTCTAGAGTTAGTATTCTCTTGTTCTTTAGAGATATCCACTCTTTAATCCATGCGAGTGCTGCTGCATGATAGTATTATTCCCAATCAGGGAGTCTGAAGCCACCTCTACTTATACTATTCTGTAATAGTTTTGGCTTTATTTGGGACTTCTGGTAGTGACATCACGATGGTGCGGAGAAGAGTGAGTGGAGCTCTGTGTCCTGAATTCAAGAATCAATGACCAAAAGTAACGAGATGAAGAGTGAGATGGGGGAAATGAAAGGCAGCATACATAAATTGGACAACAAAATAGGTATAATTTAGCAGACAATTGAAAAAAATGAACAAAAAATAAAAATGGTGGAAAACAGAACAGAGCAGACAGAAAAGAAATTGGAATCAGTAGATCAAAAACTAATGGCAATAAACAAGGGCTTAGAGGAATCTATTATATATTTGGAAATGGAACGAGCGGCCTTCTACCTACGTTTTCAAAATGTAATGGAAAACAAAGAAGATTTGAGAACAATTATGTCAGAACTGATAGCAGAAGCTACATGAAGGGATAATCAAGCAATTCAAAATGAAATAGATGAGATATACAGGATGCACACAAACTATGCGAGGCGTCATAAGTTACTGAGAGAAGTTCACATCAGATTCGCAAAGAAAAAAAATAAGAGGTGAAATCTATAAAATAACAAGAGACGAACCAATGACATATAAAAGCAAAAAAAATCTGACACTGAAACAGATACTAAGACAAGTGAGAGAACAGAGAAGAGACTACTGTTTCCTGGCAATGCAATTGATAAAACACAACATACTATTCAAGTGGTTCACACCAGAAGGAATGTTAACATGGCAGGAGAAGAAAATAAGAATCATTTAGACAAGGCACAGGAGTCCAACTTATGATAGAAGAGGAATTTAGTAGCAAAGAAGAATTAGAAAGCAGAAGCCAAGAGGAGCCACAATCTGAGGAAAAAGAATAGGAACAAGAAGAGAGAAACAAAGAGGAAATAGAACAGCGTGAAAAAGAAGGGATAAGAACAAGAGCTCAGAGAGAAAACAGAATAAATAGAAGACAGAAACAACTGTATAGACAATAAAATGGAAGAAGAGATTAAACTAATAACTATGAACATTAATGGAATAAATTCCCCAATAAAAAGGAAACAAATTTTTACAAATTTACAGAAACAAAAGGCAGATATAATATGTCTCCAAGAAGTACATATTAAGAAACAACATAAGAACTACTTGGAACAAACAAAATTAGGGAAATTATATACCTCATTGGCAGACCAGGAAAAAAATGGGATAGCTGTATATATCAAAGAAAAGATAAAATCAAAACAAATTTACTCTTTTGACAACTTTAATGATAGAAGTTAGAATACAACAAAAAACAAGTATTATTAGTAATAATTTATGCCCCAAATGATAACCAAAAGAAATTTTATAGCAAAGTATACAAAAAATAATAGAAACAGGACAGGAAAACATTTGTCTATTGGGAGACTTTGATGCAGTGGTAGATATTAATAAGGACCATATAAACAACAAAAAATAAGAAGAGGAAAATATTACCAAAATCATTTTTTGAGATGGCCCATGAATTCAATTTAAGAGACAGTTGGAGAGAGCTAAATTTGAAAGAGAATAAATACACATTTTATTCCAACCCCCATAAATCATGGTCTAGAATCAATATGATTTGGATGAACAAGGAAATAGAAAACAATTTGGAATCCATAGAAATAATGACCCTAAAAATAATTTGGAAAGCCCTCCCCCCAAATTAGAAGATGAACATTAAACACACAGATCTTGAAAGAAAAAGAATATACACACCTGATTAAAAAAGAAATGGAATTATTTCTCAAAGATAACAAAAATCAATATACAACATTGCAGAACTTATGAGACACCACTAAAGCATACCTATGTGGAATAACAATAGCATACATAGCTTGAAGAAACAAAGAAAATGGACGAAACAAAACATACTACTGGAAAGATGTACTGGAAAGATCTAAAAAAATAGAAACTGCATTACAAAAAGAGCCACAAAATGATAAAATTAAAAGGGAAAGATATTTTATTAAAACAAACTAAATTTATTGAGACAGGAAGATTAAAATTGGTAAGGCAAAATTTCTTTGAGCAGGCAAACAAGCCAGGAAGATGGCTAGCATACAGGTTAGAGAAAGAAAGGGGGGAAAATTAATACAACAATTACAGGATGATAATGGAAACCTCCTACACCAAACGGAACAGAACAAAAACATTATACGAAACTATTTTGAGAACTTATATAGACAAGATGAAATAGAGAGGGGGAAGATAGATCAATATTTTAAAGATAGGATAGTAGAGAAATATTAAATAAGGAAATAACACAAATAGAATTGAAAAAAGCAGTATACAATCAGAAAAGTACAAAAATCCTGGGACCAGACAGAATCCCAGGGGAATTTTATAAGAATATGTTTGAAATAATGGAACGCTTGATGTTGGAAGTATATAACGAGGTACTGCTAGAAGCAAAATTGCTGAAATCATGGTTTGAAGCCTACATCACCTTAATACCAAAAGAAGGTACTGACCATCTGCAAATTAAAATTCTACACCTATTTCAGTACTGGATGCTGACTATAAAATATTTATGACAATAATGGCAGAAAGAATGAAAAAGCTATTAAATGAAATGATACATACCGATCAAAATGGTTTTCTACCTAAAAGACAAATTAGAAATAATATTAGGACAGTAACAAATGTATTAGAAGACTATGAAGCACATCCAGAAAAACAAGCAGCATTTATTTTCTTGGATGCACAAAAAGTCTTTGATAACTTGAATTGGGATTTCTTTATTCAACAAACAAAAGAGATGACGTTTGGGCCAAATTTTGAAAGGATGATAAGCGGTAATTTACTCCATGAAGAAATAGTGAATGGCGACTTTACTGAAAGGTTTAATATAACTAAGGGAGTAAGACAGGGATGTCAGTTGTCACCTATAATCTTTATCCTCTCAATAGAAATTTTATCAGTACAGATTAGGAATAAAAAAGAAATTACAGGAATCAAGATAAAAAAGGAAGAGTACAAAACACAGGCATTCACAGATGATCTGGTGTTCTTTATAGAGAATCCAATGGATGCAGGGACAATATTACTAAAAGAAATAGAAGAATTTGGTAAAGTGGCAGGCCTTAAAGTTAACAAAAATAAAACCAAAACATTAGTTAAAAATCTTACAGAAAACCAGAAAAAAGAAATTAGAAAAGGAAACAAAATTGCAAATTATAAACAAAATTAAATATCTAGGAATTTGGCTGACAGCAAGATGTTCATCAATAAAGGAGGACAATTATAACAAACTAATAAATCAGACAAGGAAAGATTTGGAAACATGGGTGAAATTACAACTATCATTAGTAGGAAAAACTGCTTCAATTAAAATGAACTTGTTACCAAGATGTTGTACTTATTCCAGACCATTCTGGTAAAATTAGACAAACATTTTTTGGGGGGAATTGAATAAAGTGATAACCAAATTTGTATGGGCCCAGGAGGGCTGTGACTTTTTACTTTTTATTGTGTCACACTTACCAGAGGTGGAAATAAGAAAGACATTTTATAAAAGAAACTTGGAAATCAGAATAAAAGACTAAAATTACAGAGCTGACTTTAAGAACTTGGAAAATAATTTGGACTATTATAATATGGAGCAAATGCTGGAACTGGTTCATTTAAATAACTGACTGCTTTGTAAGAAATGGATCTTGATTGAAATTAATATCTGCTGGAAAAAAGGCAGCATGAAAATTTGGGAGGAGAGTGCCATCTATTAATTATTAGAAAACAAAGCATACTCCTAACAACCAGATTTCTTTTGAAATATTTGAAATTTGGTGGTTGTGATCTTTAACTGGTAAGCTTTATGCTTACCAGAGGCAGAAATAAGAAAGACATTTTATAAGAGAGACACTGGGAAGCTAGAATAAAAGACTAAAACTACAGAGTAGACTTAAATAATTTGGAAAATACCTTGGACTACCAGAATATTGAGTAAATGCTGGAATTGGCTCATTTAAACATTGATGTTTTGAAAGAAATGGAGATTTAAGTGAAAAAGACATTTTATAAGAGAAGCTGGGAAGCTGGAATAAAAAGACTAAAATCACAGAGCAGATTTAAAGATCTTGAAAAATACTTTGGACTACCAGAGTATTGAGTAAATGCTGGACTTGGCTTATTTAAATAACTGATTATGTTTGGAAAGAAATGGAAATTGAGTCAAATAAACATCTGTTGGAAATTTGAGAGAAGAGCCCCATCTACTAATAATTGGAAAATAAACCATACTCCTATAATGTTGGTCTCTCTGAATCAGATTGAGGCATGATCGTTTATTCCATTTTTATTGCTGCTATGATGGGAGTTGAAGGAACAGCTGTGGAAACGAGAGGACTTTTCAGTGAGATATTTTTGTTGTTCTGAAATATTATGGATCTGATCGATAGGATGGATGAGAAAAGGGAAAATATCTTGCAAGTACAATGAATGAAGAACAAACTGCCCATGAATTGGTGGAACCAACAGAAAGATGGGATGAAATGGACTACTTAAGCCAGCAAATGAAACACGAACAGGGAAAGAATACGGATCAGAAAAACCAGCAAATGAAGCAACAGCTCAATGAAGAGGAAGACCAGATAAATGGCAAGCAAAGAGGAGCAGAAGGAACAGATGAATTGGTCACATCAGCAAATAAACCAAGGACTGGAGCAAAAAATAGGACTGACAAATCAGCTGATAAAGGAAAAAAGGCAAGAAAATAAAACAGATAAATCAACAATTGGAGAGCCCGGAATATACTTTTGATAAGGAGATTGGGACATGGACAGATATTTGGGAGAATTGGCACCATAAGGTTGTATTGGGAGAAATGTCTAGATTAAATAAGAAAGACACCGATGAAGATAAATATGAGGAGTGTGTGTGTGTGTGGGGGGGTGAATTTAAAAATGGATAAGAAATGAAGCACCAAGGAGGAGAAGATATGATGGATACAAAGAATTGCCTTTTAAGTAGCCTGATTGTAAGCTAAAGGAAGCAGAAATAAAATTAGGGGAAATATTAAAATATACATTTTTGTAGAATGAATAAAAATAACGGATAGAAAGACTAGAAGTTTACAGATGTTAGGCATTTTCTTTTTGTATTTTTCAAAGAATATAATGAGAATTACTTAAAATTTGATAAATGTAATAGAGATTACTAATATTGTTAGTGTGAATTGGATCAATAGGAATGATACTTAGAATTAATTTTGTTTACATATATAAGGAAATGTATAGACTAAACAAGAAAGACATAGATGAAGATAGAGATAAAGATGAGGAATTAGGTTTTATTTAGTTGATGTATGCTTAAACAATATAATGAGGATTACTTAAATATGACAAATGTTACAGAGATTACTAATATTGTGATGATGAACTGGATTAATATGAATGATACCCAGAACCAACTCTGTTCACACACAATATGGATGTATATTGGAAAAAATAATAAAAATATATCTAAAAAGAAAAGAAAAAAAAAGATATTCAAGGACCAAAACAGAATACTGGAAAGTGGATGTATGTTTATTATAATTGGATGTTGCAGATTAAAAAAGGAACTGGATTAATCTAAACTGACCTATTGAAAGGACCACTAAATTTGGCATTGTGTTATGACTCAAACCTTGTTCCAAGAAAACAAACACGAAACAAAGGTAACAGCAAAACCTTTTAATGATTTTTTACGAATTCTGTTCCTTCACGGGGATTAGTTATAACCTATACCATGAAAAAAATAAGGAAAAAACAAACAAACTAAAAGACATTAGAAGAAGAAAAACATGAAAGATTGGAATTAGAATGACAGAAAGAACCAGCAAAAAAGACTTTAAAAAATCAAATGGAATTAACAAAACACAAGCTGAATTTGCTACATAAAGAAGAATTGGCTCAAAAAATTAAAAATACAAAACAATATTTTTTGAAAATGCAAATAAAACTGGAAAATGACTCACATACAAATTGAAAATAGAGAAAGAAAAGAAATTGATACATAGATTAGTAGATGAGAAATCATTATCAAAACGAGGGTAAAAATAATAATAATCCAAGACTATTATGAAAAATTGTATGAGCAGGAGAAAGTTCCAGAAGAAAGAATTAAACAATATTTGGAAAAAGCAGGTCTACCTAAAATACTGGAAACAGGGAAAGCTATGTTAAGTGAACCGATATCAATGATGGAACTGTCAGAAGCAATTAAGAAGCAAAAGAATAATAAAACACCAGGACCAGATCAGCTGCCAGCAGAATTTTATAAACATTGACAAGATATTTTGGGCCCATCAATGCTGGAAGTTTATAATGAAGTTTTATTTAAAGTGAAGGTACCAAATTAGTAGATGGAAGCAAACATTACTTATTCCAAAAGAAGATTCAGATTTAATGCAGATAAAAAATTATAGACTTATATCTTTACTAAATGCTGATTATAAAATATATGCTTCAATAATGGCAGAGAGACTGAAAAGATTTTTGAATGAATTTGTACCTTCAGATCAAAATGGCTTCCTGCCTAAGAGACAGATTAAAACCAACATGAGAATGATTCTGAATACATTGGAATATTATGAAGCATATTTTGGAAAACAAATGGTATTGATTTTTCTGGATATGCCGAAAGCATTTGACAATGTAAACTGGCAATTTATGCTGTTACAACTAAAATTTATGGATTTGGGGGAGAGATTTATTAATATGATTATAGTAATATATAACAAGCAAACAATATTCTCATGGGTCATCATGGCTGTTTAAATTTCTGAATAGAGACAAAAGGATAATCTAAAGTCTCTTTGAAGCTATATTACATAAAAAGGATACATAAGCAGTTGGAGATCTCCCTGTGTGCTCAGAATAATAACTAGAATTATTCAAACATTTTGTTAAAGTTACTTCGCAATGGTAAAAAATATATATTCCCCAATTTTTATCACTGAGCATTGTGAATTTTATTGTTTGTTTCTTGCAAAGAGTAAATGCCATAGTGTTTTGTAAACAGCTGCATTGTGTTTTAGCCTTTGGGCAAGGTACATGTTTTCCTGAGTATTTTTCCTTTGTCCTTTGCCAACTTTGGTGAACAAACTGTTTATATTTTTAGATTTTGGTGTACATTTTAAAGAATACAAATGTGTAATATTTTATAATTTTAGACCACTGAAGTGGTTGCATTTGAATTTCTCCATAATTTATTCACATTGATATTATGTAACTAAATAAGGAATTATGAATCAAAATATTAAGAAAATTAAATGTAATTTAAATATTAATACAATATTTTTACAAAAGCAAACAGTTTAAAGATCCTAAACTGAATTAAAATTTAATTTTCCCTTATTGGTGAAAATTTCTAGAAAGACATGATTCTAATCAATGGAATAATTTTTGTGCTCAGAATTGAAAACAAAATATTGATATGTAAAAAAACTATAAATGTTTTAAATATATTTTTTAAAAATAGCATTTCAGTGATGAGGATGAATACTTGATTCCATACTAAAATACATAATTAAATAGGTCTGAAAGTTGTATTTGACTAATCAATTTTTTTATCATAATAAACTGTAAAGATAGTTCTATGCCTAATTTGCTTATGAATGAGAATAATTTGTTGTTGGTTTTTTTTTTTTTTTTTGCTTTATTTCAGGAGCTGCAAGAAATATAAAAGTATCTCCAGAGAAAGCTGAACTTTTTTTTCAGAAACTGAGAAATAAACATGAATTTACCATGTTGGTATCTCTCAAACAAACTCTCTTAAATTCAGGTGTTATTTTTTCTGTTCATCATTTAGATCACAGGTATGCAGAAAAATATACATTTCTTGACATTTATTCATGGTATATTCAAAGTGACATAGAAATAGGATCAAACCTACTTCATACTTAATAAGGGACACCTTGGAAAAAAGTGGATTAAGCATTGAAAAAATATTTTTGGAATAAAGCAAAGGCAAAAAAAAAATGCTTGGCTAGGATAACTTCTAGTTGAGCTCAGCTCCAAGAAGTCTAATTTTGCTAACTTAGAACAAACCTAAAATAAATCTGAAATATATGACGGACACTAACTTGGGCAGTGATCCTATGCATATCAAGCTTTATTGAAGCAAAGATTTATTTCTAATACATTTATTGAGGACTCTGGGTGTAGTTAAAACAGGGCTTTTAATTTTGACCATTCCCCAAAGTTGTAGAAGTCTACCTACAGAAAAAGTAGAAAACTAAAGAAGACCTGAGGACATTTGAGAAAGATCTCTTAAGTGACCATTCAAAGTTACAAGAGCACTGAAAAATGTGACTTATGACTGTTCTTCAAAGTTATAACCTTTGCAGCATCCCCATGATCATATGATCAACATTCAGATGCTTGGCTCTTGTTTATGACTGTTGCGATTTCCCAGCGTCATGTGATCACCTTTTGTGACTTTCTGACAAGCAAAGTGAATGTGGGCAGTCAGTTTCACTTAACAGACTACTAACGTACTGACTGCAATGATTCACTTAACAATGATGGCAAGAAAGGTCATAAAATGGGGCAAAATTCACTTAACAAATGTCTTATTTAACAACAGAAATGTTGGGCTCAATGATGGTTGTAAGTCAAGGACTACCTGTATATGTTTAATTTTTGATATAACTTTAAATTTGAGTTATTCTTTGTCATACTGAAACAATTTAGGAGAAAATCTAACTATGCAGCATTTACTTCTTATGAATAAGTGTTCGTGTTTAGTTTGTATGCAAAGAAATATGTTATCTATTTATCTGGTGTTAAATTGCTTCATAACTTTCTGGTCCATTTCTGATGCAGGTACTTGGAACTAGAAAGCAGCGGCCATAGAAATGAAATTAGATTGCACTATCGTTCAGGAAACCATCGTTCACACACAGAAAAATTTCCTTACGTTTTGGCAGATGACAAATGGCACAGGCTGTCCTTAGCAATCAGTGCATCACATTTGATTTTGCATGTAGACTGCAATAAGTAAGTTAAAAGTTACATTTTGTTCCAGTAACTTATATGAATTAAAAGAACAGGAGTTCTTCTAAAAATTATTTTACTCCTAATTTCTTTTTTAAAATCAGAATATATGAGAGAGTGGTGGAAAAACCATATATGGATTTACCAGTTGGCACTACATTTTGGTTGGGACAAAGGAATAGCGCTCATGGTTTTTTCAAGGTATGTTTTTTTTCTTGAAATCCTTTTTCCAAGTTTAGGTAGACATGGTCATTTAGCTTAAGTAATGCATATATGATTGTATTATGATTTTAGCTTCTCTAACTTAAAACACTCTGGGATTTTTCATGTTTAAATTAGATTTTTTTGTGTTTTTGTTCCATGTTTTAAAAGTTAAACATGATATGAAGTTCTTTTCCTCCTATACTGAATCTGGTTATTGAATTTAACATTTAACACACTGGCTGGTTGCTGAAAGAAAATCAAAAACAGTAAATTCTCCCCTTTTACCTGGGACATTATTTTACCAAAGGTATAAACTTTACTGAATAAATCCACATTGGCACAGAAGTGAAACCAGCTCTGGCTTCCTGTGCAAAAGCACCATATTTCATTCCCCTTTCCCCACAGGCCACCCACAGTCCATTACATCAACCAATCACTTCTGTTTATTTTGTTATGAGAACCAGCCAGCCACACTGTGACATCTGCTCTGGGTGTCCTTGAGGGGGAGAGCAATATCTCATGGGAACCCACAATGCTTGGATGCCATTCCCCCCCACTCTTGCATTCCAATTCACCACCCCCTTTTCTTTGTCAAGCTGCCAGCGAAGTGGAAAACAGGTGAAAGTTTGAGTCAGTCTTACCATAACCCCCACCCACCCACCCAGAAGAAGGGTAGACCCGAAACAACAATAAACATACATACACATTATTACTTACATCCTAACTACTGCTGCATTCCTTATTGGGGCCATTGAGGGTACCTAGTGTGAAACTTCTTAAACATTCCATTTTTATATTTTATAACATGGCATACAAAGAGAATACAAAAGTAAATAATAGGAAAATTAGGGAAGAGAAAAAGGAAGTGGATAGTGAAAAGGAAAAGAAAAAAAGGAAAAAAGACATTTAACTTCCAACTCCTTTGGTGCAGTAAAATAAGACATTAACACCTAACCTCGACTTTTTACTTTTATAGAATAATATAAACCATCCATTTTGATAATTCTAATTGATAAAACCCAAAATCAAACTTTCATTTTTTTCTACCTCAAGCACAAATTCCAGAAGTGGTTTCCAAGTAGAAATAACCATTTTTCTTTAATTAAAGGAGTCAATTTAGCCATCTCTACTAAATCCATCAGTTTTTGCAGCCATTCATTCATTGTGGGGCTTGCTTCAGGACTTTGTGTTTGAGGTGGGAAAAAAATGAAACTTTCATTTTGGGAGGAACCATCCACTCCGTCTACTAATAGGTAGCCTTTCCACAGTACTAGTTGTTGTAATATTTCCTTGTAATATCTGAAATTGAGGATCTTTTGGATCTCATAGTGCTCCTCTCCCTTTACTATGATGGGAGGAGGAGGTGGTTCTTTGACTGGCCTCAAGCCAGATCCCCAAAAGGATTTTAAAAGACTGCAGTGAAATATCAGATGAACTTGCCTGAAGCTTCTTGGCAATTTCAGCTCCACTGTCACTAGATTCATGATCCGGATGATTAGGAAAGGTCCTACATATTTGGGACTTAACTTTTTACAAGGCTGACTCAGATTTAGATACTTAGTGGACAAATATACTTTACCTTACTGTAAATTCCCTTTGGGGGGCTTTTCTGATCTGCTTGCCTTTTTTTTTTTTTTTTTGGCTTTCCCTAATTTTATTTAGTGCTTCATGCATGGTGGACCATATGGCTTTTAGAGTATCCATCCAATCAACTAATGACACTGAAGATGGAGCTTCCTGTGAGATATCTTGTATGGGTATGAACTGTGCCACATCCCCTGTGGCCACTTTGAAAGGGTAAAACCTGTGCTGCTGTGCTGTTGTTATATGTCACTTCTGCGAAAGGCAGGAGATTGACCCAATTAGTCTGCTGATAATTTATATTATTCAGCAGCCCTTTTGTAGTTGGATGGTAGATGGAGCTAAGTCCCTGGGAGGAACCTATCAATTTTAAAAATTCCTACCACAATTTTGCAGTGAACTGCACCTACTTATCTGAGATAATACACTTTGGGACTCTGTGTAGTCTGTACACGTGCTGCACAAATATCTTGGCTAGGGTCCAGCTGGAAGAAATGGTAAAGGTTCCAAGTAATATATCCCATTAAATAAGAACTCTGAGGCAGGCATATTCCTCAAATAACATTTTGTTGGAAGATATCAAATTGGCATTTTCTTGGTGAAAAATCAGCTCTAAGTTCCTGCCAGTTTTAACACTCAATTAAAAGTAAAACTTTGTCATTTCCCCCCAGAGTCACCAATCACATGATCCAAACAGATGTAGTCCAGTTGCTAGGTGACCTCAGTTACTATCTTTCAAACACCTGCACCAACATCCTTGATTCCAGGGGAAACAATTTTATTTTGGCTACAGCACCCCAGCTATCTCTACCCCCCTCCCTGGCCCCTTTGCTCCAGGCTGTGTCAGCCCTGAAGCAGTGAGAAGAAGAAACCCTCTAGAGAAAAACTACAAAATAAAATGGTCACAGTTCAGCCAACTTCATGGTTGACAGGAATCTTCAGACATGCCACAAGTGTGCTTCCTTCGAGAACAGGTTGATGACAGTCTAGATTACTATGTTCCCTGCCCTCTCAAGCAGCTCCACAATGAAGTCCATGGATATCTCCTCCCATGAGCTAGCTGGGTTTGCTGCCAACTGTAGCAAGTCTGGAGGCTTCCCAGATAGGCATTTCATGGAGGCACACACAGGACAGCTGGCCATATAGGCATCTATGTCTTTTTCCATCTTTGGCCACCAGAATTGTCTCTTCACCAGGTGAAGGGTCTTCAAAAACCCAAAATACCCTGTAGATTTTCCATTGTGGTTCCTCTGCAGGACCAAAATTCTCTGGCTGACTGGGATGTACATTTTACTCCCCTTCCATGCCAAGCCTTCCTTCATCAACAGGTCATCTTTATGTCTCTGGAACCATTCATCTGTCCCCAAGGCATCTTTTAGTGGTCACGTCACTGTCGGCTGTGGGGAGACGGTTCTATGCTGCCTTGCAGCGCTGGCACTGCGAGTTGCCTGGATGGGATAATGGAGTTAACTACTTCTTTCTGGTAGTTCTGTACTGGAGCATGCGAAAGAGGGCATTGGCTAAGAAATTCTTCCCACCAGCAAGTAGTGAAGGGTGAAATTGAAGTGTTTAAAATACTGACCCTATCGGATCTGCTTAGGGGATAGCTTCCTCAGGAACTTTAATGCCTCCAGGTTGTTGTGGTTCATCCACACTTCAAATGGAATTGTATTGCCATCTAAGAACTGCCTCCAAGTGACAAGAGCCCATCGGACCGTGTAAGCCTCATTCTCCCAGATGGCCCACCATCTCTCAGTATCAAGACAACCTGCGAGACGTGTAGGCACATAGTTGCAACTTTCCCTTTCTGTTCCTCTGGAGTAAAACCACCCCTACTGCCACATCATTGGCACCTGCCATGATCATGAAAGGCTCGTCTGGGTTTGGGTACTTCAAGACCAGCGCAGCAACAAAAAGCTGTTTCAAATTTCAATTGAACAGTGTGTTGTCAATAGTATTAGGAAATAACAATCAAAATGTCTACAATATTCATTACATTGATTGTGGTAGTGTTAGTAATAATAATAACAATATTATTTGCTTAACCAATTCAACATACCTTCTTTATATCACTGATCCTTTCCATATATTCCCCTGTTTCTAGCTCCAGTTTTTATCAGTTAGCCATTGATAAAATAAGTCCCAAGTCAGAAAGTATTCAGTTTCTTCCATTTCCTTGATTATAAGTGTTAGCCTATCCATTTCTGCACATTCTAATGTTTTGTTCAGTCTAAACATTTCCTTATATATGTAAACAAAATTAATTCTAAGTATCATTCCTATTGATCCAATTCACACTAACAATATTAGTAATCTCTATTACATTTATCAAATTTTAAGTAATTCTCATTTTTCCAACAGATGTTTATTTCACTCAATTTCCATTTCTTTCCAAACAAAATCAATTATTTAAATAAGCAAAGTCCAGCTCTGATAGTCCAAAGTATTTTTCAAGATCTTTAAATCTGCTCTGTGATTTTAGTCTTTTGTTCCAGTTTCCCAGATTCTCTTATAAAATGTCTTTTTCACTTAAATCTCCATTTCTTTCAAAACAAGGTCAATTGTTTAAATGAGCCAATTCCAGCATTTACTCAATATTCTGATAGTCCAAGGTATTTTACAAGTTATTTAAGTCTACTCTGTAGTTTTAGTCTTTTATTCTAGCTTCCCAGCATCTCTCTTATAAAATTTCTGCCTGGTAAGCATAAAGCTTACCAGTTAAAGATCACAACCACCAAATTTCAAATATTTCAAAAGAAATCTGGTTGTTAGGAGTATGCTTTGTTTTCTAATAATTAATAGATGGCACTCTCCTCCCAAATTTTCATGCTGCCTTTTTTCCAGCAGATATTAATTTCAATCAAGATCCATTTCTTACAAAGTAGTCAGTTATTTAAATGAACCAGTTCCAACATTTACTCCATATTATAATAGTCCAAATTATTTTCCAAGTTCTTTAAGTCAGCTCTGTAATTTTAGTCTTTTATTCTGATTTCCCAGAGCTTCTTTCGTAAAATGACTTTCTTATTTCCACCTCTGGAAATAAGAAACAATAATTGTTGTGAGACAACAAAGAGTTAAAAGTCACAGCCCTCCATGGGATATCAAATTCCTTTACCTCCTCTGTAACTCTCCAGGAGTCTAGGAGTCTCTTTTCCTTTCATTAGTAGATGGTACTCTCGACTTGCTTTTCAACAAAAATCTCTGAAGTGCTTATTTTCGCAGCCTAAACAATTGTGTTTTAAGAGTATCTTATCATAGATTTTTTTTATTCCTTGGGGTTGGTTTTTAAGTAAAAGAAGAATCAGCAACAATCTCTATTCACTGCTCTATTCGCTCCTGCACTTTCTTAGGTGTTCTGAACTGTCCCTGGTTTGATGGCAGCCATGTTATCTGACTGCCACTGCTCCTTGTCTTTGGATGAGGGGGATTTTCCAAGTCACGGAGGAGAGATGCGGCTCTCCTCAACCTGCAAGATTCCCCCTTTACCTACAGGGTGGCTATGGCTTCTTTTGGAGCCCTCCAACAGGGAGAGTTTGGAGCAGGGCCACAGAGCTCATGGTCCTTGCCTCCAATGCCACTGGAAGCACAGCCAGAAGTCTGCCCATACAGTTTTTCATAATAGCCTTGTTTTGATGATATAGTGTTCCTTTCTCATCTACTAATCCATGTATCGATTTCTTTTCTTTCTCTATTTTCAATTTGTATTCCAGGTTTATTCGCATTTTTTAAAAAAATGTTTTGCATTTTTAATTTTTTGAGTCAATTCGTTATGTAGCAAATTCAGTTTGTGTTTTGTTAATTTCATTTGATTTTTTAAAGTCTTTTTTTTTTGGTGGTTCTGTAGTTCTAATTCCAATCTTTCATGTTTTCTTCTAATGTCTTTTGGTTTGTTTTCTTTTTCTTATTTTTTTCCTGCTATAGGTTATAGCTAATCCCCAAATATACGCCTTGGCAGTATCCCACACATTTTGTAGTGAGGTTTCTTCTTTCCTATTTTCTTTTTTAAAAAGTCCATTTCTCATACCATAGTTTGTATAAATTCCTATCTAGTATTGACTGGTTTAATGTTTGTATAAATTCCTATCTAGTATTGACTGGTTTAATGTCCATCTCTTTTGTCCTTTCCACTTGACTCTCACTGGATGGTGATCTGCCCAGACACTTGCCTCTAGCTCTATTTCTTGAACAGAATTTTGATGGTAGAAATAGAAATAAATTATAGGAAAATATTAATAGTAGAAATTTATGCAACAAATGGGAGCCAGGAACAATTTTTTAGAAATTTACATAATATAATTCAAGATATAGAGTATGACAAGATTTGCATTCTAGGTGACTTTAATGCAATCATTGATAAAACATTAGACTACAAAAACAACACAAGAATAGGGAAAAGAAGAATATTACCTAAAACCTTCTTTAAAATAGCTGAAAATTTAAACATCCAAGACATCTGGAGAGAAAGGAATCAAGAAAAAAAGCAATACACCTTTTACTGAAACAGACAACAATTGTGGTCGAGGATCAACATGGTGTGGATGTCGAAGATAATTAATTCCGAAGTAAAGGAAGTAGAAATAGAAACAAACCTATGGGCAGATCACAATAATATGAGATTTAGCTGGAAATGATGAAATAAAAATCCAAGATAGACCCTGCAAAGATCAATTTTAAAAGAGGATGACTTTAGGTCTAAAATGGAGAAAGAATTGGGGTTCTTTTTCAAAGAAAATAAGAAAGAAGACACATCCCTACAAATTCCTTGTGACACAGCAAAGGTTTACATGAGAGGGGTGGCCATAGCATACATGGCAAAAAGAAAGAAAGAAAAAAAAAGCAGCAACAGAGAATCCTAGAAGGAGAGTATAAAAGAAACAAAACTCAAGGAAGAACCACAAAAAATGTAAAATAACAAATGGACCTAATTAAACATAAAATTGATCTGCTTGAGAAAGAAGAACTAGTGCAACAACTAAAAAAGACAAAATAAAACTTATTCAAGAATGCCAATAAACGGGAAGATGGTTAGCCTATAAATTGAGGAAACAGAGAGAAAAGAGTTGGATCACCAAACTACAGAATGAACAAGGGAAGATATGCGGAGGAGGAAAAAAATATAATCCAGGGGTTCTATGAGAAATTATGCAATGAAGACAGCCACACCATAGAAGAAAAAGTGATATCTATTAGGAAGCAGAATTACTGAAAATAACGGTAGAAACAAAAAATATGTTAAACATAGAGATAAGATTGTCAGAAGTAATTGTGACGATAAATAAACAAAACCAACAACAAGAAACCAGGCCCAGATGGACTCTGGCAGAGTTGTACAAAGATCAACAAGAAATTTTTGGAAATATATTACTCAAAGTATTCAATGCAGTCCTAGAAGAGGTGAAAATATCACAAACGTGGAAAGAAGCAACCATTACAATTATCCCCAAAGAAAATACAGACCAAACACTTATTAAAAATTATAGACCAATATCTCTTTTAAACACAGAGTATAAGATTTTTGCATCAATAGTAGCTGATCAATTTTAAAAATTCCTAAATGATTTTATACATGCCGACCAAAATGGCTTTCTACCAAAAAGACAACTCAAAAATAATATAAGAGTAATTTTAGATGCCATGGAATTTTACGAAGTACATAGCGGGGAGCAGATGGTACTACTGCTTCTGGATGCCCCAAAGGCATTCAATAACATCAAATGGGATTTTATTCTACAACAACCTAGATAAATGGATTTTGGTCAGAAATCTGTAAACATAATATCGACGATATATAACAAGCAGAACACCCAAATAATAATAAATGGAGAGACAACGAAAAGTTTTAAAATTCAAAAAGGTACGAGGCAAGGTTGCCCACTATCTCCACTTCTGTTTATACTAACACTAGAAGTACTAACAAGGATAATTAGAAAAGAAACATCAATAAAAGGTCTAGAAATTAAGAAAGAAATATTTAAATTAAAAGCCTTTGCAAATGACCTAGTTTTTATCCTGGAAGAACCACAACAATAGGGACTAAAACTCATAGAATTACTAGAAGAATATGGAGATGTCGCCGGATTGAAAATTAACAAAGAGAAAACTAAAATAATCACTAAGTATATGACGAACAAATAAAAGAAACATTGACCAAGATAATGGTCATTCAGATAATTAATAAAATAAAATATCTATTCACGCATCAGCAAGATGCATAACAATCAAGGAGGATAATTATGCCACATTAATGAAATATATAACAGAGGATCTGGAAAGATGGGGAAACTTAAGGTTATCTCTCATGGGTAGAATAGCCATAATAAAGATTAACGTCCTGCCAAAATTACTCTTCCTCTTTCAAAACATACCCATAAAATTAGATATATATTTTTTTGCGATTGGAACAAAATAACATTAAATTTTATATGGCAAAGGAAAAAACCCAGGATTCAACTAAAATTGTTACAAGATGCCAAAGAAAGAGTTCACCAGATTGGGAAACATATTACCAGGCAGCAACACTTACTTGGGGATTGGATAACCTTAAAAAAAATAGAAGATTATTAGTGTTAGAAGGACATAATCTACAATTAGGTTGGCATGCCTTTTTATGGTATGGCAGACATGATGCCCACCAATATTTTCAACAACATCAGATTAGATAGGCGTTATTATTGGTATGGAATAAAATCAAACAACAAATATACATAGAAACCCCAGTTTGGCTATCTACTCTTGAAGCTTTAGTACACCCAAACTTTTTTAGTCAAGGAAAAATTATCACATATAAAGATATTACAAATGAAGCAGGAGAATTGAAATCAAGACAAGAGCTAAAAGAACAAGGGATGGAACTGGAATGGTGGGTCTATCTACAAGTCCAATAAAGATATGGAAAAAATATGAAAGAATGGGGGATTAATAGTTCATGACACTAGATGAAATACTACTTGAATCAGAGGATAAATTGATAAGAAAACTATACAGATTCTCACTGGACTATAAATTGGAGGAGAAGCAGGTAAAAGAAACGATGTTAGTGTGGGCTAAAAACTTTGGGCATGGTACTAATTTGGATAAATGGCAAATTTTATGTGAGAGAAATAAAAAAGAACATTGGCCACATTGTATAAGGAAAACCTATATAAAATGTTTTATAGGTGGTACCTTCCACCAGCAAAATTGACCAAAATGTATCAAAATATATCACCCAACTGCTAGAAATGTACCCAAAATTTAATTCCTCAAAAGTTTAAATTATTTATTTGTTAATAGAAAGATTACCTCTGTTTGATTTTTATTTTATCAGCCAAGGATGGAAGTATTTTACATACTACAGAGTTTGATTTTAATACATTACATTTGTACTGATTTTTAAAAATATGGAGGACTGTGAATAATTTGATTATACCTTTTTTGTAGTCCCTAAAATATTTATATTTTGTACTTGGGTATGGTACAATAACATTTACAACATATTTTTGAGTTGCTTATCCACATAGATGTTCCATTCTCTTCCTCTAAATAATTTAAGATTTGTAGAATGATATAAATGATAAGAACTTAATATTTATTTTCATAAAATCATATTCATGTGCTTTTATGTTAGATTTTCTTAATTTGAGTTTCTCTGCAATGGGACTCTTCAGTCTTGACTAGCATGATGAATGGGCCAGGATCATGTTTTCTGAATACCTAGAACACTTAAGTTGGGTAAGGATAAGATATTGAACAGTGATTTGTTTTTAGACTGGCTTGTAGACTTTTCTTTCTTTTTCTTTTCTTTCATCTGTTTTCAATTTTATAGCATAATCTAGTGACTAGAAATAAAGGAAAAGATTAATAGAATTAACTAGAAAAAGAGAAATAGAAATAGAATGAAGATTGAAAATTCCCTGTTCTTTTATAGGAAAATTTCCTGTTCTTTTCTAGTTTAAAGAAATTCATCTGAAATAATACAGCTGAGAAACATTTAGACATGTAGGGTTATTGAGAAGATACACTTTATTCCTAAAATATCTTCTGTTCAGTTCATACTTAACTTTGAGTATCTTGGTAGAACTAATTTCACATAAGTGTTCGGACCAATATATTTTATAGTATTTTATTCTACCATTTTGTTTCACTATAATGGCTTTCACTATAATGGCTTCACTATAATGGCTTTTTCATTATAATGGCTTTTTCAGGTCTGTATGCATCATTTAAATAACTATTAAAACTTGGATTTTTATTTATTTATTCTTAGTTGAATTTCACACATATACCCAAAACATTTGAAATCAATGTGGCTCCTAAAAAAGACTAATGCTTGATTTGAAATCAGGAATAATCAGCTGCTGAGATTTGGAATATAATCATACCATGTTTTCTGGTACAAAATCATTTGTTTCTTTAATAATTGTATGCTATATATTGCTTCATGTATTTTTATGACTAAGTATGCCCTTGAAATTCACACAGGATTATGAAAAAAGAAATGAGTAAATATAGCTGTCTAATTAGTCTAAATATATATACCAATGGTTGTATATTCTCTTTTATTGTTAAAGTCAGGAAGCTTTAGAAGTTGTTTAGAAGGTGACATTCCAACTGTCTGTCATCATTTTATTTGCACTTATTTCTGTAGAATTATTCTTAACAGATTTGTGAAGTATAATTGTTGAAGACCTTCGTGATTTTGAATACAATCTACAATGTATTATTTTGCCTAAATTTTCTTAAATAAATTAACTTGTAACTCACCATTGTAGTTATGACTTATATTGCCATATTTTGTTTTAATGAATGGCTCAAAATTCAGTTAAACTGCATATTATGTCTAAATTGCTTTTAAGATCACTTGAAACCTTTCCTTTGGCAACTAAATAAAAGTGACAGTGAATTCACAGCAAGCAGTCTCTTCCTAATTAATTATACCTTGACATTTGATCTTAAATGTCTGAAAATGGTTGAATGTATCAGTATGTGCATGCATTGTTACCTCTAATGCTACAATAAATAAACTAGAGAAATAATGATTTCATAGAAACTATGTTTTTGTTTGTAGAAAGGTGCAAAAAAAGTATACTAAAACTGTGACAGTTTTATATAGAAATTTGGGATATTATATTGCCAGGAATATAAAATTTCTTGTATCACTTTGCTACAGGGCATAATGCAAGATGTGCAATTTCTTATCATGCCTCAAGGATTTATCTCTCAGTGCCCAGATCTTAATCGCAGTAAGTCCTCTACTTTTTATGCCACGATATCCAGTATGATGGATTGTTTAATTTTTTATATACTAAGATTGGTTCTTAAAATGTATTGCTGTTCAATGCAACTTGTAGACTGAAAAGACAATCTTATGAATTGCTATTCTTATTAAACTCAGTTGGCTTTCTCATTATAAGATTGCAATTTTTTGCTTAAAGTAATTGCAATGAGATCAATGCAGTATTTGTAATTTCAGCATGCCCAACGTGTAATGACTTCCATGGTCTTGTGCAGAAAATAATGGAGTTGCAGGATATTTTAGCCAAAACATCTGCAAAGGTAATAAGCTCTTCAGAAGCTTTTAGTGAGCTGAATAAAACTAACTTTTTTCACTTAATTGATTTGAAGTTTTTATGCAAGTCTAAGATTATTGAAAATCTAAGTAAAGCTTCTTTACATACAACTACTTAGTATTTCTTAATATATTAAGTAAAGATTCTTTACATAGAAATTTTATTTAATTTAAGGTTCCAAAATGTTAAAAAATATTTTTGCTTCAGGATTGTAACCAATCATATTTTTTAAAAAATAAGTAATTCTTATTACATTTGTTCATTGGAAGTATCGGGTAATTTACTCACACTGTAGTAACATGGTTGCTATTAGTTTAAATTGATAAAAGACATGACATTTTTAATACCAGTGTTCTGGAAAACGATCTTTATTTGAAATATGATTGATTCAATAAATGAATATATGATTTGTTTTTAGCATTGTTGTATGAAGAATTCACAGACACATATACTCATATGTTCAAATTATTACTAAAAGCTTGATCTTCTTGGATTAATTGTATACAATTAGATGATTACATTATTACCATTATTGTATTACTATATTAATTACTTGATATTACTTGAAATAGCATCAATTAGGCTAAGTGCATGAAATTTTATTGTGAGTAAATTTGATATTAAAAGGGGGGGAAGAGCAAAAGAGAACAAGTTAACAATAAGGTTTAGAACTATTTTTCTCCCTCCTAATAATTAATTGGACATGCTACACAATTTAAAGTCTTGAATGTAGAATCAGGTACTTCTCGTAAGAGAAAATGCAGCATGTTTGAATTAGTAGTCATATGAACTTAAGACCTTTCCTTAATGCTTTCATCTTTAACTTCACGTTAGGATCAAAATTTCTGTTTTCACATTTAGCAATATTCTTCTGCTGATTGAGATGTATTACATAGTGAGCTTGATTTGTGAGGGCAAATCTTTCTGTACTTAACAAATCTCTTTCTGTGAAACATCTACCTAGCTGTCCCGAGCTGAGCAGAGGATGACTAAGTTGGATCAGTGCTATTGTGAAAGAACCTGCACTATGAAAGGCATCAGTTACAGAGAATTTGAATCTTGGACAGATGGCTGTAAGAACTGCACTTGCATGGTATGAGTGTAAACTTAAAAAAAATTCAAGCACCTAATTATGTATTAAAATATTTATGGATTTTGATTAAAAATAATTATCAGACCAAATCACTTAAAAGCAAAGAAATCATAGTGGCCATAAAAAATTGCGGAATCCATAATTAGGCCAATCAGTATTATAAAATCATATGCATACTGTCTTGTTTTCTACAACAAAATAAATCTGTATACATTTAAAAAAAATATTAACATTATAATATAAGTTGCACTTTCTCTTTTAAAATACTTTTGATGAAACAGAGCTGTAAGTGTCAATAACATTCTAATGTTGGGAAATATCAGGTTAAGCAAAAGTATTGCCCTTCCAGCCTGTTTGTCCTGTGGCTGATGTTTGTTTAGTAATAGATTTTATATGTGTTCCAGATTCACAGCATGACTTTGGTAGCACTGAAAGAACCAATAACAAAAATAAGACAAAATAACAATACTAGGTACAAGGAAGGTATAACTATTAAAAAGTCAACAGGGACCCAAATTTGTTAAATGTCACCAGAAGGGAACTCATTCTAAACCAAATGCCTGAGGAAATAGCCTGATCTTCTCTGTTACAATGAATAATACGATCTGTGGTCAGAATATATTAAAATATGGCTAAATCTTATAGAATGTTGAATGAAAGGTTAATAAAGCAAAGAGATAAGTGTAATAAATTTAATTCATTTCAGTGGAACTGAAAATAGCAGTTGGCTTTAGGATCAGTTCACAATTATATTTCATGCTGTAGGAAATGTAGCTGCATTTATGTGTCTTTGGTTTAACCACAATGTAATGCTTCATGAGATATTCATCTATTATTGGGATTTTCTACCTTGTGTTAGTGAAACAGTGTCAGTGTTGTAAAGAATATTAATTGTTCATGTAGAACATACCGTATTCACTAGGTTAGGAAGTTGGCTCATTACATTTGATTTTTTCAGAACTATGCAGTTATTATTAATCATTTAAGAACAGGGTATTTTGAAATAAATTTACACAATGATGTTACTAAAACATTCCATTGGTGAGGCTGGCTACTCTCATCTACATTCTGTTCTATTGCTTTTCTCCAAGAGATTTACATTTTGGAGATGGTATTTTATCTTTTCAAATTATTAGTTGACTTCTTATCTAAAAAGATGCTTTATAAGAACTTTATAGCTGCACACTTATTCCTTATCAGTTTAAGAACAAAGTAGAGAAATTCAAAAACAGAGATGCAAAAGTAGATAAGATAGATATAATAATTGATCTGTGAAAGTTACACCATAATTTGAAAGACTTTGATTTTTGAGAAATCATACTGAAACGTAAAAGTCAATAATCTTCAAATTACAGTATAATACAACATCTTGATTGAAAATGACAGGATTTGGAACATCTTTAGGAATAATTGAAATGGTTTATCAGAAATCTAAATCATCTTACAGAATGTGTTTCTCCTTCATAATTACTGTTATATAAGACATGATATGTTTTAAAGAATTCATATCTTCAACTACCCAGTTTTATTTATTTGGAAAATTAATAGACTAGGTTCTGGCAATGGTTTTTAAAATAAGCTTTTGTTTTTTAGAATGGTACTATCCGATGTGAAACATTGATTTGCCCACTTTCTGATTGTCTTCCTAATTCTGCACCTGCATATGTAGATGACAAGTGCTGCAAGGAATGTCAACGTAAGTCTTTATATTTTTTTATATATAATATTCATTGTTCCATATTACAGTATGTACAACCCTTCATTTCTATGCATATGTCTCAGGTTTTCACCACTGAAACAGAGTGTAATTTTATTTTTAATGAGATTGGTACCAAGTATTCACAATGAACTTTTATAGATGTTACATTAAGAGACAATGTAGGCAGTTCAGCCAAGCTTAAATTAAATGGAATATTTATCATGTAGCATTTCCAATGGGCTTCTGGTTATGACTGTTTCATATGGGAATAGGTCCATTGACTAGCAGAATTTTCGTAAAGGAAGTTGTCCAGAATAAATCATATATCATGAAATTTAGATATCTACCAGGGTCATTCTTTACAGTTGACAAAGCTTTGTGTTAGATCTATTAGTCTTTAATATGCAGCACAATTTGCTAGTTTTTAAGATATATTAGCATTCTTTCTTGTAATTTATGTTACCTCTGTATGCATATGTGAAGTATAGAATGCTTTAGGAATGGGATAATAATGTTAGTTATTCTAGAGGAAAATTTTGCTCAAGTTATTCTGCCTAATTGTTTTCTTTAAAACCAATCTTTACTTTAAAAAGTCATTCCAAATTTATCATTCCAGATATAAAAATGCAGAAGACTGCAGTCCTACTTCTATCAAATTTAGATATGTGTGTATATTTATACAGCTTGTTCTCTTATTAGGATTTAACCCTCATTTTCTCAATGTTGTTTCTACTTAATTTCAGCAATGTATTACTTCTATGGTGATATTTAAATAGCATTATTTTCTATTGCATGTTATCATGGGACAAAATGGTTTATACTGGTAATCTTTGACTTATGACCAGTTGCTTACTGACGTCTGAAGTTACAATGGATCTTCAAAAGATACTTATATCCCAGTTCCAAAGTTCCAACACCGCCTCCATAGTCACATGACACATTTTACAATTTTTTTTTGCCAACAACTGGCATTTATTTCCATTATGGAAAGTAAAGGTTTCATTATGGTCATAATTCAAGGACCATCTGAAATTTGTATTTATTTGTCATTATATTTTGAATGTAACATTACTCCTTTCTTCCTCTCTCCCTACCCGCTTTCTTTATGAATACATATTATCACATATATGCATTAAATATCCTTCATTATTTTTAAGGGCAATATGTAATTATGCTCTACTTTATTTTTTTTCAAGCCATCAGTATTTTTACCATTAAAATGAATCCTATATTTCATTGGAATCTGAAAAGGCAACAGAAAGCATACCATTACACAAAAATTCCAAGGCTCTTATAACTACTAAACTTTACAAAATATAGGCTCAATTCTCTTCTTTCTAATATAAATGTACAGTATATCATATAGCTACTTGTATACAGTGATTAAGGCACCAGGCTAGAAATTAGGAGACTGTGAGTTATAGTTCTCTCTTAAGGATGAAACCAGCTTGGTGACCTTTTGGCTCTCTTTCAGCCAGCCCTAAGAAGAAGCAAAGGCACACCACTTCTGAAAACTTGCTAAAAAAAAAACCTGCAGGGACTTGTCTATGCAAGCATGAGGAGTTAACACTCCTATTTTTTTTTTTAAATAACATCAATGGTATTGTTATAAAAATAATTCAGTAAAGGAAATACCCAGACAAACCACAAGCAATAAATCTTACTTTGAGATCAGAGGTTTATTTCATGAGCAATTTGGAACATGAAAAGCCATCATAACATAACAACGTTTCTAGTAAGATAATACTTACTAATAACAACCCATTGCAATGAGGTTCAGAGATAGCAGCTAACTCCAGAAAGGATAGCTACTATCAGTGGCCCCAATTTGAAATTTACCCCCTTCTTTTATACCCTTCTTCTTCTGAAGCCCACCCAGTGGTATGTAATCTTACTGGATGTACTTCCCTATTCCCACATACTGTCCATCACTTAATACCCACTTGTAGGTATATGCCAACCCTTTGCCAACTCATTTACCATATGCTACTTTCAGTTCCCCTTTTTCTCAATGTCCCAGACATTTGTGATCCAAAATAGCTCTATTTTTGATTGTCCAGCAAATATATACTTTTTGCAGAAGTAGCAGATAGTAACATATTGCGAAGCTTGCAAAATCTTGTTT
This sequence comes from Notechis scutatus, assembly GCF_049901735.1. Classification (NCBI taxonomy): domain Eukaryota; kingdom Metazoa; phylum Chordata; class Lepidosauria; order Squamata; family Elapidae; genus Notechis; species Notechis scutatus. The sequence continues at coordinate 32,506,841 of NC_142014.1, read as the reverse complement.
TGCCATGGTTGCAAAATCAGCTCAGCCAGCAGTTATTATATATTGTTAATTTGAGACCTTCAGTTAAGCAGAGGCCTGCACCAACTTTAGGGCCTAGTTGTCTTCCTCTCATAATATATATCACATTACATCTTTATAATCATTTTCTGTTCTAAGTTTTTCAAAAATATTCAATAGCACTTCTGCAGACTTGTACATAGAAACACAAACATAGTAAACATGGTAACAAATCAAATCAGTTAATTACAGTCCTAAGTCCAGATACAATAAAATATATAATAGTAGAATATGAAACAGAATAAATATAACAGGATATATGAATAATTAAGAACAGATTGAAATAAAATAAAATGAAAAAATAATGTTGTAGGTTTTTTTACTTGGAAATATATTCTTGTCTGAAATAAGTAACATTAAGTAAAAATCTGCTTAGAGTTCTTATATAAGGAGCAGCATAGTAATATGAGTTTCTATTGAGCCATCACCACAATCAGCTGTCGGGTGGCAGTGGTGCGTGCACATTCACAGTGGGGCTCTTCTGGGCGAGCTCTCACGTGCCGGGGGAAATGGCTCTGCATGCCATAGGTTCACCATCATGGATAGTGGCAATAACCTTGCTGACCCAACCTCAGTCTTAAAGCCGCAATACCCTGCTGTCTCATTCTCATTGCATCAGAATTTACAGCAGCCTTACAATAGCTGATCAGCTGTTAAAATCTCCAATACCTTAACATGTTGGTATTTCAAGCAGCATCGAAGCATTCATGCAGTCACAGGCTCCATTCATTTGAGACTGATGGGCAGAACTAAGATACTAAGAAACTCAGGAACTCACTGCTAGAGGCCTCTGCAGTCCAAATGGCATAACTTGAAACTGGTAGCAGCCCAGAGGACAGTTAAATGTCATTTTTCATGCATCTCCTTCCTTAATCACTTGATAGTATGCGTCCTTCAAGTCCAGCTTTGTGAAGATCCTCCTCTTTGGAGATGCCCCAGCATGTCCTTCATCAATGGGAGGAGGTACATATTTTCCACAAATATACAGTTTAGCTCTCTATTGTCAATGCATAGCCTAAAAGACACATCCTTTTTTCATACAACAGGGGCTGTCATCCTCAACTTGGCCAGCTGAATGAAGCCCTGGGTTAATTTTTGTCTGTGAAAATATAGAGCTTCTCCATCTCCCTGGGTGTCATCAAATATAGCTCTGGCTTTGGTAACTTGGCCACAGGCACAATTTCAATTTTACAGTCTGTGGGGCAGTGGGGTGGAAGCGTGTCAGACTCCTTCCAGCTAAAGACTTCAGCCAGGTTGTGTTACTCTTTGGGAATCCATGGCTCTAAGCTATCTCCTTCCTCTAGTTCATTGGTGGTTTCCATTTTTGGTTTTTCAACTGCAGGTACATTTTTCAGGACTTTCACTAACTCTTGCCGATTTGTCAGAGCGTTTGCAGCATGACTACTATTATGAGACAACCCAGGAGCAAAACACAGCACACAGAGACTTAGACATTTAACAGTGGTTTATATACAAGACATATACAGAAATATACGTGGTAGGTATACCTGAAGAGGACACCAAAATCATTACCCTAGCATCATAGGAATGATGGAGCCGTTTACTTCAGGTCATCTCTGTCACTGTCATTTTCGTAGATGACTGGCCTCATCTTGGGAAGGATCAGAGTGTCCTCCCCCTCACTGTATGGAGGGGGGAACTCTACAACTTGTTGCCCTGCACAAGTTTTCTCCTTTGGCTTTGGTGAAGTCTTTTTCTTCTTTGTTTGGCTTGGAGGCAGGGTAGCGATCATTGGTTGCAGCATGAGACACTCAGTAGCTCAATGCCCTCCTTTTCACAGCAAAAGCAGCCACCAAGGTTCTGGTGGAAGTCTCCCTTCTTTGGCTGGAAGTGCCCCCTGTTTTTCCCCTCTTGGAGCCACTCACTTCTCTGCAGGATTGACTCTCCTGCCCAGTGTGTTTGTGGAACTCTGCCCAGTGTGTTTGTGGAACTCGATCAGGTCAATGTCCACCCTGGGGGCTACATGGTATCATGTTTGCAGGTTTGGCGGCATCCCTTGAGATAGGCAATTCCGAAACAGTTCCTTGTTCAGTCCATCTCAGAAATGGTAAACCAGTAAACACTCAGGCCAGTCTCCCAAGTGGCTGGCCAGGCAGCAGAAATCTTGAATGTACAACATTATCAGTCACTTTCCTTGCTTCACAGCACAGATGTTTGGCTGCCATGTGGTCTTCAAACCACTCTCACATGGCTTGCTTGAAGGCATTGATTGAATTCTTAAAATTTTGGGTCTAGTCATTCTGAAAATTAAAATTGATGATAGTCTAATTGAATAGTTACTATTAAATTTAATTATCCAAGGAATTAGAGTTCTGAATAATCTAAAACTAGGAATGGTTATGTTTTGTTTAGCATATTAATTTTCAGAACATTTTTGAACATTTTTGCACCAAAATTCAACAATTTTTTCCTTTGAATTTTTGCAGTGCAGCATAAGGACTCTTTTACTACCAGGACTTAAGCAGTTTGTACAGCACATTGTTTACATACAGTAGATACAGATTTAATTTCTAAGTTTTAAATGGTCTAGGAAAAATCTTCCTGAAACTCTAGAGAATTGGAAGTAATCATTGTACAGCATGATTGCACAAATTTTTGATTCCTGGTGTCTTATTTAATAATGCAGTTTTCTCAGTTAGCAACTTATCAGCCAACCAAAGAGATCAGACTAGGTTTAATGATTTGGAGATAAAGAAGTCTAAATATATTCCACTTTAACAACTTTACAAAAGTTGGTGTTTTGTTAGTGAAGTTTTGGCATGTGTGTTTATGCAGTTGAGAAGTTAATAAACTATGTAGAGTGTCAAATTTCTGCTTCATTCAATGTTATAATCCACTAAATACCCAGGGGAAGAGTCCTGAACAATTTGCTTTCAGCAAGAACCTGCTGGGAGATTTTGGAAATGAAATTTCTGGAAGCAGCCCTGGAGCTAAGATGTCACTCATAGTGTAATCCTTACAATACTGGTGCATATGGTGGTGGTGTCACAGAAGAATATTAGGGTTGAGCCATACCAGTGCTTTGGAGCTTCATGTTGCCAAGGTCACTTCTAATAAACTACAAGCTATTTAATTATACTTGACTAGTAAAGTAGCTAAAGCTGGTGAGTTGAATATTGCCTTGAGATTGGAACAAATTGTGTACATCATTTGTCCTATAACATCCTATGTAGATCATATAGTCAAATATATACTATATGAATATGTGAAATCTTTATCTGGATTATGAATATGTGAAATATCAAGTGTCTGGAATGTGTACAGAACCACATTTCCTTTCTAATGGAATGAACTTTTGTGAGGCAAAAATATTTACAATCTTTTGGAAAAGGAAATCAAATTTAAATTATTAAACATTTGTCTTTAATGATTTCCAGGACCTGTACCAAAACTATAATAATGATGGCTATAATTTTTAAATCATATACATATACATTTGAACTGAATATATTGATTAGAAACTTGGCATCTATGAATGTACTCTATCAACAGAATCAGTGCAAATTATGGTAAATTTCCCAACCTGGGTCTATCAAAGATAGATCAATTTCTAGTGAAATTGAATCCATCCAACTAATTTATTGACTTTATCATTCAACCTTTGGTAGCATCATAGACTTCTCAAGAAAGTTAGGTTTTGTTAGGTGCATTAATTCACAACCGATTAACTTATTAACAACCATTAGTTTATTTTCAGGAATATTCTCTAACACCAAAATTCAATATTCTTTCTATCCTGCTTCTTCCAAGCCAGTTCTATGTTCTACTTGGAAACCTTTGCATAAATGATTCTGATCTTTATACCATGGACATGTATCACATGTATGGACAATATCACAGGTGGTCTGTGGTATTGTCCATATAGAAGATCCTTGACTGCTAGTTCTTCTAGTGTTGATGATTAATCCTAGAAGGCAGACGTTCATTTCAATATATTCATGATCAGTTCTAAGATTGGCACTTGCTTCATTAGTGTGATACTTTTCATATTTAATTTATATCTAATTTATACAAGGTACTCCTTGACTTACTACTTAGTAACCATTTGAAGTTACCTACGCTTAGTGACCATTCAAAGTTACCATGGCATTGAAAAAAGTGACTTATGACCATTTTTCCCACTTATGACCATTGCAGAGCCCCATGGTCATGTGATTTACATTTGGATATTTGACAACTAACTCATATTGATGACAGTTACAGTCATAACTGGGGTCATGTGATCACCTTTTGCAATCTTCTGATGAGCAAAGTCAATGTCAGATTCACTTAACTAATTTAACTATTGCAGTGATTCACTTAACAAATGTGGCAAAAAAACCTCATGAAATTTGACAAAACTTACTTATCAAATGTCCCACTTAGCAATATTAATTTTTGGCTCAATTGTGGTCATATGTTGATGACTACCTATATTTAATCATAATACCATTTTTTCATTGTGGTCCCTGACTTTTATTAGTACAGCTTCCAGATAATTTTCAGGTATCATCATCATATCACAGGTTATTGATAACTCTTCCTCCAAACCTCATTCTTCTTCAATACATATACATATATTCATATACATAACACCTGCAATATATATTCAGTATATAGGCTGAATAAGTAAAAGGAGAATATATATCTTTGTTTCCTTTGATGACGTGGAGCGAGTCTGTTTTTGCATGTACCATAGAACTGAGGCTGTGTAAAATCCTGTGTTATGTTTTTATGGGATTTCCATTTTCCTAAGCACTTTTTACAGCTTGACACGGTCAACACAATCAGGCACATATTGACTTCTTTTCTGTCTTTCTCAATTGTCCAGCATGCAACCATCAATGTGTCTTGTTCTATGGTCTTTTCTAAAGCATCTTCCTTTTCTTGTAGGACTGTAATGTGTATTCAGTGAATCTAAGCATTATTTTGGTACCCTGTGAAAATAAAGATATTGGGCAATAGTTGCACACTCTGTTAAGCTTCTTTTCTTTGCTTTTTACATGTAGGATGACCTCTTCAATTGATGGCCTCTATGTCATTTTCCAGATTTGCTGGCATGGCTGGTTACAACCTTTACTGTTTCTTTTTCTCTAGCCTAAGATTTGCATTCTCAAAAGTTTTTTTGTCCACCACATAATGTTACCTTACTCAATACAATCATATGCTGGAACAAATTTATGTTTGTCATGTTGTTTGTTTGTTTATATTTCATCTTTCTGAACTGCCTATCTCCCTTATAGAGGGACTCTGGTTAGTGTACAATAACCAGGATATTTGAAATGGTGTTAGATTTCAAACATCTGTTCTGTTATATAAATCAGGAAATACAAATATTTCATTGCAAGAGCAGATACTATGCTAGAATCACAGTTCTAGCTGGAACTGTTGCAACACTGAAGCTCAAACAGAGTTTTACATAAAATAGTTGAGGGCAATGAAAAGAAATGGTTGGTGCAATATGGGAAGGGATGACATTAAGAACAATTTTACCTACATCAATAGGACCAGTGTTCTACTCCCTACTCAGAAAATATGGCTAAATTATAGCATGAACAGATAACTAAATAAAATGGAATAGCCATGAGTCTGAAAAGTATTGGCAATGGACTTACAATCCTGCATCTTAAATAAACTGGAAATAGATTTTAACTTATTCTGTTATTAGGTATGATGGTTGTCTCAAAATGTTTTCAAGGCATTCTAAGTTTACAATTCATATTCTAAGCTTAGAATATCACATAGAGATATGTAGCATCTTCCAGAATAGATAGTAATAGAATTAGTGGCATCTGTTGGTAATGAGGTGAGGAGGTCAGATTGACCAGACAGAATTGAGGTGTCACAATATAAGCCCTGCCCCCTTTTTATATGGATCTTAATGTCACATGAATACCTACATGAGGCAGAATTTACAGCATAATCTGTAACACTGATTTCATCTTTCTGATAAAAATGGTGTCAGAGTATATTCATTAACTGGCAGAGACATGGTTAACAAAGTCAGCAAGTGAATAAGCAGGGCAACAGACCAGCCAATGGGAGCTGACAGCCTGGGTGTGGTTTGGCTCTGTGTGCTTTGCTGAGAATTGAAACTAAAACTGATATCTATTCTGAGCCCTCTGAGCTGCTGCTTGTGTTTTTGCTTATATTACATTGAAAGAATCTACTAACGGTATTGTAAACTTTATATGTTATCATGTTTATAAAAAAATTAATGATCCTGCTGAATCTGTCATATATGTGTTTTCTAGATTTGAATTTATGCTGCAAACTCTGCAAACCGGTTTGGCCCAGTTCAGCTGAACTGATTGTTAACTTTGTGTGCAGTTTGGCAAACTGGCTGATCCCACCAATAACTGGCCCCACCCCTCACCTCTCCTTGCCTTGGCTGGCCTCTCCTGAGGCCATTTTGGCATCTCAGCGCACCTCTAAGCTCCCCCCTCTAAGCAAGTGACATCCGCACAAGCATAACCCCAAAGCAGTTTTAACAAGGCATTCAGAGGGAAGGGCTGGATTACTAAACAGGCAGCCAAAATGAGTGCCTGAAGGACTCCATCCATCACCTGGAATAGAGGCTCCCCAGTGGGTGGTGAGTGAGGCCTCAGCTGGGCTCCTCAGCAGAAAATGGGCTTCTCAGGGGCCAATCTAGCACCCGGAGCCAGCTCTGCCCTAAGGAGGACACAGGCATCATTGGAGCTCCTGTGAAGAGGGGCTCAGGCCCGGTCCCCATGAGGTGCCATGGTACCATGCTGCTGCTGGCACTGCATGGCTACCAGGGTGGCCTCTTCATGGGCGGAGGCCTGAAGGTGGGTGCCCCTCTCCCCTCCCAGGCATTCTCCACCTGGCCTGAAAAGGTAAGGCCAATGGTGGGGGAGAGAGACCAGCTCCAGGCCTCCCACGCTCAACCAAAGGACTGCCGGGGGGGGCACATCTTGGCCATCTTTCGGGCCCAGCTCTCACAACCTGACTGAGCAGGCTTGCGAGGGCCAGCTGGTGGAGGGTTGATTTGAGTGGTACAACCTTGCAGCCTCTGGCCATCCCACCTGCTAGCAACCACCCAGCAGCTGTGGAGAGTCCTGACGGAGGCAAGATGCAGGTTGGGGGAGGGGGCAAAGCAGCAGTAGCCCAGCCTGGCTTGCCTTCCTCTCTGCCACCAGCCATGGAAGGAAGGGCAGGGCAGGCAGAGAGTGGGGTTTGTGGCAAGCTGGGAAAGCCAAACTGCTGCCCAGCCCAGAGCTGCGAGGGTGGGCAAGGTGGAGGCTGCGGGATGTGCCTGGCTTGAAGTTCCCAGCCCTTTGTTCTAAAACTGCCCAAAGAGGGAGGGTAGGAAGGCCCCTACCTGTCCTCTTTGTTGGACATGGAGCCCTCGCCAACTGGCCTTGCCTGCTGGCCTCTCTGGGTGACGTGGGGCCAGGGTCGATCGTTCTTTCACATGCAGTCTCTGGGGGACTGGCCAGGAGCACCTCATCTTCTGCAGCACCACACAGCTCTCCTGGGGAGGTAGGAGAGGGGGAGAGAGAGGCCACCTGGCCTCCTGCTCTTCCTCCCTGGCCAGGCTGTACATTCCTGCTCCTGAAGCTGCTCTCTGCTCGACGGCTCCTCCCACAGCAGCTCCCTGAGATCGCCATAGCACTACTTCTACTGGTTCCCTGTGCCGGGATAGCACAAGGCCAGGTGCATAAGGCAGAACTTGAGCAAGGTGGCCATCCAGAAGAGTCTCTCTCACCTTCTGTGGCATCACGTGGCTCTCCCAGGGAAGTAGGAGAAGGAGAGAGAGGCTGCTTGGCCCACCCCCCGGCTTCAGGAGAAGCACAGCAGCAGTAACTGGTGATCATCCCTCAACCGGCCAAGTCTCCTCAAAGCCGTGAACCAGCCGGCTTTGGCTTTAATGCCCGGCAGAAAAAGCTCCACTTCACTTGCTCTGGGGATGCTGTTGCCAAGGGAGTTTCTGGTAGTCCACCCTCCTGCCCCTGGATGCCAGCTTTGCACCAAGGCTCCCAGCCACGCTAGCTGAGGCATGCCTGAACAACCTCCAGTGGTCTGTGCAGTTCAAGACCATTGCCCTCCTGCCAGCCCCCTAAGGCCTGGGCAACCCCAGGGTGGCTGCACTGCAGGTAGGGGGCAAAGGCTTTGCCCTTGTTCCAGAACAACTCACCCACTTGTTTTGACCCAGCGTGATGCTTGATCGGTAGGTTTGAACCTTCATCTTGTCAAACCTAAGATTTAAAAATTATATTTTACCCATATTTGTTGCAGTTCTCTATAATCCTTCCTTACAATCATTGGTACACAACAAGCAAGTTATGATATTGGTAGACAGAGCTGGGCACTTGAAACATGTGGTGGGGGAGGCAACATTAGGGATAAAGGGCACAGATAGCAAGGAAGGGAGTTACCCCCTCACCCCCTTTCCCTCCCTTGCAGTCTTCGTTAGCATCTCCAGGCTCACATTTCATCATTCTCCTTCCACTTATCTCCAGTACATGAATGTAACATCCCTTCAAGGTCACTTCTTGAAAAGGAAGAAAAGTTGAATTTTAAGTTTAGTTCTCTGGGTGTTGCCTGCTTCCCGGTGACAGCGGAAGGGAGAGGCAGCCCAGCCAGAATGGAGCTTCACCCACCACTGGCCTGTCTGGCAGGGGCACCATTCAGCCTCCCCCAATAGTTCCTTGGAAGAGGTGCAGTTCCACTCACCAGATAGATTGGCATTGGGAGAAGTCCATTTCATGCCCACTGTTTTGCTGGTTCATGGGGAAAGATCCACTCCAAGGATTATCCCAACAAGTCAGTCTTTGCATGCAGCAACACCTAGTAAATAATGAATTTGCCAATGAATTTTAATAAGGATAAAAGTAAAGTCCAGGAAGTTTCTCTCCCTCCCCCGCTGTGTGTGTTTGTTGGGTGAACCCTACTTGGCAGCACAACACAGTCCTAGATGGGATTGCATGTTCCTCTGCGCTGCTTGGCAGTCCTGGACTTGCAGCTTGATGAGCATGTGGCAGCTGTGGTAGGAGGACCTTTGTAGAGGTTTCTCATGTGTACCATTTGACCTGTTCCTTGACCTTGAGGCAATTGCATTTTAGTCATCTCCTGGCTGGACTACTGCAATATGCTCTACAGAGGGCTGTCCTTGAAGATCCACCAGAAATGACAGTTGATCCAAAATATAGCATCCCAAGCAGTAATGGGCATTACTCACTGTGCCCATGTCATCACTGGAATGTAAACTGTATTGGCTATCAGTTGGCATCTGGGTACAGTTCAAAGTGCTGCTTGTCACCTATAAAGTCTTTGATTGCATAGGGCTTGATTATCTGTTTGGCCACCTGTCTTCAGTTATTTTTGGCTTGCCTGGTAAACCTGGACAGAGTGGCTGTGCCCTTGGTGCCCTCAATTAAACTTGCCATCTTCTGTCTTCTCTGTTGCAAGTGCTCTGTGCCTGCTCTTTTGGGGTCTGGAAGATGGAGTTCTGTTCCCCATCATGAAATTAGTGGAGCCCCTCTTTTGACTGCTAGGTCTGGTTTTTGTCTCAACTGTTATGCTTTTTAATAGTTTTAATTCTATATTTGATATGTGGTTGATATGGGAGTAGGTGACTCTAATGAAGCTAAATAGGAAGGAAATTATAGGTAGCTAAAAATGTCAAATCCAGTCTAAACATCTGTCTGACAACCATATAACTGATAAACGCGGGGGACCAGGAGGCCAGGTGAGTGGGCAGCTTAGCCGTGAGGTGAGTGGCCAGGCAAGGGGAGGAATGGCTGGGAGGGGAGGGGCAAAGAGAGGTGATGCGAGGCACCCCTCAACGTGAGTGATGTCGAGTTGGCCCACCCAGTCAAATGACCACCCAACCACACCTACCCAGCCAGTTATTAAGGCAGAGAACTGGTTGTTAAATTATTTGAATCCCACCACTGACTAAAATACTCCTACCAATTGCATGCCTGACTAGATAATATTTTTTCTCCCTCTTCCAGTTCATTTTAGCAGGTGTACAGATTTGTTGCAAAGTGTGCTCAGATGTAACCATTCAAGTTACATTTGAAAATCCAGAATACATGTTGTTGTGAACTAAATAATGAAAAACAGTCATGGTTAAATGTCTATGGAGATTCTCAATCATCCAGTTATGGTTGCTCCAAAGGAGCTTTTTCCAAAAGGCAAATGGACTTTCTTGGTTTATTAAAAATGTTTGTTCTGAAGAAGTTTCTTGGAGGAAAATCAATCAATCATCAATCAATCAGTCAAAATAGAGCTGGAAGGAACCTTGGAGGTCTTCTAGTTCAACCTCGTATTCAAGCAGGAAACACTATACCATTTCAGACAAGTGACTGTCCAGTCTCTTCTTAAAAACCTCCAGACACGAAGCACGCACAGCCTCTGATGGCAAAGTGTTCCACTGGTTAATTGTCCTCACTGTTAGGAAGTTTCTTCTTAATTCAGGTTGCTTCTTTCCTTGATTAGTTTCCATCCGTTGTTTCTTATCCTGCCCTCTGGTGCTTTGAAAAATAAGTTGACTCCCTCCTCTTTGTGGCAACCTCTCAAATGCTGGAATACTGCTATCATGTCCTACTAGTCCTTTTCTCTAGACTAGCCAAACCCAAATCCTGTAACTGTTTTCCTATGTTTTTGTCTCCAGGCCTTTAATCATCTTACTTGCTCTTCTTTGCACTTTTTCCAAAATCTCAATATTTTTTTGTAATGTGGTGACCAAAACTGAATGCAGTATCCCAGGTGTGTCCTTACTAAGGCTTTATAAAGTGGTACTAATACTTCGTGTGATTTTTGATTCTATGCCTTTGTTTATACAACCAAGGATTGTATTAGCATTTTTGACTGTTGCCACACACTATTGGCTCATATTTAAGCAATTGTCTACTTGGACTCCAAAATCCTTCTCAAGCTACTGTTTTTGAGCCAGGTTTCTGTACTTGTACCATTGGTTTTTCCAGCCCAGGTGTAAAACTTTGCTTTTCTCCACATTAAATTTCATTTTCTTGGATAGGCTCCATTGTTCAAATCTGTCAAGATCTTTTTGGATCCTGACCTTGTCTTCTGGGATGTTGGCTATTCCTGCCAGCTTAGTGGCATTGGCAAATTTGATGGGTTTCCCCTCTATTCCCTCATCTAAGTCATTTATGAAGATATTGAAGAATTCTGGACCTAAGACAGAATCTTTGGTACTTCACTATTTACTTTCCTCCATGTAGATGTAGTACCATTAAGGATGATTTGTTGGGTATGGTTTGTTAGCCAGTTACAAATCCATTAGGTAGTGATGCTGTCTATCCCACATTTTTCTAGTTTACCAAGAAGTAGCTTGTGGTCTACTTTTTCGAATGCCTTGCTGAAGTCTAAGTATACTATGTTCACAGCATTTTGTTGTTCTAGTAATGTAGTCACTTTGTCAAAGAATGAAATAAGATTGGTTTGGCATGATCTGTTTTTAACAAACCCATGCTGGCTTTTAGTTATAACTTTGTTTCCTGATGTTCACAGATCTGTTTTTTGATTATTTTTTCCACTCTCTTCCCAGGTATTGATGTTAGGCTGATTGGTTTGTAGTTTTCTGAGTCTGTTCTCCCCCCCCCCTTTTTTTTTTTGAAGATGGGAACCACGTCAGCTCTTTTCCAATCCTCAGGTAGTTCCCCAATGTTCCAGGATTCCAGTTGCCTTTTGGAAAAAAGATCGTTGGGATAGTCATAGTTAAAAAAAACCAGGAAACAGTGAAAAAGGTTAACTTAAGAGTATTTATGCCATTGCAGATTTGAATTTTTATCCATGCAGGCTACAGTTACAGAAGGAAGTAAGAGCATAGTACTCATGTCTCTCATATGATTATGGCTAATGCTGAAGAATAATGTTCAGTGAATATTTAATTATATGTTGTAAATCAGATGCTGCTTTTCTTCTTATCACCTAATTTTATGGATTACCTTAAAACATATCTAAGTAGAATTTAAAAATGTTTAATTGAAGGATTAGGGTTTATGTATTCTCAGGGTATTTTCTCAGAGAGTGATTTAAAACATGATCTTATTAGAATATTAATTATATTATTTGATAGGTTGGATGGAGGGAATGTATTGTCCACTCCTGCAGCCATCTTGCTCTGTTGCTTATTAAATCAGATGCTTATTATGTATGTATGTGTATATAAATTTTATACATAATACTATTCATATTTCAAAAGTGTTTTGCAAACTTTAAAATAAAATAAAGTATATATAGCCTGCATGTTCATTAAGACACCAATAACAACATTCTCATAGATTCAGTTTTAACAGGTTCTTGTTTAAATGTACGTTATAAAAGTAAGTATTTATTTACTATTTAAGAAAAGTTGTAATTTCAACTTCCCTTTCCCTTGCTTCACTTTCTGTCTCTTTTGCTTGACAACAGAGGAAAACAGAATGATCCTAGCCTGAATAATCATTTCCTCACATACAAATGCAATATTGTACAATTATAGCTGCTAAGTAAGAATTGCTATAATTTAAGTGATATTTAAATGGTGTCTAATATCTAGAGTTTTCTGTTAAGTGGTGTAAACCAGAGGTGGTATTCAGCAGGTTCTGACCAGTTCTGGAGAACTGGTAGCAGAAATTTTGAATATTTCTGAGAACCGGCAAATACCACCTCTGACTGGAGATTTTACAGTATCCTTCCCCTGCCAGGCCCACCAAGCTATGCCCACAGAACCGGTAGTAAAAAAATTTGAATCCCACTACTGGTGTAAACGTGTCTATAGTTAGTTATACAGAATCCAAGTACCAAAGTATTGTTCTGTTTTTTAACTTTATAGCAATCTGTGTGTTTGAAGGCAAAACCTATTTTGAAGGAGAAAGACAATCAGTATATTTAGACTCAGAGGTCTGTATTCTGTTTGAATGCAAGGTAAGATTACTTTTAATTTCTCTTTCCCCTGTAATTTGGTCCAATTTTATAAATAAACTTTAGAAGATGTTATAAAGTGGCAATGATGGCTTTTTAAGTTGATGTACATTTTTCCATGTCATTTTTAAGAGGAAGATCCTTGTTAAAAATTGCATGTTACTTCATAATAAGGTTGAAGGGGATCCTAAATACTTCATAGGATATCTGAAGATTATATAAGAACAATATTCGGGTTGTTAACTATGTCATGCAATGTCATTTCTCCACTTATTATTGCTTTTAAGCCATTCATAATTTCATTGCATTTTTATGTAATATGCTGCTTCTACAATTTTGCAGTGTATCTCCATTTATTTATTTTAGTTGAGATAATCAGTATGCTGCTATAACTACACACACACACACACACACACACACACACTTTTTATAAGGAATGGACAAATATGTCTGCTTTATTAATTATCACAAATGTTTTTCATAAGACAACATATATCACTTCAATTATTTCTCCAATTTTGGAGTCATTAATTTTGGTGAGCGTCTTATACAAAGTAGAGCTGTGTTTTTTCAGAATAATTTTAGATCTGTTTTAAGAGATGAGGGGACTATGTTTTGAATTTAACATGAAGAAAATATTCATTCATCAGCAAGGCTGGTTACTCTTATTAGTGCATATGCACCGACACTATCATCTTCAATAGAATCTAAAGACAAATTCTACAGTGATCTGGCTGTCACTATTAATAGAATAAAACTGGAAACAAAGAGATTGCATCACTCAAAGAAGGAAGGAAGACCACGAAACAGCATTAGCAAGACCCGCAATCACGATAGAGTAGAGGAATTTGCTCAAGCACCCAAGGAAACTCTCCCAGGCCCAGCTGAAACAAATGCATCTGAATGATGGGAACATTTCAAGAATGCTGTTTATAACACCACCTTGTTAGTATTTGGTAAGAAGACCAGAAAGACAGCAGATTGGTTTGAAGCCCACTTGGAGGAGCTGATGCCAGCCATCGAGGAAAGAGGAGAGCTCTAATTGGATATAAAGCCTGTTCCAGTGAACATAACCTACAGGTTTTGTGAGCTGCTTGTAGTAAAGCCCAAAAGACCACCAAGAGATGTGCTAACGATTACTGGCTGCAGCTTTGCTCTCGGATCCAGATAGTAACTGACACAGACAACATCAAGGGGATGTATGATGGCATCAAGCAAGCCTTAGGTCCAATACAGAAGAAATCTGCCCCCCTGAAGTTGGCTACAGGTGAGGTCATCCAGGACCGAGCACAGCAGATGGATATGCTGGGTACAGCACTACTCTGAGTTATAGTCCAGAGAAAATGTTGTAACTGAAGAAGCATTAAATAACATTGAGTGCTTGCCTGTCTTGAAGGAGCTTGACAGTGAACCAACTCTAGAAGAACTAAAGGGGCCCTGGATTCCCTTGCTTCTGGCAAGGCACCTGGGAAAGATAACATCCCTGCTGAAATTCTGAAGTGCTGCAAAGAGATCATCCCACTGAATTGCATGCTGTCTTCTGTATTTGTTGGAGGGAAAGTGGAGTATTGCGGGACATGAAGTATGCAAGTGTCGTCACACTATATAAGAACAAAGGCAACAGGGGTGACTGTAACAACTACCATGACATCTCTCTTCTTAGTGTTGTAGAGAAGCTGCTTGCCCGTGTCATACTGAAGAGGTTCCAGGTGCTTGCAGATAAAGTCTATTCAGAATCAGTGTGGATTCCAAGCCAACAGGTCCACCTACTGACATGGTATTTTCCCTTAGACAGTTGCAGGGAACAGCCACTTTTTGTAGCCTTCATAGATCTTATGAAGGCTTTTGACTTGGTTAGTAGGGATGGCCTTTATAAAATCCTCCCCAAGATTGGATGTCCACCTCAGCTCCTCAACATCATCAGGTCCTTTCATGAGGAAATGAAGGGCATGGTAGTTTTTGATGGTTTAACATCAGATTCCTTTGACATCCGAAGTGGAGTGAAGTAGGGCTGTGTCCTCGCACCAACTTTATTTGGGATCTTTTTTGCTGTCATGCTGAAACACGCTTTTAGAACTGCAACAGAGGGTATTTATCTCTGGACCAGATCAGATGGAAAACTCTTTAATCTCTCTAGATTGAGTCCAAAGTCCAGATGACATGCTTGTGGGATTTCATCTTCGCTGACGATGCTGCCATTACTGCTCACTCTGCCGAAGATCTTCAACAACTTATGGATTGTTTTAGCAAGGGCTACCAAGATTTTGGACTAACAATCAGTCTGAAAAAAAACACAAGTCACGGGTCAGGACATGGATTCACCTCCCTGTAGTACAATCTCTGCACAAGAACTGGAGGTCATCCATGACTTTGTGTAGCTAGGCTCAACTATCTCCGACACTCTCTCTTTAGACACTGAGCTGAATAGACATATCAGTAAAGCAGCTACCACATTTTCCAGACTTACAAAGAGAGTATGGCTTAATAAGAAGCTGACGGAACATACAGAGATTCAGGTCTATAGAGCCTGTGTCTTGAGCACACTCTTGTATTGCAGAGGAACGTGCTGGAATTTCTAGCATGTATATACTATTGAAACAGCGACGTCTACGCTGGCTTGGGCATGTCGTGAGGATGGCTGATGGGCAGATTCCAAAAGACCTCCTGTATGGAGAATTAGTGCAAGGAAAGCGTCCTAGAGGGAGACCACAGCTGCGATACAAGGATATCTGCCAGAGGGATCTAAAGGCCTTGGGAATGGACATTAACAGCTGGGAAACCCTGACTTCTGATCGTTCAGCTTGGAGGCTAAGGATGCAGCATAGCCTTCTTCAATTCAAAGAGACACTCTTCAGCAGGCTGAGGCAAAGAGGTAGTCGCAGAACCAGCGAAATCTGGGGGCTGGACAGGGGACAGACTGTATCTGTCCTCAGTGTGGAAGGATTGCCACTCTTGAATTGGCCTTTTTAGCCACACTAGATGCTGTTTTAGGACCTCTTTTCAGGGCATGATGCCATAGTCTTTTGAGAGTGAAAGATGCCAATAATTCTGAACAATATACTATTTTCCCCCCAATCATCTTTACTTTTTATGTTAGTTGCAGTTTTTAATGCTGTATTATATCTGATACAATCTAATACAATTATATCATTACTTATACTATTGAAAGATTTTTGTTTTCATCTGGGTTTTAGATCTGGGTTGATAAGTTGTCCAATTTCATTCTTGAATTGGTGAGAGGTTAAAACTATTGCCTTTTTCTTTTCTCAAGCCATAATTTTCGGTGCTCCAGAGTTGTGGATACCTTTACAGCTGTTTTATATTTAGTTAGTTAATGACAAAGAGAGAATCCCAAAGAACTAAGTTTATCATGATGATTATTAAATGATATATATATATATATATATATATATATATATATATATATATATATATATATATATATATATATATATATATATATGATCTTTGGTTATTCGGGTTTTCTCCCGCGTAAGATTCAAAGTATCTAGGCAACGTTTCGATGAAGTCTCATTCATCATCTTCAGGCTTGCTTCTTCGGCTCTGTGCTTCTCAGAGTGATGTGAGCTTTCAGCTGCTTCTTCCTTCTAACTGCCAGTGGGGGTGTGACTTGACTGGGTGGGGGCTTGGCTGCGTTCTGATTGGGTGGGGGTGTGTTCTCATTGGTTGGAGGCTTGGCTGTGTTCTGATTGGTTGGGGGGCTGGCCGTGTTCTGATTGGCTGGAGGCGTGCTCTGTTCAGGTGGGGGCTTGGCCGTGCTCAGGCTAGTCCCAGCTGCTGGGGATTTGAGCTGGTGAGCTGGGATCTTGCTGTTTGGCTTTGAGTTCGTGGTCGTGCCACATCTTCATGGTGGGGGTCAGTTCGCTTCATGTATGGCTCAGATGGGTTTGAAGTGGGTAGTGATGCAGCTGCAGTGCGGCTTCTGGTCTGTGGTCGTGTCTCATCTTCTGTGTGGGTGTGAGTCTGATTTTTTACGTGGAAGTGTGGTGGTGGCATCTTGTGTGGCCCTCATGGGTGTGGGTCTGGTGTCATTCATCATGTTGGGTACTCGTCTGTTCATGAGGGCGGGTTTCCAAATGGCTGGTAAGCGGGAGGTGTCATCTCTTTTATTCATGCTGTGTGGGCGTTTTTCTATCTCTATGGCTTCTCTGATTATTCTGCTGCTGAAGTGTTCAGTTTTGGCGATAGTTCTGGTATTTTTAAAGTCAATCTCATGTCCTGTGGCTTTGAGGTGTTGGACCAGGGAAGAGGTTGGTTCTTCTTTTTTGATTGAGTTCTTATGTTCTTCAACGCGTGCAATTATTCTTCTGTTAGTTTGTCCAATGTATGTGGTGAGGCAGGCAGTGCAAGGGATTTCATATACTCCTTGGTTTTCTAACTCGATTTTGTCTTTAGGGTTTCTTAGGATGGTGGATATTTTTCTGTTTGTGCAGAATGCTGTTTTAATGTTGTGTTTTTGGAGGATCTTGCTGATTTTGTCTGTAGTGCCTTTTATATATGGGAGGAGGGCTTTGCCGTTCTCTTGTTCTCTGTCTTGGATTTTGGTTGGGGTTTCTTTTTGGATTAGGTGGGTGATCTTCTTTCTTTGAAATCCATTGGCTGTTAGTACGTTGGTGAGAGTGTTTAGTTCGGTTTTTAGGTGTTGTTCATCAGCTAAGCATTTTGTTCTGGAGATGAGTGTCTCAGCTACGGAATTGATCTGTGCTGGGTGGTGGTGTGAGAGTGCGTGTAGATAGCGGTTTGTATGTGTTTTCTTTTGGTAGATGGTGTGTCCTAGGGAGCCATTGGGTTTTTTGTATACCAAGACATCTAGGAAGGGAAGTTGATTGTTAGCTTCTGTTTCCATGGTGAATTGTATTTTGGGGTGTAGGCTGTTGAGGTGTGTGAGGAAGTTGTTCAGTTTTTCTTTCCCGTGTGGCCAGATTATGAAGGTGTCATCTACGTATCTGAGCCAGAGATATCTAAGTAGATATACTAAAATTCATATCACCCATCAGAATTTTCTATTTCTGTCAAAATCGCACAAATATGTTAGGTATGATATCTGACCATATGACCAACTGCATGGTGAAATAGATGATATTTGACTAGTAAATCCATGTGAAACAATAAAAATAAACAGCACAATAATGTTTTATAAACAAAAGAGATTTCAAATAGTTTCTACCCAGATTATTTATGTGAATACAACTGGTTATTAATTATGCAATTGTGTTTTTATTGAATGATATAATTATGCCCAAAATATATTTCATAGCCAACACAAATAATAATCTTGATTCAATAGAATTACAAAATGCAACGTACAATGGAGTCGAATTGTCCTGCTTTGAACTGTCCTGAGTCTGAACAAATATCCTTATCTAAAAGTTGTTGCAAACTTTGTAAAGGTAAGATAAAACAAAAAACAAAAAAAAAATGCCAGCCATATTCATATAATTTTATCTTACAGTAGTTATTTCAAGCTTTTTAATACCATATTTACTGTTTTATTGTAAAAGCAATTTTTTAAAAAAATACTTGCCAGTATACAATATATATGAATAGATGCAACATAAATTGACACGAAAATTTCTCGAAATGCTTACCACTGTACAATTATTGTATGGTTGGCATACAATAATTGTTCAGTTGGCATAGGTGTCAATTCCATGTGCCAATTCCACTTCCTTTATTATTGCTGAAGAGGTAGAAATTTAATGGAATAATCTTGAGATACCCCTTACGTGACAAAGCATATTTTCACCAAGTTATATTTAGAAAAAACACACACAGTTCTAATTATGAAAATAACAAGGATCATGTAATTCATACTCATGACAGCAACATTTTTGAAATATCTGACGATTTATCAATTTTTTCAAAGTATTCTATGAGCTGTAGTGGTGCAGTGATTAGAATGCAGCACTGCAGGCTACTTCTGCTGACTGCCGTCTGACTGCAATTTGGCAGTTTGAATTTCATTAGGCTCAAGGGTGACTCAGCCTTCCATCCTCCTGAGTCGTAAAATGAGGACACTTTCAGAATCTTGTGTTATTAATGATTAGGCTAAGATTAGGGTGTTCTATGACAAATAGACAGAAGAATGAGGTTAATATAACTACACACAACAGTTTTCAAATAAGATGATCAAAAAATGTTACTTCTCTCTCTTTTTTCTTTTGGTTTCTATTGTCTTCCCAACTGAAACGCTCTTTATATAATCCAGGGTCTCGGTACAAATTTCTGAACATATTTCATAACTTCATTATTTCTATTCTGAGGTCTTCAAAAGTGAAGCCTCTAATTAGTCAAAGAATTGCCCTAGGGCCACAACCTTAGCTTGATGAAAAAGTTACATGTAACGGAATTTATAGGAAAGGTGGTCTTAATTAGTTACATGCAACAGAACTTATAGGAAAGGTGGTCCCTTTCTTCAAGATGAACTTCGCAACTTAAAGACATCAAGCCTTAATGAAATTAATAAACCAATTGCTCTAAACAGATGGCCAAATACTAGTGCTGTTTTGCAACTGTCACAATCTTTAAGAAAAGTGATAAATCTGATCTTGCTAATTTCTTTCCATTCAGCTCGTTAAGCATTATTAATGAACTTTATGCTAAATATCTGAATGAGATATGCACTGACATTTGTATGAATTCAAGGTGCCCTTTGAGACTTAATTCAATTCAAGTGACCCAGAGGAAAGAAACAATAATTTTAAAAGAAATGTTTATTCTTTGATTTTGAAAAATGTAAATCAGGGTTGACATCAAGACCAAGGCTAGGTCTGGCTGATGATATTACTGTTGATAATATAATATTACTGTTTGGGAGCTTTTCTTATCTATTCATGACTGTTGTTGTACCCTTTCTATCTCCTCTACTATTCTTGGCCAATATATTGTTGACCTCCTGGTGAAGTTTGGGTGGGAGCCCAGGAATCATTGTTAGAGGGAATTTGAATAAAGAAACATTCATTTTCATTGCTTTGGTTCATGTTTAGAGGATCACTACTGTATGTTTCTTCAATGTCAACTACTTAGGCTTTGTTTGTTTGTTTGTTTTTAGGCCACGATTTTTGCTCTGAAGGACATAAGTGTTTAGAGAATTCTTTTTGCCAAAATGTTGAAGAAAAGTCAGTTTGTAGCTGCCGAGATGGTTTCCGAGCTCTTCGAGATGACAGTGCATACTGTGAAGGTAAATTCTTATAAAACATGGCCATATCAGCAACAAAAATTAGTCTGGAATATTGCATGAAGTATAATTAATTCATAGCTTGCCCAAGTGATGGAGTCATGAGAACATTTAATTTAAAGCTTATTAAGCAAATTAAATAATTATATCTCAAATTAAGGTTTTATCTCTTTTAAAAAATTGATTTGTGTCAAAGTAATACACTAATATGACTGAGTTCTTGATTTATAAGTAATACATTTTGATTTTGTTCCATTGATCAGATTTCAGATAAGTTATTTGATATATATATATATATGGGGACATGTTAATACATTTTGAGCTGTTGTATCATCGTAATTAAATAATTATGATTGTTTTTAAAATCATAGCATTCAAAGTAAACAAAAGGATTTTATAATATGCATAATTTTAATAACAGCATTATATTTGAAGGATTGAACAAATATTGCTACAGTTATGAATCTGCTAACTTATTACATGGTTGGTTTATTGAATATACATACACACATTGTATGTGTGTGTGTGTGTAGAATGCATTGCAAGTCAAGATGGGAACTGACTAGGGTGTGAATGGCTGTGAGCAAAAATTGTTGGTTCAGAAGACCAAGAGCGGAGATAGCAATTCTCCATGGTTCAAAATATGCTAAAATCTAAGGTGAGGGTGCCATCTACTGATGAATGGAAAATATACGATACCCCTACAAGCCTGGGAAAATTTCTGATAAGAGAAATAAACAAAATTCATCTGGAGGACTACAGTGATACCTACTGTTCTATAATTATCTACTTTATGATTACTAGAGACTCAAGTGTGAGAATAAGGAAGATTCTTAAGTAAAGTGACTTTTGACTTTTGGAAAGCTTCCTGGATTACCTAAATGGAACTGATTGAATAATCCTGGGATATAAAGAACTATGATTATTATACTCTCAGAGGAGCAATATTAGGCTTGAATATATTGTTTTTGGACTATTGAGTAAGAGTGGGACCTACTTAAATAAGACAAGATACTCCACCAGGGAGAAATGAGTGAAATTTCAAAAGAAATGGCATTGATGTTCCAAAGCATTAAGGATAGTATGACAAAGAGAGAGAAAAGAAGGAGAAAAAGAGGGAGAAAAAGAACCTATTGCAAGGCATAAATGGTAAAATAGAAAATACCCTACAACTGATAATGAATGAAGATCAAAAAGTCCAGGAAAGAGAAGAGACAACAGAAAGAATGGAGAAAAAGATAGAACAGACAAATCAGCAAATAAAGCAAGAAGATGAGAAGGAGAAGAGAATGAAGATAATAATAACTGATGAAATATACCAAGGGGAAAGTACTTTAAGAGACTTCAAATGGAATCAGATAAGCAGGAAGATATTTTTGAAAGGGAGATAGGGGCTTGGGTAGAGACTCTGGAGGTCTGGCAGCATAGGAGGATAGTGATGGGAGAAATACTTGGACGGAATAGTGAAGACATAGATGTAGATAGAGACAAAGATCCAAGAGAGGAGTATGGGAGGCAAGCTAAAAAAACGAATAGAATTGAGATATTAAGATATTAAGATGGACAAAAGATGATAGATAGAAAGGAAATATTTTTTCTTCTTCTTTTTAATATAATGATGGCCTGAACTAGAATGGAGGTAGGAATAATACACACTTTTTTTTATAAAGCAATAGTTAGATGGAAAGATTAGAGGTCGACGGATGGTATGTTTAAATTAGTGGTCAAAAGTCATATGTTTAAATTGGTACTAGAATGGCATATTGAAATATTAAATTACTAAATAATGAAGGACTATATCTTAATATAAAATGTGTATTAACACTAGGATTAGTAATGGTGGCCTGACTAGAAGCTAGAATAGAGGTAGAAATAAGAAATAGGAAGAATATTAGCATACATATTTTTATATAATAGAATAAAAGCAATAACTAGATGAAAAGATTAGAGGTTGAAAGATGGTATTACTATGTATGCTCAATTAATATTATGATTGGCATTAAAATGGAACATTGAAATTTTGAATAACTACTTTAAAACAAACATGTATATTAATACTAGTTTATATTAATACATAGGTTTGACTAACAAATATTACTAATATTATTATTTTTATTTGTATCAAAATGAATGATACCCAGATACCACACTGTTCATGTAATGATGTTGATATATATTTAAAATATAAAGTAAAAATAAAAAAGAACCCCAAACCCAGAGACATTCCATCTTGCCAGGGTTCAGTTTCAATCCGTTTCTCCCCATCCAGCCCTTAACAGCCTCAAGCACTGTGAGAGGGAGGTCATTTCACAAGAAGAGTTCTCCACTCCTCTACTCGTTGTAGAATACCTTATGCCACCAGACTTGAAATTCTAGAACTAGAAAACCTTGAATTACGCCGTCTTCGGTCTGATTTAAGCATGGTATATAAAATCATACATTGCAATGTCCTACCTGTCAATGAATACTTCAGCTTCAACCATAACAACACAAGAGCACACAATAGACACAAACTCAAGGTTAACCGCACCAAACTTGATTGCAGGAAATACGACTTCAGCAACAGAGTGGTCAATGTCTGGAATACTCTACCTGACTCTGTAGTTTCTTCCCCAAACCCCAAAAACTTTAACCTTAGACTGTCTACTATAGACCTCACCCCTTTCCTAAGAGGTCTGTAGGGGGCATGCATAAGCGCACCAACGTGCCTACCATCCCTGTCCTATTGTTTCTCTTATTCTTCTTTTATTTTTCTTATATGTACCCATTTCATGTATTCACAACTATGTATACACTTATACTTATTATCTTGTAAACAATTGGCAAATCAAATAAATAAAATAAATAAATAAATAAAATAACTCACCATGGGCCAAGATATATAACTATATGTGTGTGTGATGGGAGGTGTTTATAGACACACAGAGAGAGAGAGAGGGACGAGAGAACGAGAACAGAAATGGAATCATAATTCACAAGTCAGGGATATTTTGCTTCTATAATGTTTCAAAACTTTGACATTCAACTGAATTTCAATGAATTATAATTCAGACGTTAGAACTAGTATTGCTTTAATATTTGTCCAGATTTTTTGTAATATTTTAAGGGTAGGGAGGAAATCTTCAAAAGTGTATTAATGTCTGTCTTTCTCCTTTTTCATGAAGATGGGCTTATTCTACCTGGAAAAAAATGTGATTGTCTTTAAAGACAAGATTATCAAGAGTTTTCTTCCGGGATTTCCGGTTTGTCGGCTTTGCGAGCGGTAGGGATTCGCGAAGCTGCGCGATCCTGCCGCTAGCCGTTTTTGGGGCTCCGATCCGAAAGGGTGCGGAGCAAGGCTGCCCTGCAGGGGCAGCTGAAGGTAGGGGGATCCGGGAAAGGGTTTGGGGTGCTGCAGACCCCTCCCTAGCCGGCAGAACCTCCTTTTACCAAGACAGTGCAGCGGCGGTCCGTAATGGCCGTCACAAAGAAGCCAGCAGCTGGGCAAGTATGCGCTGGAGGAAGAGGAGAAAGTTTTAAAAGTGAAAGTCTTCTTGGTCGACCCAGGACTCTAAGATATATTTAATTTAATTCCTGAAAATGATGGCTTTTTGGTGATTCTTTCCACAAGAGAAAATAAGCGGCAATTCTGAGGTGCTGAAAGGAAAGTTTACTCTCCCCGACGGAATTAATAAATGGATATTGAGAAACCTGTTTTTTTTCAGGTAAAACTAGCTTTTTGGGATAAGTCGGAAGGGAGAGGACAAAAATATATTTATCTGGTTGGACTTTGTTGGAGGAGATGCCTTAAGGATTTGAAAACAGAAATAAAATCTTAATAAGGCTTCAGAACACAGATTTGAATTTTCTTTTTTTCTTTGTCTGATACTACCCCTGGAAGAGAAAGGGGAATTTTGGCTTGGCTTGGATTGATTGAGGATTGTGGACTTTGGGATTGTCTTATTTTTCTTTTGGAATATTTTGGTTGGTGTGAGAAGAAAGAGGGAAAAAAAGAAAAGAAAAGATCTACAATGGCTTTTTCCTTTGAGGAACTGAGGGATGAATATGAGCAAACAAAAGCAGCCTGTAAAGATGGTATGGAAAAAGCTTTTCTTTTTTTTAGAAATGGCGTTGGTTAACTACGAACAGACAATACAGATGGAAGTAGAAGAACAACAAGAAGAAGATGAAGACACCATCTTCAATGAATCCCAAAATTCATCTAAGAAAGAAGGAAGGAAGAAAGCGAGGAAAATGAAGGACTTAAGATCTAAAAAAACATTTAAGAAAGAGAAAAAATATGATGCAAAATAAATACAATGATAGCAAACAAGAGAAAAAGGGAATACAACAGAGAAGGGATGCCGGCAAGACAGAGGTTAGAAGAAGGCGTGGTAGGAAGATTTGGTGGGGAAGAAAGAAAGGGAAAGGCGGAGAAAAGCCACAAAGTTTTAAAATTAGATGGGAAAAGAGGAATCTTTTTAGGGATAATGGGTAAAGCATAAATTTTCTTAAAAAGATTCTGCAAGGTACACAAGATGGTATTGTAACATTTGTATTAGAAATAGAAAATTAGAATGGCTTAAGAGTTAATAAGAAATTAAAATGTTGAAATGTTTAATAATGATTGATTTTTAAAATGTAATAAAATATTGAAGGGAAAGGCAATGAGAATGCTATAAGATTTATTATTTAGATTTATTATTTAACTACGTATTTAGGAGGATATTATGTATTTAAACATTTTTGATTTTTACTCTGTTTTTATTGTTACTAAAAGTAAAAATTAGTAGATAGAATGTACCAAGCAGAATCAAATTGGGTATTAGGTGTTTATAAATGTTAATCTAATTAATTTAGGGAGAGGATAGAAAGGCATCATGCTCTGATTAGTGATTTCAGGAGAAATTCTTTTTTTTTTTCATTATAAGGAATGAGATAGAGGGATAATAAAGGATGGGCAAAAGATACAAATATAATGATTTAAATTAAGATGGATTGAATAAGATAGAATTATGAAGAGTGAAATGTGTGGAGAAGTTTATATAGAAGATACAGAATGGTAAATAAAATAGGTAATGATCTGTAAGATGAGCATGAATATAATCAAAGCCCATATAAAGAGAGGTACCTGGGGCCAAGTTACTTTACTAAAAGATTTTTATATGTATGTTTGTGTCTGTTTATGTCTTTGAGAGTATTGGTGAAACCTTGTAGAAACATAGAAAGAGAGTGACGATAATCAAGTCAGAAAGAAATAGATGAAATAATATAGAAATGTATTGTATAAGATAAGGTTTTATCTGACTTGTTAAATCTATAATGGAAAAAGGTTCAAATGTGTAATGGTTGATGATGATTTGTTTGTTTTTGAAATTAATAAAACTTGCTTTAAAAAAAAAAAAAAGAGTTTTCTTCCACCTTCCCA
The DNA here is from genome assembly GCF_049901735.1 of Notechis scutatus. Lineage (NCBI taxonomy): Eukaryota > Metazoa > Chordata > Lepidosauria > Squamata > Elapidae > Notechis > Notechis scutatus. The sequence continues at coordinate 32,481,282 of NC_142014.1, read as the reverse complement.
CCTTTTTTAATGAACATTTTGCCACTCTTCAAATTAAAACTTAGTTATTCCACAAAGTATTTTGAGAGTGAAGTGATATAAACCAAACTACAAATATTTCAGCTTTTGCTGAATACGACACATGTTCATTATCTTTGTTCTTCTCTTACATTTCCTTTTTTTGGGGGCGGGGGGGATAAAAGAATGTATAATTATACATTTTCTTTTCCGTTTATTTTACTTGGTGTCATCAGGTACAGATGAAAAATTAATTATTTTTTAAAAAAACTGGTATTTTCAGGATCTATATTATGAAATAGATATAGTGCTACGTGGGAATGATCTCAGAAGACAGAAGGAAGAGGTACAGCCTAGACATCAGCCTAATTAATGGAATTGGTTCCAAAATAAGAGAGGGATAAAATTATTGCAGAAGTGACCCTTCATAGTTTTAGAAGAAAGTAAAAGTGAAGGATGGAATGAAGGTTACTTTCAGACTTTCAAGATTCTGGTTGTACTTCTTGTCTGAACTATCTCACAAATATAATAATAGCTAAGCATCATTATTGTGACTAGTTTGAATTTTATGAGTAAAGAAAATACTTGTGCATTTTAATACTGTGCTAAAACAGGTAGTTTTACCCCATGATCAATAAACAGCAACCAAATTCTTAGATATTTTGACCAACCGTATTTACAATATTTTTATTTAAAATGCTATTTTATTATCAGAGTGAAAGAGAGTGAAGCTGCAGCTTTAATTGTTGGCAAACTCAGAGGTGGTATTTAGCAGATTCTGACCAATTCTGGAAAACCGGTAGCAGAAATTTTGAGTAGTTCGGAGAACCGGCAAATGCCACCTCTGATTGGCCCTGCCCCTATCTATTCTCTGCCTCCTGAGTCCCAGCTGATCGGCTGGGTCTTCTTTGGTTAACCTGCACAGGAGAATGGAGCTGGAAAGCAGGTTAGTGGTGTGGGGAGGGAATGGGGATTTTGCCGTAACCTTCCCCCAGGAGTGCGGAGGGAATGGGGATTTTACAATATCCTTCCCCTGCCATGCCCAAGCCACGCCCACAGAACCAGTAGTAAAAAAAAATTGAATCCCACCACTGGGAAAATTGCAGCTTTAATTACTACCACATACCAATTACTCCCTGTGTCTAGTGCACACTTACTGTATTACTGTACATAGTTTTGTCCCAAATAGATCTTCATGGAAATTAACTACATATTATATTTAAATTAGATTTTCTATTAAAGATTTTCTTCATCAACTGCATACATTAATGCTTGCCAATAAAGTCTAGAGTGATAAAAAATAAAGTGTTTAAAAAGGCATAGACCATTTAAATATATTTCATTAAAACTTGTGCCATCTGCAATATATTACACTTACAATTTTTAAACTTTTTAAAAATATGTATTTACAAATATTCATTATCTCCACTTCTAAAAATAGGGCCATTTTCTCTCAATAGCTTTCTTAATTATTTGGACTCCACAAGATTGCACATTAACTGTAGTTATGCTAGAATTTCTAGATTCTTTTGCACATTCCCTATTCATTATATATTATAACACCTTAGATCGGGGTGGGATTCTACAGGTTCGCACCTATTCGCTAGAACTGGTTGTTAACATTCTAAGCAGTTTGGAGAACCGGTTGTTAGAAGAAATTACTGGCCTAATCCTGTAAAGAAGGCAGGAAGGAAACATTCTGGTGTTGCTTACAGCAACTGCCTCTCCGTTAACCCTTATTACATTCTTGGCAGGACTAGACTTTCTGTCTCAGGAAAGTCTCTGGAGTTCTTTTCCCTTCCTTTGCTGGTACTTTGCTTGTGTGGAGTGACCATTCAAAGTTACAATGCCACTGAAAAAAGTGATTATGACCATTTTTCACACTTACGACTGTTGCAGCATCCCCACAGTTATGAGAGGCCAGGCGAGGAGATGCATGCCTCGATGTGAGTGATATTGAGTTGGCCACACCCAGCCAATAACATGACCACCAAGCCATGCCCACCCAGTCACATGACCACCAAGCCACACCCACCACCTAAGCCACGCCCACAGAACCACTTGCTAAAAAAAATGAATCCTGGCTTTCGGTTTGAGCTTCTTCAGCGACAGACAGAAATCCACGATCGTGTGCGGTTTCAGTCTGGGCTCACCGCTGGAGTGCCCTGAGACGGCTGGTTTCGGGGCTAAGCCACCCCGTAGAGGTGGTGAAGAGGGGGGAGACTGCCAGCAGGGTTGAGGAGAGCCGCATCTCTCCTCCTCAGCTGGCCATTACTCCCTTTCCCGAAGGCGGTTGCAGCGGTGGTCAGAAATGGCCACCTCAAAGAAGAACTCGACCGGGAAAGAATGTGCAGGAGGAAGATAAGAAGTGAAAGTTTTGGCTGACCAGATTAAATTGCAAAAGCAACAACTAAGGTACCCTGGAATTTAAACTAAAAAAAAATAGCATCGCTCCCAAAGAAGATTCTGAAGCAGTGAAGGAAAGTGAAAAGGGAAAGGTTTTTTTTTTTTTCCTTCTCTCCCTTTCCCTATACTGACAACTAAGAGACTTAAATAAGAAATCGTTAAAAAAATCCACTTTGACATTAACATGCAATTAAGCTGAAAATAAAACAAAATGTCAAAGGGACAATAAAGATTTCTGGACACTAATAATTTTTATAAGCAGGAAAGGAGAGAAAAAGAATAAAAGGGCAGGATCTGGAAAAAAGGGAGGAGACTGCCTGGAATTAAAAGGAATCTACAGTAAAACTTCAACAAGACTTCTAAAAGATACATTTTAACTGAAACTTGGCAACTAAATAGTAGAACCCCAGGAAGAAAAAGTGAAAAAAAAGCAAAAAGAAACAGCTTGCTTGTATTTGGATTACTTGGTGATCTTTGGATTCTTGGTTATTGAATTTGAATGACTAAAATTAATCGGGTGGTTGTTTAAAAATTTATACAATGGCACTACTTCTGGATGAATTGAAAATGGAACTTAAAAAATACAAAGAAGATGCACAAGAAGGGAGGGGTTCTTTTGGTTTCGTTTTTCAATTCTTAGAAATGGAGATTTGGAACTGAGAAACAATAAGAAACGTCTGCAAAACAAGAAGACTGGGACAAAGAAGAAGCCATCTTTAATGAACAAGTAATTCTATGTGGGGAAGAAAAAGGAAAGGGGGGAAATAGAATGGAGAATTTAAGACTTAAAAAAACAAGCAAAGAAAAGAAAAATAGTTTGAAAAATAAGTATAATATTGGAAAACAACAGAAGAGGGGAATACAGAAGAGAGAAATAGAGGTAAAGAGACAAGGGGGTAAAAAGGGGAGAGAGAAGAAGAGAGGGTAGAAGGAAAGGAAAAGAAGTTACAAAGGACAGAAACAAGATATAGAGAAACAGGGCCTATTTAGAGATAATGGGTGAAAATTTAACTGAAAAAGGGATTCTGTAAAGGTACATAAGATTGTATTGTTATATTAGTAATCGAAATAATTTTAGAAAATTGGAAACAATGTATGATTAAAATGAGGGAAAAATAGTTACTGTAATCTAGTGAAATGTTTGTTAATAAAATAAATGAAATAAAATAAATGAGAAAATTGAATTAGGATGGGACGGGAACATTTTAATTAGTTAATGTTTTATAAAATATAAGTGAAGAGGGGGGGAATTAATTATGGAAAGCTTATAACTGTTCCCATAGAAGTATGATATTTAATTGAAAAGTAATGTTAAAGAAGTTAAGATTTTAATGAATATTAACATTAATGATAGAATTGAATTGGAATGGAATGTGTTGTTTTAATTACATATATTTATAATCTTTTTTTTAAAGAATATAGTGTGTATTTTAAGAATGTACCAAGCAGAATCCGAATGGAAGTTATGTATTATATTGAATGTTATAACTTTAAGGTATATATTGAAGCTTAAATAAGAGTTAAATGGATAAAATTAAAAGATATAAAGGTGTCATACTCCAATCAGCAACTACAGGAGAAACTTTATTTAATGAGAAAAGATAATATGAAATTGAAACAGGACAGACAAAAAGTATAAATATAATGATCTGAATTGAGACGAGATAATTAAAATAAAATTGAGAAAATTAAAAGAGGGGAGAAGCTATGTAGAAAATGTAAAACAGTAATAAGATATGGAATAGAACATAAAAATGAGCATGAAATTGAATTTGTGTCTGTACGTAGAAATGTAACCCGTGATTACGCTACTTTCAAAAAAGATGTTTTATTTGTATTTTTTTGTGAAAACTCAAATAAAATTTACAAAAAAAAAAAAAATTGAATCCCACCCCTGCCTTAGATACTACACCCCACAAACTTCTTTTTTCTTTTTCCTATTCTATTCCTTCATTTAAGATTAGCTGTTATTATATCTAGTTCTTTAGTTAATTAGGAGTTATGAAAAATATTAATTCCCTCTCTTTTTAAAATTACTTTGTAAATCATAACATATTTTGATTTATTGTGCTAATTTGGTGGAATTCAAGACTTTTTTAGAAAATAAAGTAAATTTATATACCAGCGTCATTTGTGTTGCTTCTTAGTTTAAACAATTACTTCTTATAGATGATTTAATTGAAACAGGACTTTTTAAAAAATACAATAAGCAATTCAGATCTGACTTTCACATGGAATGTGGTGGCTCCTGCTGTGATCTCTTTGAGATAATTTTCTAAGCTGCATAAGTAATAAAAATAATTTCACAAATATAAGTGCTGTGGATATTTGTTCTTCCATTTTAATCAATTACTGTTTTTATTAATTACTAAAACTTAATATCTAATATTAATCAATAATTCCAGTCATTCTGACATTACTTATTAAAATTACTAAAATATTATTTTATATACTGTATAAATTGTATATTTTTTATAAACTGTATAAATACACATATACGTATAATAAAAAGTGTTACAAGGGATGAAGGAAATTGCTTCTATGACTAAATAGTCACAGAATAAAAATTAGTGACGGGCTACTGTAACTTAAATCTCTGCCTAGGAAATAAGACAAAGACAGTTGTTCTAATTGGCGACATTATTCCAATCTGTGTTAACAACAGGATATTCAGCAGTGTTTGTTCAACTGGCCTTGTTATTTTATCCACAGATATTGATGAATGTGCTGAAGGGAGGCATTACTGTCAGGAAAATACCATGTGTATCAACACAGCAGGATCATTTATGTGTGTCTGCAAAACAGGTTACATCAGAATTGATGACTATTCTTGTACAGGTAAGAATAGATTCTTAACATAAGCAGGTGCCCATTACTTCATTTTTTTAAAGGTTATTCACTTTTATAAGTCATTAGCAGATATAAAAATATGTTACTCTGTTTTCTTTCATACAATGAGTCATATAATTACCAGAATTTTTTATGACATCTGTCTTGGTTAATTCTAATGTATTCTTACTGTTTTCCTCTTGTTAAAAAGGGAAGGCTTGATTTTTGCACTAACATAGAATGTATATGAATAAATGTAATGTAAGAAGTGAGGTGTAAGGAGATAACCTCCCCTTCCTTCTTTCCAATTTTAAGCTCCTACCCTCCTGCCCACTTTATGGTGTAGAGCAGGGGTGTCAAAATTTCATCGAGGGCCAGATCAGCATTATGGTTGCCCTCAAAGAGCCATTAGCCAGGTCACCACAACTAGATGGGCATGGCTGGGTGGGTGTGGCTGGTTGGCCATTGCTGACTTCATGCCGCTCACTGGGTGTGATGACTCAGGATGGCTGGGTCAGGATGAAACGAATTACACTCGCTAACTTGACGTGGTGACAATTCAGTGCACAAACTCCTCACCTCCCCAAACTGCTGGCAGCCAAGTGCATGAGCATGCATGTGCGTGCACGCGCATGCACACGCACATAGACACATGCATTCCAAGTTTGGGGGCTTTTATCCACAGAGGAATGAGAAGGTGTTCTCCCCAAGCCCAGGCATGATTGGCAGTTTGTAAGCTCAGATGTAGATAAAAGTCTCCAAGCTTGGAATGGTGTGTGCGTGTGTGTGTGCATGTATACATGTGCATGCGTGTGCATGTGTGTGTGCATGCAGAGCATGCCAAAGGAGACGTTCTTCTCCCAATCCCAGACGTTGTTGCCATTTCCCTGTCTGGTGCCCCCTCCCAGCAAAGCAGGAGTCGGAGGACACTGCTGCTGTGTGTGTAAGCATGGAGGAGAAAGTTTGCAGGAAGCAGATTGGTGGAGACCAAGATGAGTAGACAGGGGAGCAATGCTCCCTCGTCCTGAACAAGTGACGCTGGCCCTTCTCAAAAGGGAATCCCTGTTTTCAATTATGTGTGGTAAGGATTCTGGCTTGTTGGAGCAGCCTTCCCTCATGCAGCTGTCTCATCACCCCTCCTCTCCATCTGTCAAGGCAAGTTGGACTTGGAGCAAGCATTCACATATTTGCATTTGTATGTGCAGGCAAACTTTTCGATAAACGCTTCTTCCAAGTGAGCCCTTCTCATTCCCATCTCCTTCCTTCCTTCCTTCCTTCCTTCCTTCCTTCCTTCCTTCCTTCCTTCCTTCCTTCCTTCCTTCCTTCCTTCCTTCCTTCCTTCCTTCCTTCCTTCCTTCCTTCCCATCCCACCTCACCTCACCTCATCTCACCTCACCTTACCCCTTCTTATTCCCATCTCCTTCTTTCCTCCCTCTCTCCGCACTCAGGAAGGGATGAGGAGGGGAAGAGATCGACAGCACAGCCAGTGGCCATGCTGCAGGTGGCTGTGGCTTTCCCACATGGGGTTGGCGTGGTCTCAGTGAAAGGGAAGTGCTTGTGTGCTGCAAGCCAGGCCAGCAAGCCAGCCAGGCCAGCAAGTGGTGTCTGGCACAATGCTGATCTACAACTTGTGGTGGCTGTCTGGGCTGAAATGCAGTCAGCCTTAGATCTGATTTCTGGTAACTGGCATCCTGGGTGAAAGGGAAGCACTCAGAATGCATTCAGCCTGCTCAGCAAGATGATCACTAGGAATATCAGAACCCATGTGCTCACTGCCTCCTGTGCTCCTTGCTGGTTCAAGGGCAGCCCTGCAGATCTATGGCTAAATGCATTCTAACCCAGAAAGCCATCACCAAGTTGTAGATCACCAAGCCATCACCAAGTTGTAGAGTCAGAAAGAGACTATCCAATTCATGGTGGCCCAAAAATGGTGGAAGTCATGATATTGGGTTGGCATGGTTTAAGAAATGAAGCCAAACAATATATTGGGGAAGGGATGGGGTGCTGAATGATGACCCTGGAGAACCCAAAACATAGAGAAGAAGCATAGTGAGCCCGAGTCACAATCAGGAGGAAAGAAAGGGCCAGAGTACATGAGAATGGCTACTGAATAGGCACTCCAGGAGCCCACCATCCCCAAGGAGTACAGAGACCTAGCTGAAGCATTTAGCGAGAAGGAGTCTGACATCCTGCCTCACCATCATCCTAAGGACTATGCAATTGATATCTTACCAGGGGTGATGCTCTCTAAGCCTAAGATGTACACAATGGCCCCCAACGAGGTGTGGAGCTAAGAGACTTTGTAAATAAATATTAGCCAGGTGCTTCATCATGTTGGCAAAATTCCAAGTGGCAGCCCCCATGCTGTTTAAAGAGAAAAAAGATGGGTTGTTGAGGTTGTGTGTGGATTTCCGTATGATCAAAGGGGTCTGTGTGGAAAACATGTACCCCCTCCTTCACATGAAAGACATGTTGGGGCACTCTTCAAAAGGAAATGTGTTTACTAAGCTGGACTGAGGGAGACATACTACCATGTGAGAATTAAAGAAGGAGATGAGTGGAAGACCACATTTAACTGCCCTTGGAATGCTACTAATTTAGAGTAATGCCTTTTGGGCTGCAGGGAGCACTAGCTGTGTTCATACAACTGATAAATGAAATGTTGCATGAGCATTTGTACAAGGGGGTCCTTGTGTACCTGAATGATATCCTCATCTACTCTGAGACAATGGAGAAACTGATGTGCCAGGTGCTTAGAAAACTCCTGGATGCTAAGCTGTATGCCAAACTGTCAAAATGCAAGTTTCATAAAACCAGTCTTGACTACTTAGGATACCGGGTGTCATGTGAGGGAATAGAGATGGACTCAGAGAAGGTGAAAGCTATTTTGGAGAGTCAAGCCTCCCGAGCCCCAAAGCTGCAGAGTTTCTTAGGCTTTTAAGGCAGTTTATTCCCTCATTTGCTCAGATTGCCCTGCCAATCACAGAGTTGCTCAAGACAGGTGGAGGTGGAGTGAAGCCCAAACCCAGCCAGCTGCTAAACTGGGTTATGGAATGCCAGGTAGTGTTCAAGAAGCTCAAACAGCTGGTCCTCAAACACCCAAACCCAGATAAATCATTCATAATACAGGCAGATACAAACAGTGTGGCAGTGGTGGCAGTCCTGCTCCAGAAGAATGTAGGGGGGAAGTTGCAACCCTGTGCTTACACATCTAACAGTTTGTCCCACAAACTAAATGAGACTGAGAGATTCTGGGAAGGGTGGAAAAAGAGCTTTTGTGGTTTGTTGGGCCCTGCTAACATGGAGGCAGTTCCTAGAAGGCAGCAAGGTCCCCTTTGAAGTATGGACAGAGCACAAAAACCTGGAGTATCTGATGACATACACACCCCAGAAACTTTCCCTGAAGCAAGTGCTTTGGGTCCAATACTTCAACTGATTTGACTTCACACTGAAGTACATTCTGTGAAAAAGAACTTCTTAGCAGATGCACTTTCTCAGATACCCAGTAGAAGAGCACCCAGGAAGAGATAGTTAATTCTATTATACCCTCTTAGCAGCTAGTGAACCAGGTCTCTACAAGACAGCAGATGCGAGGGACCCTACTGATGCCCAGTGATGCCCTAGAGCAACCGTTGAAAGAAGCATTGCAAAAAGATGTGTGGTTCAAGACCCATTGGGAACATGGACAATATCAATCATCCTACCAATGGACTCAATAAAAGCAGGCATCTTCAGGAATTTTAAAATCCCAAAAGCAAAACTATTGAGTTCATCATTTCAGCACTGAAAAAAGAAAAACCAACTCTTAAGTTTTCCCGCACAGTTAAAAATGAATTTCATCCCCTCCTTCCATGGAACTGGTCACATTGTCCAATTAGGAATCAGTCTTTTGTTTTGATAACAGTCCACATCTTGGCAGACACCTGCAAAAGTGTCCTTTGTTCTCATGGTTGAAGATTGTAGCCTCCGCATTCCATCTCACCCTTCCCTTCCCCCAGTTCTTTGGCAAGTTGAAAAGCAATAATAGTCACAGGAAGCTTAAGTGTTTTTCAATCTTGACAATTTTGTTTGTTTGTTTTGTTGCCTAGATCTGCAGCGCCCTCATAAAGCAAAATGGTGAATCATAAAAAGAAAGAAAAAAAAAAACCCTATTCATATTGTAGATTGTTTAAATGCATTAAGGTTTTAAAATTATTGTAAAGCAATTAATTTCAAATCTCTTCAATATTTTCACCTCATTATTAAAGATCAACTGTTTCTGCTGCTAAGCTTTGAATAGTATAAACCTATGGTGGTGAACCTTTGGCACGCATGCCACAGGTTCCATGCAGAGCCCTCTCTGCGGGTATGCGTGCTGTCACCCCAGCTCAGCTTCACCGTGCATGCGCGTGCACCTCCCATTGGCCAGCTAGTCTTTGGACCTCTGGAGCACACATGTAGGGTGCATGTGCATGCATGGGGGTGCATGCACATGCATGGGACATGAACGCACATTGCATTTTGGGTATGCATGTGTGCGCCTTTGGCATTTGGTGCCAAAAAGGTTGGCCATCACTGCTATAAACCATTGAGGGACATATTCCAAAGTTAATTTTCATTCATGTCAAGTGATTTTTTTCCTATATTTTTGGGGACTTCAAATTTCTTATGAGATCTTCTAAAATACATACCCACCACTATCATAGTGTAGCATTTTTAGGAAAACACTTGTAGAGGCAGTCAAGCAATTTTTGGATGAAACATGCCTGATGTAACTGATCTTCCTTTTGAAGAGTCTCTGATAAGTTTTCCAGGATTTCCTCGATCACATTTTGAAAGTCACAATCTCAAGCATCAAAGTAGAGGCATAAAATGAGCTGTCCTGATATATTTAAGCTGTCTAAAATTGTATATATTTAATATATTTTAAAAGAATATCTAATTAGCAACTAACTAGATGTAACCAGTCCAAATTGGTTTGGAGTTCTAAATTGGTCAAGTTCTCTTTAATCAGCTGAGACACAAAAAGTACATGTATTCTTTGACTTACAATAGTTCATTTAGTTACTATTTGAAGTTACAACAGCACTGAAAAAAGTGACTTATGACCATTTTTTACACTTATGATTATTGCAATACCATGATCACCTGATCAAAATTCAAATACTTGGCAATGGATTCACATTTATGACAGTTGCAATGTCTTGGGTTCAATGTCTTGGGTTCATGTGACCTTCTGACAAGCAAAGTCAATGGGGAAACCAGATTCACTTAACAACCACATTACTAACAACTGCTGTGATTCACTTAACAACCAGGGCAAGAAATGTCATAAAGGGGGGCAAAATCCACTTAACAAATGTTTCACTTAGCAACAGAAATATTGGGCTCAATTGTGGTTGTAAGTTGAGGACTATCTGTACCCCTAATGCAGAAAGAAATTCTAGTGATCTGCTGGAAGTTTCCGTATAACATAGAGGGGACAGGAGAGTAATCAATCTCGGCTATTAGAGAATGGTGTTTTGGGAAGCCACTTGGTGTTAGCTGGTAGGAATAGTGTTTTTATTTTTTAAAAAAATATACTGTCAGCGTTCCAGAAAAACAAGCTCCAACACCAAAACTCTGAGACAGGCATTTTCTCAAAGTTCCATTTTATTAGAATTGTCATACTGGCACATCTGGGAAAGCCTGAATCTGAGAGTTCCAGGTTTTCCCTCAATAATTGAAATTCAAAACCCCATCCCCTGCACCCCTCAGTCCATCACATGGCCCAAACACCATCCATCCCAACTTGAGACATTCTTCTAACCACTCCTCAACCAGGTGCAGGATAACATGACCTTGATAGAAAAGAAGAATGCTATTATGTCTAACTACATCCACCCTATGAAATCCCCCCTCCCAGTTTCCCAGACACAGGAATGTGGCAGTGTGGAAGCTTCTGGTGCTAATATGGCTTCCAAGGCTGACATATACATTATATTTGTATTGTATTTTGTATTGTATTTTATTTTCAGTTCTGTTACCCACCTAGAGTTGCACTGATGAGATGAATTGATATAAGATTACACCAATCGATCAACCAATAAATCAATTGTATTAAAATTCAGAAGTTTTTGGGTTCTTCTTTGTGATGTTGCATGATCCAAAGTATTTTAGGAAGTATGGTGTAATTAATAATAATAGAAAAAGGAAAGATATGTAAAAGTAATCGATACTTTTACTATTATTTGTATCTCTCAAGATAAGGTAAGGTAGGGTAGGGTAGGGTAGGGTGGGATGAGATGAGAGGGACAAGATAAGTTAACACAAGATAAGATAACCTTTATTGTTACTTACATCATATTGATACAACAGATTTCTTCTAAGTTATCTTTACTCAAGTCCTACTAAATCCAATAAGACATAGTAAGTACCACTGTTTCTGCAGAATTTAACTCAATATATTAATATGTTTATTTACAGACCAATTGCAAGGAGAAAAATGCAGGCAGAAATGAATATATCAAGATATATTACAATATTAAATGCTACATGGTTTTCTTTTTTTAACCTTTAGAGCATGATGAATGCCTCACCAACAAACAGAACTGTGATGAAAATGCACTGTGTTTCAATACTGTAGGAGGACATAACTGTATTTGCAAACCAGGTTATACTGGAAATGGCACCATATGCAAAGGTAAGATATGACAACATGATTCAGATTTCAAATCCCTTTGTTTCTCTAACCTTTGCATTCCAACATCCATTGTTAGTACCATTTCCTTTTTTGATGTTGCAATTAGTACCAGATATTTATTTTTCGCACCTTATGTGCTAAACTTGCTTTTGCACCTGAAAGATTAATGTGATTGCAGTTCTGAAAAATCCAAAAGGTATGTAAGATTGATTATTTGGATATGTCAGCAAAATAATGATAACATTATTATGTGAAATCATCCAAGGTCAAAAAGGTTATAGAGAGTGATAGAAGATGACTGTGGCAGATATGCAGCCTTGTCACCAAAGCAAAAAGGGATAAAATACATCTGAAGCCATGTGGATGGGGGTTGCTTCAGTATAAATTTGCAGGATTCTTTTAGGAGTTTATAATATTTACTGTGTGTTCAAATTAGACTTAAATAATTTTTATTCAGATATTTAGAAAATATCCTTCTCTCCCACTTGAAATAGAATTGAAGATCTTATAATTTTTCCTCTTATAATTTTCTTCAATGGTTTCAGCCTTTTGCAAGGATGGTTGTAGAAATGGTGGAGTTTGCATTGCCTCCAATGTCTGTGCCTGTCCACAAGGATTTACAGGCTCAAGCTGTGAATCTGGTAAGAGATCCTTTACTATATTACCAAGCACATAACTGAAGTTTTGTGTATAACAAAAAATAAGAATATCTTCTTGAACACCATGGTTTATGTTGAATGAGACAAGAATTGCCAGGACCTCTACGAACCCCAAGCTTACTCTATGAAAATCAAGCAAAAAAAGAGTTTATTTTTGGCAACATTTTTTTAGTCTCAGACAGAGGGGTACCGTTTACCGCTAAGATCTGGAAGGAGTTTTAAAGCTCTATTGGGTCATCCCAAGGATTATCCTCAGCATTCCACCCGGCATGCAACGGAGCAGCAGAGAGAGCGAACGCCATGGTGGAACAATATATTAGATGCTATGTAAATTATCAACAAGAAAACTGGGCGGAGTTATTACCATTTGCAGAGGTTGCTTATAATAATGCAGTACATAGCAGCACAGGGTTGACTCCATTCCAAATCAACACTGGCATGGAATTTGTCCCTATGCCGGAATTACCTAGAGAATCCCCACATCCATGTCTGTGACAGAATGGATGAACTCATTAAAAAAGGGTTGGGAGGATACGAAAAAAGCTTTGACTGAGGCTGCTAAAGAATACAAAAAGCAGGCAGACAAACATAGATTCCTCCAACCACCGTTTAAAGTAGGAGACAAAGTATTTTTGTCAATGAAATATCTAAGATTGAAACTTCCTAGTAAGAAGTTGAGCCCTAAGTTCTTAGGCCTATTCCTAATATCAAAGGTAATCAATCCAGTCACAGTCCAATTAAGTCTTCCCTGGTTATTGGGAAAAATACTTCCAGTGTTTCATAGTAGTTTATTAAAACCAGCTGTTACATCAATTATAAGACCAATACCAACAGCTCCCCTAAACTTTTAATCGTACAGGGTGAAACACATTATGAAATCAAGAAAATCCTTGATTCTAGGTTACATCAAGGAAGATTACAATAATTGATATTGTGGAAGGGTTACCCTGTATCAGATGCTACTTGGGTAAAAAGTTGGGATGTACATGCAGATAGGTTAGATAACCAATTCCATGAAGAATTTCCCAACAAGCCAAAGGGTCCTCTTGGAGGGGGGAGAGGGGATTTAGGACTTCACATTAACCCCTGGTTGTGTTTTGTTTATGATTTCTTATAGGAGGTGAATTTCTCAAGGGGGGATGCCTGTCAGCTTTGGAATCCTTATTCATCGCTGCCACATAGTTTGAGAAAGCTAGACGGGGTGATTTTTATTGAGCAGCTCTAAGTAGACAAAATAGAATTCTTTTGTTAGTTCAAGGTCATAGAATGTGGCTCAGAGACAAAAAGGAACTTACTTTGGGATTTGTTCATGTGATGTGATGATGAGAGAAAAGGGGATGGTTTGTAGTTTGGGACATTGTGGGAAGTCTGGGAAACTTTTAGTTTTGAAATTCCACAGATGTGCCAGGTACTTTTGAGATTATGTTTGTCTCGGAGTTACTGATTGGAATGGAGGTTCCTTGGAACACTGACATGTAACACCCCAGCGGGGTATTAAAAGCAGTCTTCCACTCATCCCCTTTCCTAATTCTGATGCAGTAGTATGCCTCTCGTAAATCTAATTTTGAAAAAAAAATCCTTTAGAGAGGTGGGCCAGTATGTCCTTCATGTGGGGGAGTGGGTACATATTTTTCCACGCTGATGGTGTTCAGGTTACAGAAATCCACACAGAGTCGTAGGGTGCCGTCTTTCTTTTAGAACAATACTGGGGCTGCTATTTTTGGTTGGGTGGGTTCGATGAAACCCCTTTTTAGATTTTTGTCAATAAATGCTCTGAGTTCATTTAGTTCTCTAGTACATTTTTGGTTTTGAAAGTTTAGCTCCTGGCAGGATCTCAATGGCACAACCCATGGCGCGATGAAGCAGGAGTTCATTTTTAGTTTTAATTTAGTTTACTTTATTGTCATTGCACCTCGTACAATGAAATCAAACACCATCTTCAGTGCACATCATGACCATGACCATGAAAATAAACACAAATACACATCCTTCACTCTTCACACATTGAACCGGAAACCCCCGACACCACACCAACATTGCACCATACAGCAGAATTCAAAAGAGCTACTGCCCTGGGATAGAAGCTGTTTTTCAGCCTATTTGTCCTTGTTTTAATTATTCTGTACCATCTGCCAGATGGTAATAGTTCAGAAAAAGGGTTCCCAGGATGAGATGGATCTTTGAGAATGTTTTGAACTTTCTTAAGGCAGCGGAAGCTATAAATCTCTTCAAAAGAGGGGAGAAGGCAACCAATGATCTTCTGGCCAATGACATTAACCCTCTGGAATGATTTCCTATCTGCTACTGTGCAATTGGCAAACCATACAGACGTGCAGTATGTTAAAATGCTCTCTGTGGTGCAGAGGTATAAGGTCACCAGCAGTTCTTCATTCAGTTGTTGTTTTCTGAGAAGTCTCAGGTAGTATAATCTCTGCTGGGCCCTTTTGACCAGGGCTGCAATGTGATCACCCCAGTCAGGTCCTCTTTTAAGGTAACACCCAGAAACTTAAAACTGGCCACTTGCTCCACTCGGTCTCCATTGATAAGCAAGGGCTGGATGTCTGATCTGTTCCTTCTATAATCCACTATAAGCTCCTTGGTCTTATTGGTGTTGAGGACCAAGTTATTGTCTCCACACCACGAAAGCAACTCATCTCGGCAGGCAGACTCATCCCCCCTGGAGATGAGTCCCACCACTGTTGTATCATCTGCAAATTTAGCAATAGTATTACTAGCGTGAGTGGGAATGCAGTCATGCACATAAAGAGTATAGAGTAAGGGACTCAACACATAACCCTGTGGTGTACCAGTGTTAAGAATAAGGGCTGAAGTGGTATGATTACCTAATCTGACCCTCTGTGAGCGGCCAGACAGGAAATCCATAATCCAAAGGCAGATTGAATTAGAAAGCCCAAGGTCCAGAAGTTTAGACACTAGTAGTCTATGTGGAAGAATTGTGTTAAACGTAGAAGTAAATCCACAAAAAGCATCCTCACATAGCTCCCCCTTCTGTTCTAGATGAGTCAGAGCAGTGTGAAGAGTGATGGCTATAGTGTCCTCTGTTGATCTATTTTTTTCTGTATGCAAACTGGTGTTTATCAAATGTATGGGGAAGACCAGAAATGATGTCATCACATCACGTGCCTCCTCGCTAAATACTTCGGTCAAATCCTGGTATTCTTTGGGGAGGTTAGTGGGTTCAGCAGGCTGGCCAACCATGGCTGTTTCTTTGTTCCTTTTCCCTTCCTTTTGGCCCTCCTGGAATGTTTGTAAATGTTACATATTTCTAGAATTGTGAAGTTCGTCTCTTCCAGTTTATTTTTGGATTCCATTTCCGTTGCCATGTGAGTCCTACCCTGTTTCTCCAACAATACGGCCTCCCCCAATAGGAAGTCCCAGCATGTTTTATAGGCATGAAATGAAATTAAGCCCCTCCCCCCCAAATTAAGGCCTATATTAAAACATGCGAAATGGGGGGGAATGGTGGGCGGGGCTTGCCGTTAGGAAGTACTTTTGTTGCACACCCGGATATGGTGCTGCCTGCGTTGACCCCGATATGAAGTGCCCCACCAACGCCGAGGTCAACATCCAAGCCGTCGCCGCCCGCCCAAAGATGCAAAGGGGGGGGGAATTAAGTCACCCCCGAAAAGACGGCCTAGCCATTTTTTCGGGGCTCAAAAAAAAATAAGACCCGGCCTTATTATATGAGAAACACGGTAGGATTAGTGGCCCTTTCATTCCTGGAGCTACAAGGAACATGAGCATCTTGCTATGGTCCCCCAGTTTTAAATTGGCTGTCCACCCCACTGTAGTCCCATCTAATTGCCAGAAATCGATGGGGTTTTCCATTCTCCTTAGGTGGATCCCCAATCTCCCTACTAGGATTGGGTTGATTAGGCATCAGGTGCAACCCAAATCCAGTAATCCTGCTACTTTCTCCCCCCCACCCCCCGGCTTGAAATAAACAGTCTTAGGGGTAGAGTGAGTGGTTCAATTGTGTCGTTTACTAGCGGGTCATCTTCCAGATAGCTTTCAGACTGGCTCAGGTCTTATTGGGGTGCTGGAGTTTCTTCCTCTGGGCTTGGAGGGGACCTAAACCCCATGGCTTCTCAGCTTCTCAGAGCGGTTTCTTTTCCTTGGGGGTTGGGTTTTCCAGATTTTGCATCACAATGGATCGGGCGAACCGGTAGCAAGAATTTGGCATGGGTCGCCGAACCGGTGGGTGATCCGGCTTTCTGGCAGGTTTTTTTTTGAATGGCACTCCACTGTGCGTTGCCCCTTTTTCTCCACACTTAAAACAGCCAGATGGCCTTGGTGCCATGGTGGTTTGGGGTTTCAAAGGCTCTCGCTTCCCCTGGGATGGGGATTTTCTCCAAGCTCTGCTGGTGCCATACTGATTTCGGGTCACATCGATCTCTACCTCCTCTGCCACCAGGTACAGTGGTCATATTCAGCTGGTTCACAATGGATCGGGCGAACCGGTAGCAAGAATTTGGCATGGGTCGCTGAACTGATTGTAAGTTCTGGCTGGCCACGCCCTCCACCCGGTCGCCCTTCCGCCCAATGCTTGCTCACCCCACCCGCCTGCCTGACATTCGGCTAAGGTATTTCTTTCTTTCCCCTCCCAATGATCAGCTGTAGATAAGATCAGCTGTGCTGGGATTCCCCTTGCTGAGGTCCAGGAAGGCAAAAAATGGAGGGAGGAGCTCAGGCCCTCCCCTCCATTTTTTGCCTTCCAGAGCCCCAGAGGAGCTTTAGGGGAGCAAAAACGCTCCCCCCAGAGGCTCCTCTGTGGCTAAAAAACTCCCCAAAATGGGTGGGGGCTGCAAAAAAAGCCACAACCACCCAGTCACATGCCCACGCCCATGCCCACCAAGCCACGCCCACAGAACTGGTAGTAAAAGTTTTTGAATACCACCACTGACCAGGTACCATTTGTGCAGATGGTTAGGGGCCCTGCAGACCAGACAGGCAATGTACAGGTCATCATTGAGCCCATCTTTGAACCAACAGACTAGTATATCCTCTGGCCAATCAACTTGGCCAGCCAGGTCATGGAATTCCTTGGTGTATTCAGGGTTGGGAAATTCCATCTGTACTCTTGCATGTAGGTGAGGAATTGAGCCAGGAAGAACCCCAGTTTCTGTGGGTCTCCATTGAATTTTACCCCCAAGGGGGGGCTTCCTCTCCAGCTGGGTTGGCCAGGTACAATTGCCTGGGCTGGAACAGCAGGAGTTTGGATACCTGGCACGACTACTGCTCCGCTGGCTTGGTCGGCTGCTTGATCAGCTTCAGGTGGATCAGGGTGATGGCTTAGGCTCTCTCGGCTGCTGGTTCACCTTGGACCTTGAGGTTTTCCAAGGCTTCCATCACAAGGTTGATGTGCCACTTCAATTTATCAACTGCCAGCGGTTTCTTGATCAGCTCTTCCTGATCGGAAAGGGTTTCCAGCTCCATTTCCCCCTCGGGCTTAAGACTACCATGGGTGAAGGTCACCCTCCGGTTCTTCCATCCCAGTTGTCCCTTTTTCCTACACTGATAGACCATCAGGGCTTCGTGGAACTTTTGAGGACAGCTTCTATGTCTCTGATGGGATGGATGGAGCTGGTGTCTGGCTGTTAGGAGCACCCCATGGGCAGTTGCGCCTCGCCATGAGGCCGCTTCTATCAGTTGATAGAAGCAGCTGGTGACTCTGCCCTCGGGGAGCTTCTATCGGCAAATAGAAGCGGCCTCATGGCGAGGTGATTCTGCCTGTGAGGCTCTTCTATCAGCCAATAGAGGCGAGTCTGCCCATGGGGTGCTCTAGCTGAGGCTACCTGCAGGGAGCTCCTAAAGGCAAGTTTCCCCCCCCCCCACCCTTCCCCCCCATTTCTCTTCATCTTGTATAGTTCAAGCAATGTGAGAAATGGTGGGGAACGCATGGTTTAAATAGGCCTAAATTTTGGGGGAGGGGCTTAATTTCACCTTATGCCTAGAAAATATGCTGGGCCTTCTTATTGGGGGGCGGGTATTGTTGGAGAAACACAGTAGTATGAATGGTTAGTTGCACGATGAACAATAAGCTTAGGCCTACATAAATATGGAACACTTTTGAATATAGAATTAGCACCAGACCCTACAGGGCTGTGACATAAATCTATTAATACTTGTCAGAAAAACTATGAGTTTAACTTCTTATTCTAAAATTACTTGTGGTTTCCATTCAGGTTATACTTAAAGATAGATGAAAATAAACACTTCACTTTCTTTTTCCCTCTAAATCAAAATATTTAATACTACATTGAAAGATGTAGGAAGCTAAATTAAAATCTTATGTCCAAAATATGTTCTCATCTTCAGACATAATCAACTAGCTCGATACCCGTGCTTTGCTACGAAACTATGTGGTCAGGCTTAGTTTTTGGGAAGGAAAATAAGTGTGTGTGTGGGATTCTGCCTCTGCCTACCAGCATCCATCGGTATTCAGATTGTTGTCCCCAGTTCGTGTCTGTGTCTGGTGCCAAAGCCAATGATTGATGCCAGACATGAGGTGCAGGTTTTCTGATTGCTTTTTATTGGAATACTCCAAGGAAAAGGGCTCCTGGTCAAAATGTCAAGAGCCAAGAACAAAGGATTGAGTAAGTTTTATACATTTTCACTAAAGGAGAAGGTGGGACAAAGTGAGATAATAAGAAATATCATCTAATAAACATTTTAGTAATAATTCTAGAATTTGTTCTGTTGGTCTCTAGCTGTCCCTATTCCCAAGTCTTGACTAACAAAAGCCCTAGGAATTATCTAATATACATTTGATTTGCTGCAGCCCTAACTTTAAGCTGAGGTCTGCAAGTTGCTACGTTTATCAGCTTTCCAATTAACCAAGGATTGTTACAAGATTTACACATGCATATCTCCTGTAGATAAGCATTCTTTGTTCTTGCCAGACAGACTCCACAATTACAGGCTTCCTAATTTACTTTGAAGTATGTGCCATGACCTGGCTTTATTTTAGCAGATGGCCCATCAATCTGGCTAGCATCCTGTCAGTGTGTGAGAGAGTTGAGGGCTGTTTGGAAACTGAAACAGTATTTGCTGTGTGAGCAAGAAGGAGACAGCAAGGAGCCTGGGCATGGTTTAGCTCAACTGTTCTATACTAAAGCTGCTTGGTGCTGTGAAATTGAAACTGAAACTCCTCTGCTTGTGTTTTGCATTTGGAACAGATTTCTTTTCAGGTGGGGAGGGGCAGTAGAAGTCCTTAGTATTGGAGCATGTTAATAATAATATATAAAATACTAATGCTGTGATGGCCATTTTGAAAAACCCTTTCTTAGTGAGCACCTAGAAGCCAAGAGGAACATACCTGCCAAATTTCAAGTTTGTAGGCTTTATGGTTCTGGAGATTTTGTGATGATGCATGAGTTGGTTTTCGCTTTTATATATATAGATTAGATGCTCCTATGTTTTTATGGCATAGGTAATACATTTGCAGAGATAAATCATAGAAAAATGCAGCCAAAATAAGAGGACATAAACAATTGGTGCAAACAGCTTACTAAAGGGCAAAAAAGGAACAACCACGTGAAATACCTTTTTCCTGAATATCAAACCAATCCCCAGGAGGAAATGTCTGACCCTGTATATTTAGTCATTATATTATTATGATACCATTAATACACTTTGATGTTTAGAAGATTAAAATTCAGCTGACATGTATGAAGTATTTATTTATGCCTATCTTCATTTGTATGTCACATTCTGTGAAAACTAAATAGTGTTGCGTGATCAACCTAAGACTCTTTATCTCTCAGCAAACTGGTCACTCTAATATCATCCATGAGCTGTTTCACAGAGATCATAAGTAAGAATAAATTGTCCGTGTCCAATTTTGCACCTGGAAGCAAAAGGGGAATTTTAACTGGGTTAATTAAAGCTTCCATAGCTCACTAATCAGTTCCAGGCCCATTTCACTTATTGATTTGGATTCCACACAGTCGCCTTGGGTGCTTACTTTAATATTAATACAGTAAGACTTTCTGCATTATACTTCTAATTGGGATTATACCTAATCTGCACAAAGTTTCTATTTACCTGACATGAACTCTGTTGATCTATATTTAACTTTCTCTTTGTAAGATATGATAAGAAATCACAGATTTAGCAATTTTGTATCTTTAACCTTATTTTTTATCCTTATGATTCTACTTTATGGGATAATATTGATGTTTTAAGCATAAAAAAATACAGTAATTTACTATGGTTTTGGACCCTGAACCCATATTCAATGTTCACCTGATTGCTTTAAGTTAATTAAAATGTACAGTTGTATCTATGTATAATTTCAGATATATCAATATATAGAAGAATTCTATCAGTGTGCTTGAAATATCAATATTCAGAAAATGCTTAAAATAATGACGAGAATCTCTTGCATGTCACTTTACAGCATTGCAATTCCATTTTTACTTCACAGAATTGTATGTACTTGTCAAGCATTATAGATTATGGATCATCTGAGTTTAAATGCTGTCAAATCTTTAATGTCTCATTTTATTCTAAAGAATTAGAGAAATCTCTAACCTTCATATAAGAAATTATTTATTTATTCAATTTTTAAACTGAGGAAGATCTTGATATAAGTACGCTGTACAGTGGTAGAAAATGAATGCCCCACACCAATCATAAAAAATTGTACTGAACTTTCTATCCTGCTTCTAGCAAAATGGCTGTAGTGTGTTATTTTGTTTTTGTTTTGGTTAATAACTGGTTAACCTTCATTAATTATATTAGTCTTGTGAAAACCTTAACCGACAAATGTTTTCCTTAAAATAAATATTAATAATCAGATTGCTCTTTATAAAAATATAATAAACAATGAAAGTACCTACTCTACATACTATGACTCTGGCAGAGTACTTAATAAGGGAGAAACAGGTTGTTTTCAACACTTCTTAATGTTTATTGCAAATTCTACTATACTAAAACCTAGGACCTTTTACATTCTCAGGATATCTTAGCTTATTTCCATTAATCAATATTTTTTCCACTTTTAAACAGTATTCAGAGTGAATACATGTCTTTTTAAAGACATCTAAGAGAAAGCAGGATACCATTAAAGTTTGTGATGTTCACTGTATAGGAATGAATCAGGATTAAATAAATTAGCCTGGATCAATTTCAGAAACTCTTTTATACCATAAGAAAATGCACTGTGGTGCACTTTTTAAAAATTTAAAATGTTTTGCAAAACAGGCACTGACTTTTCCTGTCAACTTAATCAGTTTGATCAGAAAGAAGAATGAGTGAATAATGTAGAGTGAATAATGTATAGAATTCACACAAGTAGAAAAGCTTTTGCAATGAAAAAAATTGAAGAGGGCAGAAAAGAAAGAATGAAGGAGATAGAATTATGTGTGTGTGTGTGTGTGTGTGTGTGTACACATACACATACACACACACATATATACACATAGTATATATATATATGGGGTGTATGTGTATATTTGTGTTTCCCCCAAAATAAGACCCAGTCTTATTTTCTTTTTGACTGCAAAATAAACACTAGGGCTTGTTTTCAGGGAAATATGATTTCAGGGTGATCAACCTGGCTGGGCACCCTCCTAGCACACATTCAAGAGCTGGCAAGTGCATGGGAACTGACCATATCCAGTATCAGCTGCAGTGTGCCAGTACCTTGGTTGGCACACTATGGGGCTGCACAGAGCAGAAGGCACAGAGCAGAAGACAGGTGACAAACCTCCTGTGGTCGCCCGCCATTTCAGCCCACTGATGCTTGGTTTCCCGCAAGCCACATGATGTGTCCGGATCACCTGCCTCTCCCCACCTCTGTTTCTGCCTGCTGCTTGGACATGTACTCACCTGTGCTGTGCAAGCTGCGGTTGCTGCCAGATAATGTCAGTTTGCATGCATTTGCCATGCCCACCTCTTCGCTAGGCTTATATTAGGCACATGTGTAAAAAAGAGGCTGGGGCTTATTTTCGGGGTAGGTTGCATTTTGGGAGAAATACATACATACATACATACATACATACATACATACATACATACATACATACATACATATGCATGCTGACGGGAGTAGGAGTGCAGGTACCACTAGCCCCGCCCTCTCCATCTCACTGTCTGTTTGCCCCTGGCTGCAGTTAGCCAAGCTCTCAGCGTGCCCCGGCCTCCACTTGCCCTGCCTGCTGGTCCAGTTGCTGCTCAGACACTTCTCAGCTGTGGTAGGTGTCGTGCTGGCCACCAGGGGGCTGCCCATGCTGGAGCTAGCCTTGCAGGGACTCTTTACCTTCCTGGCAGGGTGGGTAGAGGCCAGAACATGCCGAGAGCAGACAGTGAGACAGAGAGAATGGAGCCAGTGGAAGCTGCCCAAACACTTTTCACCCAGAGGGAGATGAAGCTTCGTCTGCTTGCAAAGGGGATGCTTTGAAATGGAATGTCATCGTTCCAAGTAATGAACCCAGGGAAGTCAGAACTCTGACAGGATGTGCAGATTTAAGAAACCCTTTATTGAGTACATCATCTCAGCTCTTAGAAAGATGAAGCTAGCTCTAAATAGTTCCCACGCTCAGAGATAGTTAAAAGAATAGGATTTTCCCATCCCCATGTGTCTATTAAGTCACATGGGCCAAGTATGTCAGGTATAAGTTCCCGCTCAACTCTGACAGGTGACATGGCCTTGGTTCACATGCTGAGTGGTAGACGTTTTGACTAGCAGCTGAGGTACCACATTCCTAAGTTTCCCCATCCCCCGCCCCCACAAATGGCAACCAAGAAACGAAAGAGAAATAAGCATGAGAAAGAAAGGCTTCAGATGAGGTCATTTTGCAAGTTGGCAGGGAGCTAATTGCTCCCTTTCAAATCATCCCCTTTGCAAGCACACAAAGCTTTGAGTCTCCGTCATTTCTCCGTACGGGTGAAAAGTGTTCGGTCACCTATGGTGCACTTGGGAATGGAGTGATTAGCTCCTTTTCAAAGTGTCCCCTTTGCAAACGTCTCCCTCTGGGCGAAAAGTGTGCAGTAGAGCCAGGTGGAGGCAGAGGCGATCCCAATGCCGACTCCATTCCATCACCTCTCAGCTTGCCTGTGGCCATGCTGACCAAACACCCATGCAGGGCTTTGGGATCACCTGCCTCCCCCAATGCCTCTGCCTGCTGCCGGTGCCATCACGCAAACCTCCTGCGAGTCAGGTAGCCATGCAGCTTGTCCGGATCAGCGTGTCTTCTCCCCCACATCTCTGCTTCCACGCTTGGACTTATCAGTATTTGCACTGTGCCAAGGGACTGGCGGGCTGCTGCTGCCAGACACTCTCAGCTCATGTGCACTCACCACCTCTCATGCTGGCCACACCCATCTCTGCCCAGGCTTATTTTCAGGGTAGGGTAAGCCCACCCCAAAAAATCAGGCTAGGGCTTGTTTCCAGGATGGGTCTTATTGGGGGGAAATTCAGTGTGTGTGTGACACACACACACACACACACCTATGGTATATAGGTGAATATATATATAACAAGCAAAATTCCATTTCCTTCTTTCTTTCCTCTCTGAACATCTTTAATTTTTCCATTGCCAGAGCTTTTCTATTTGTGTGAATTCTAGTGTTTTGACTTGCCTATTACAACCTTCTCTCTTTTAGATTTTTCATGCTCTATCATTCCATCATATCCATTTCACAAAATGGATATAATAAACCAAATTATTCACCCCATTGTTTAGCTTTGCCATGATGGTTACTATTTAATACTTATAATTGCCTACTGCTTAATTTCAGATTTAGCATAAACTCTTTCTACAGTCCGCAGCATTATCTTTTATATTCTCTCTTTCTCTTCATATTTCTTATTGTGGACAATTTTGGCACAATATGAACACATATTTACTTCTTTAACTTGAACATTCATCTTTTTCTTTTATGCCTTCTTGTGTTGAATTTTATGCTGCAAAAGGTAAATGAGGACTATTTTTCCACCAATATTTATTAGAAGGTATAAATTTGATATACAATCAATATTTTTTTTTTACAGTAATAGACCAACATTACAAATAAAATCATTAAAAAAACAATATTAAAAATAAAAGACAG
This sequence comes from Notechis scutatus, assembly GCF_049901735.1. NCBI lineage: Eukaryota > Metazoa > Chordata > Lepidosauria > Squamata > Elapidae > Notechis > Notechis scutatus. The sequence continues at coordinate 32,456,652 of NC_142014.1, read as the reverse complement.
ACAGAATACTATATTGTGACAGTTGGTGGATTAACAGTCAGCAATTAAAGTTTGCCTTTTATATACAACTTAAAGAATTTGGCCACATTCAGAGTAATTACTTCAGACTAATCGGATAATAGTAGTTGCATGTAACAAAGATCAGATTTTCCAGATATTTTATTAGATGAGGTGTTATAAATTGAGTCTATGAGTCTTTATAGAAGATGCAGTATAACAATAGGGCATAAGCAACAGTTTCAGTGGCCCCTTGTCCACAGGGACAGTCTCAATTCATATGGTATTCTTTTGTATCAGGCCTCCAAAGGGGCCTTGGGAAGTGTGTTGCAGCATACTAAGGTTAATGCCCTTCAGATTTTGATGAACGTTATTTGATATAAATAACACAGCATTAAATGGGGTGTTTGACTGCTCATGTAAGCATTATTGGGAAGAGCAGCCCCTTGTTGGATTTCCAGATCTTTAGTATGTTGTTTAAGTGTATTTAGTGCACACTCATACCCTATCAATAAAAGCACTTCCTTTTAGAAACCAAGTTATTAGGATTTTTGTGAAATGGTCCTGAATCATACTCATTTAAAATTGTCATCTTTAAAAAGAGAAATCAAACCTGTAGGAATTTTTTTTTACCAAATGTGCAAAAATGTAAATTTATGTACCTGTTTCAATTCTGGCTAGTCCTGCCTCTCTCCTTATGTAGTACTACATTTGGGACACAATGCACTTCCTGAAATATGGCTCTTTGGAATTTGGATTGCACCTTTTCCAGAAGAGTAAAAAAGGAGTAAGATCCCAGCTGAGCACCAAAGAGTAATTGTGCATGAGCCTGAATATAACTTCAGTCCTGCTAGAATATATTGTGCTACTCTGGAAAAATAAAACAATATACCGTATATACTCGAGTATAAGTCGACCCGAATATAAGCCGAGGCACCTAATTTTACACAAAAAAACTGGGAAAACTTATTGACTCGAGTATAAGCCGAGGGTGGGAAATGCAGCAGCTACTGGTAAATTTCAAAAATAAAAATAATTAATTTGGGAAACGATCTCACTATCATGAAAGGTTTAATTGATTCACTAACCCAAAAGAAGAAGATGATGATGACAGCGGGAGGCAGGAGTCACTCTCTTCCCCCTCGGAGGCCCGGAGTCAGGAGTCCCCGCTGGCGTCCGCCGCTCGGAAGGAAGTCGCTTTGCCTTCCTTCCGCCGCGGCGGCCCCAGTCCCGCCGCCTCGGGAAGGGAAAGGCAAAGCGCTTTTTGCCTTTCCCTTCCCGGCTGGGGCTGTTGGGAGTCGCTGCCGCCGGAGGCCGCGACTCCACACCATTTTTTTTCCAGAGGGGAATCTGACTCGAGTATAAGCCGAGGGGGATTTTTTCAGCACAAAAAATGGGCTGAAAAACTAGGCTTATACTCGAGTATATACAGTAGTCCTTTCCCTCCTTCTTTGAGAGATAGCAATGAGGAAATAGAAATGGAAAGAACAAAAAAGGTGAAACAATAGTGGGTCATACAAAATAAAAAGTAGATTTTAATTCCAACAAAAAAGCAGCCAAAAAAGCTAATTCAATATTTGGTTGTATAAACAGAGGCATAGAATCAAAATCACAGGAAGTATTACTACCGCTTTAGAAATCCTTAGTAAGATCACACCTGGCATACTGCATCCAGTTTTGGTCACCACATTACAAATAAGATGTTGAGACTTTGGAAAAAGTGCAAAGAACAGCAACTAAGATGGTTAAGGACCTGGAGACAAAAACATAGGAAGAACAGTTGGAAAAATTGGGTATGGCCAATCTAGAGAAAAGAAGGACTAGGCGTGTGTGTGACATGATAGCAGTATTCCAGTATTTGAGGGGCTGCCACAAAGAAGAGGGAGTCAATTTATTTTCCAAAGCACCAAAAGGCAAGACAAGAAACAATGGATGGAAACTATTCAAGGAGAGAAGCAACCTGGAATCAAGGAGAAACTTCCTAACAAGACAATCAACCAGTGGAACAGAAGTTGCCTTCAGAAGTTGGTAGGTCCTTCATCACTGGACATTTTTAAAGAAAAGACTGTCTGAGGGTGTCTTGTTTGAGCAGGGGTTTGGATTAGAAGACCCCCAAGGTCCCTTCCAGCTCTATTCTGATTGATAGAGATAAGACATGAAAATAAGAGAGACAGTGCTTAGGCCAAATAGAAAAGTTTAAGTTCCATTCCCAAGCATTAGCTATTCTTTAGATACAATCTGTTTTCTTTATTCTGGTGCCCACCCTGTGCAGTTGCTTCCTCTCTGAAATTTGGATGAGCCTAGTCCTGTTGACTTTTGAAAGGAACTGAAGACCTTAATTTTGAAATAAGCTTTTAAGAGGTGTCTTATGGAGTTGAGTGATTGTGCTTGGTTGCTAGTTTGTTCCTAAAGTTGGATATTTTAAACCAGGGCTGTCAAACTCCCGGCCTGTGGGCCAGATGCGTCATGTGCTGGCCATGCCCACACCCAGTTCAGCAAAGGGGGGGGGGGAAAGTCCCGATATATCACGTGATGCCACTGTGATGTGAGTTTGATACCTCTGTTTTAAATCTTACTTTAAATGTGTTGTAACCCACCCACAATTGTTTTGAATTGGGTAAGTAAGTAAATAAGTATGTAAATATTATGTCTGGCAGCATATGATTACAGCTGTTTCCTTTTTCTGTTCTAAATTCTTTCATTTTCACTGCTTTTTCTATTTTTCATGAAAGAGGCCTTTCCATGAAAGAGGCCTTCCCATTGTCCCCCATGGCAGTGGGGGATACTTTCTTCTCCTATAAATAAGTATTCCTATTCTGAAAATCTCTACTAGTATTTATGAGCTTTAGAGAGGGTTTTCTTTCATATTGAGAAGGACAATGCTAGATCTGAATATGAAAATCAAATGTCCATTAAGAGCATAAGTGCCTTGGACCCAGTAGCTTTCTTCTTATCCCTTCCTATCATCCCTGCATAATTTAATGGCCCAAATCCTCTGGAACAGGAAAGTCTGCTCCTCTTCAAATATAGGAAGAAGAAGGTCTTGGTTATGTCTCATGGCAGTTTTTTCTGTGTGCTGCTGCTATATTTGGGTTGACTAGTTCTTAAATATACATGTGACATAAATAAAACATGAATTTTAGCAGCAGTTGAGCAATATATTATATTTTGTTCTACTGGGAAAAGCATAAAGAATGACCTCATAATTCACTCCAAGCACTTTCACTTATGATTTATAGTCCATTATATAATTAAAGAAAATACAATGAATAATGTGATTAACATTCTTACATGTCCCTCTTTCATTTCTCCTTTCTCATTTTAAAGGAAGCAGCAGTTCCTATATTTAGAATAAAGTATCCCTAAGCGTATATGGGGGATGGTTTAACCAAACCCAGCATCCTTAGATAGTTGGATTTCTATGTGCTTCCTAGTTTTTGTAGAATATTTGCTTTCAACAGGAAGGAAGGAAGAGTGAATAAAGCAAGAGGAAGAGGAAGACTGAGAGAAATGTGGCCAGTGCAGTTGAGTTTCCCAAAAAAGAGAAAGGTGAAAAAATTAGAGGACAAAAAGCAATGTTGAAATGATATATGGACCTGGTGGAAGCAAAAATGCTTTGCAAAGGAAAAGATATGAAGAGGTGTAGTATATTGTATGGGTATACATTAGGTTTATCTAGATTTTTGTTTGTTTTGCATATCTCATGGCTTATTTTCATTTAGTATTTGTTTTGCTTTTCTGCACTTTTTACATAATGCTTCTTACTCCAAAGGGAATGTATGGGTACATCAGATGCAGTGGTGGGATTCAAATTTTTTTATTACCAGTTCTGTGGGTGTGGCTTGTTGGGCGTGGCATGGCTTGGTGGGTGTGGCTTGGTGAGTGTAGCAGGGGAAGGATTCTGTAAAATCTCCATTCCCACCAAGGGGAAGGATTCTGTAAAATCTCCATTTCCTCCCCACTCCTGGGGGAAGGTTACTGCAAAATCCCATTCCCTCCCCACCCCACTAACTTGCTTTCCAACTCCGTTCTCCTGTGCCGGGCAACAAAAAACTCAGAGAATAGATGGGAGCGGGACCAGACAGAGGTGGTATTTGTCAGTTCTCTGAACTACTCAAAATTTCCTCTACCGGTTCTCCAGAAGTGGTCAGAACCTGCTGAATACCATCTCTGATCAGATGTTTTAAATGTATAATTTTCATGGTTAAGTCCTCCTCAAAAAAGGAAAAATAAAATCCAACAAACTAAAGTGTTATCCATAAAATCCAACAAACAGTGTTATCCATAAAATTTTAATTTCATTCCTGTAATTCAATCTTAAATCCTGATTTAGAGAAAGACTTGGCTATGAATATTTCAGGAATGTAAACTGTTGGAGATTAGTAACAAGGCAAAACCAGTCAATGCAACTATGGGTCAATTTGCAGATAGGTTGTTAAGATTTAATTTTGCTTGTATAATCACACAATTAGGTTAGGTTCTTCCTGGTCTATAGTTGTCCTCAGCTTACAACCACAATTGGGACTGAAATTTCAATTGCTAAGCAATGCAGTCATTAAATCAGTCATCATTACCATTTTTACCACAGTTGTTAAGCAAATCACATGGTCATTAAATGCAGTTGTTGTGTGAACACAGCTTTCCAACTGACTTTGCTTGTTGGAAATTGGCTGGAAGATTGTAAATCATGAAGATTGTAAATCGTGATTGTAAGTCACTTCAAACTTTGTAAATGCAAACCAGGTGCCAAATGCTCAAAATGTGATCATGTGACTGATGGCTGATTGCAAGTCACTTTTCCCGAGGCTGTTAACTTTGAACCAGTGTTAAATGAATGGTCATAACCTATATTCTTAATGTTTGACTACATTTCCTTCCTTCCTTCCTTCCTTGCTTCCTTCCTTCCTTCCTTCCTTCCTACCTACCTACCTACCTACCTTCCTGTATAGAATGGCAGAATATAAATTCTCAGCGAAACTATGAGCAAACTTAATTGGAATTCACTTAAAGGCAATGTAACCTATGTTGATGTCAATGAAGCCTGTAAATTTTAATACTTATTTTCTATAGTCAAATGCTGCTGAAGATACATTGGAGGAAAAATCTTTAGAGTACTAATCTCTGAGAGACCACCGTTTTTGGCAGTAAATAAATAAATGTATCTACTGTTAAATATTGCAGAAAATAAATCCTTCCAGGAACCTCATGAGTACTGAGAGTTTGTTTACAGTTTATTTTCATTTGTGGCAATGAAATATAACAGACTCAACTATTTTGAAATAATGTTTCTGTCAGGATTCCAGCAGTTTCTTTGCAATTTTATAGTTGCCAGTTTCAAGCAGAGCTGATTTTTTTTTCTCCTGACTTTAAAACAAACATCTTTACAATTTTGTTCACACCATTAGTTTGTACTAACTCTTGGCATTGTGCCAGATTGACAGTATACTCAGCTAAAGAAGCCTTGGCATTTTTCTTCATTATATAAGCACTAATTCAAGCTGAACTATAGATCGCTAAAGAGGAAACTTATATTAATTGGATATGATCTTTTTGGAAGATTGTGGTTTGAAAAGCTCTGAATAATTGGGAAGGAAAAGAAAAGAGGAGGTGAGGATTTGTTAGAACAAAGAGTGCCATCTGAGTTAAATTTAACTTGACTTTTTTTTAAAAAAGACTCTGTTTCTTAAAAATATAAGGAAAATTGATACAATAAAATAAGAGTTCTGGAAAATTGAAATATTGAAGTAAAGAAAGGCACAGGAAAATTCTGCCCTTGGATTAATTGTTGATTCTGTTATGGACTTGGTATTGGACTAGCTGAGGACTAAAAGTTGAGAGGAAGGAAACAAAAGCGGACTGTTAGAAATTAACTTTAAAGACACTAACTGGATTAAATAGAAAATTGTTAAATGGTGATATCTCTTCAGACGCTAAAAATGGAACTTGGAAACATTAAGGAAACCTTACAAGAAAGAGGTGAAACTTTGGGCTTCGTTTTTAATTTTTTTTTTTTGAAGAAGCAATTGCAGAGTATGAACAACAAAGACAAAGTACAGAAGAAGAGGTGGAGCAAATTTCAGAAGGGGCCATCTTTAATCACCATCGAGAACAAAGGAATCCAGAAGGAAAGAGAAAAAGAATTGAGAATAAATATTGGAGGTCTGGGAGATTGAATAAAGAGGAAAATATCCGGAAATAAAAAAAAGGGGAAAGAATCAGCAGAAATTCGAAGGGCGGAAGGTAGCTAAAAATAGAGAGGGGGTTAAAAACTGGAGTGAAATAATAGAGGGGGAAATGTTAGGGGAAAGAAGGGGAAAGAAACAGGATTTGGGAACAAAGGAATATGGGAATTTTTATAAAATGGGGGTAAATTTCTTACACAGAGATAATGGTTGAATGATACTGGGAGAGGGGATTCTGCAAGGTGCTGGGGAATAATATAGATAAATTTGTAGTTGTGAAATGGGGACATATAAGATGGATAATAGAATTGTTATTTTTTGGCAATGTTCTCTTCATTTATTTTTAAGAGGTAAATACAATAAATATATGGAATATGTTTATCAAATATATTGAAATACTTTGAGGATTGGAATGCTGATTTTCCTTTTTATTTTTTATTTTGGTTTAAATATGAATGGAATAATTAATAGAATATGTGTAATAAATAGATTGAAATAAATGAAATGATATAGGAGGAGAGCTGAAAGAAATTGGTATTTGGATTTAGGGTTAAATGAAGAGATAAATATGTCCTTTTTCTTCTCTGAAAAGATAGTGTAAGACATAGGGGAAGAGATAATAGTTAGAAATAACCTTCCGGATGGAATGACTTTTTCTGCTTGCTATGGGCAGTAACACACAAAATATGCTTCTCATTTATCTTCATTGACTAAATTAGAAATGTTTCAACAATATTGAGTATTTTAATGGCGTTATTTTGTTCATGATTCACATTTATTTCTCATCTTGCATCTTTGAAAAAAGATACTTCAGTTCCTTTTATGTCATTTTATAGAACGTAAATGTTTTTTGTGTATCAATTTCTTTTATGTGTCCACAAACAACAGCCATTTCTGTGGACTGATACTATGGTTTATGTTGTTTTCTATTTATTGAGCAGATATTGATGAATGTTCAGATGGCTTTGTTCAGTGTGACAGCCGTGCCACCTGTATTAACCTACCTGGATGGTACCACTGTGAGTGCAGGGATGGTTACCACGATAATGGCATGTTTTCATCTAGTGGAGAATCATGTGAAGGTCGGTAAAGGGGCATCATACTTCATTTGATATTCCTATGAAATTGTGTTTGAGTGATACTAATTGTCTTGATTTAGGCTAAGAATTAATTGTGTTGAGCCCAGAGAACTTATAAAGGGAATAGAATAGCAAACAAATATTATCTTTATTGCAATTTATATCCCCACAAAACTGGGGTTATCTGGAACTGAGCATTATTTCAGCAATCTGACCCATTGCAATTTACTTCAGGAAAAAATCAATAGCACATCAATACACATAAAATACTTTTCTTTCACCTCTTTCCATGTCACCTCAAAAGAGCTTTTAATTTCTTTGCTCTTTCTGCAACATCTGCTTTCCCTAAAATATTTTGGGAAGACTTAGAGCCTTCTTGAAATGTGGGATATCGTGGAAAGAATAAATGACCTCAATTCAGTCTTAATCTTAAACTAAGTAGAAAATTCATGTAAGGAATTTTTCGGGGTGTGTGTGAGAGAAATATCCCTACCCTATCCCTGCTCCCTTTAAGAGCATTTTCTAATGCAGAGTTCCCCAAGATTCTGCCTTTGTGGACCAGAGGGTGGGAAGAGGAGAGGAGATGGTTCTGTGCAAGTGATGGCCAAGAGTGCATGCACATGCATTTCCATTTGAACAAGTGTTGGGCTTACACAAATGAAAATGTGCTCACACATGTGCTTGCCCGCCACTTCCGCAGGGTGGTTCCACACAAGGCATACCACACAAGGCATGGTAGTGGGCCATGGCAAGGGTTGGGGACACCCTTCCTAGTGCCTTTAAAAATACAAATAGATAATAGAGTGAAACAGTGAGAATCATAAATTTTGAAACATATATATTCATAACAAACCAAGGCAAAGTCAAGGCTTAATTAAGCTACTTTGTGCACATTACAGATATTCCTTTGATATTCTGGATGTTGAACAAAATGGAATAAGCAGTATGCCTTCATCAGATAACTGGAAATATCACTTGATGTTCACATGCACATTCGTATTCCATGAAATTGGGTAGACTTTTGGCAGCTGTTTGGGACTGGGTAAATGGATGAGAAGGAAGAGATTCTAAAATTATAGAGGGGGAAGTATTTTGTATCCTAGTTTTAGTCAAGTACTTGGGAATAAATTTTATTTGAAAAAATATGGATGCTTTCATGGGTTTCTTACATTCCTAGACTCTATCCTGTGATGCGCAATCTAAATTTAGAATACCAACAGGTATTGTCTACTTTCTTAGGAAGACTCATCTCCTTATGAACTGGTCTTCTCCCATAATACAATCAGACAGCTTTTTCCTTCCAAGAAAAGAGAAATTTCTTTACTCCTGTAAGATTAATTATATTTAGATTTTAGACAGTTAATATGTAAAGATTGAATGAAAATGTAAATCTTAGTGCTACCAAAATGAAAGAGGTTTTCTTTCTTCTTACCTCTTCTTGATTTAAATAGTTCATTACAGAATGTGCTGTATAGTCTTCCTTGAGAAGCAGAATACAAAGCTTCTACATAGATATACTTTAAAGTTTCATTTCAGAACAATATCTTAGAAGTACCAAGTACAGGCCCACTAAATAATTGCCATTTATATAGTGCCTAATCTTTGTACAGCTAAGTTTGCAATACCGCTATACAGTTTTTTTTTCTTATTTGCAGAATTTCTACAAATTGTAAAAGCAGCATAATATTATTTTACTGGTGGTAAAGGTTTATAGGGTAATAAAAGGTTTATTTAAAATGTACAGTATATTAAATATGTAAAGCAAAAACAAAAACATAATACAGAATGGTTTTATTCAGAAAAAAATATTCTCCTTTGCTGAAAATCTAGTAATCAATACCTTTAATATAGTCTACCTATAAAATTATGATTGTACAGAAATTGCCTGATCATATGCAGGTTGTCCTCAAATTATGACCATAATTGGGATCCAAATTTCTTTTGCTTAATAAGGTAGATGTTAAGTGAATCGCATGCAATTTTATGACCTTTTTTTGCCCCATGTTAATGTTAAATGAACACTGCAGTTATTAAGTGAATCATGTGGTTACTTGTCAGAAGCTGGTTGGAAAGCTTTCAGATGACCTCAGATGCTGCAAGTGTCATAAATACTTGCATGTGGTTAAGTGCCTCAGTTTGATCACATGATCGTGCTATCGCTGTGACAGTCATAAGTGCAAAAACTTTTTTCAGTGCTGTTGTAACTTTGTATGATTGCTAAATGAATGGTTGTAAATTGAGGGCTACCTGTCCTCTTTATCCACATTTCCTGAGCAAACACATAGTCAAAAACCATAATCAAGCCAGTAGGCATGTTGAAAGTGGAAGACATTGCTCTAATGCAGTAATCTCCCAACAAATATAGAGGGATTATGTAGCATCTAAACGGAACTTGTAAGCCAGTGTATACAATGCCATTTTGTTCAGTTAATCCACTAATTATGTATGAGGTACTGGATTTATAGAGATTTTATTCAAGTATTACAAAGCCATAAAGATATTCTGGGAACGTTGGAGACAGAGCAGATAAAGAGGAAGCTCCAATCTATTTTTGCTGTCCAGACAGTATATAGGTAATTGGGAATTGAGATAGTTAAGTTAGAATTGGGAGCTATCCCCTTAAGGGAATGCCTCATGGTAAATGTAGTTATTGCATCATGGGAAATGTAGTTCATGTCATGTGGTCACATCTGTAATCCTGATTGGTCACTGAATTGATCCTTCCTTGGTTGGGGGAATTTCCTTTATTCTTGCTGGGACCCCAGCATCGTGCTGGTATTTCACCCTCTCTGCTCCATCATTATGGGATGAAAGATCACTATAATTTTACACTATGAAGTCAGCTGTGCAAAGAATTGGACATTAGTTGAATCTCGATGTAACCATGAGTTGTATTTGAGGATGCCTTGTGAACCAAATAAACTTTGTATGGAAGCCTTTGTACAGATGCCGGTCTGTCTTTATATTCAGCTAGGAATTTAAAAGACAGAACACTCAGCATCACTTTTAGACTAAGAAAGTATCATTATCTGCTGCAATGCTACACAACTTTATAAAGCTGTGAGGCAATTATATTGTTTAAAATAGAAAAGAGCAAAACTTATCTTTAAAACATTGGCCATTTTTCTAAAAAAAAAACATAATGCAAGCAAAATAAAGAAAAAATAAGGAACACTGTGAAATTATTTTTGACTTACACATCTCTAATATATAAACTTGAAATAACTAAATCAATGTGGTTACTAATGCTGTATCTTAGTCGTTTGAACAGTATAATTCTTAATGTGCAATTGTTGCTCAAATCTAATTCCCTAGTGAGTTGACATTGGGTACTAGCCATTTGGAGAAAATATGTATTTGTGTTTTATGATAGCTTGTATGTATTTGTCTTCACTAATTTTTCAGCTGGTTATAAGGCAAACATGATATCTACATTAGTTCTATATGAATCGTTTTTAAGACAGCAATCTTTTTAAGTATACATAGCAATGTGATGTAATGTTCTGAACATGCTTAATATATTTTTTTAATGCTGACAAAATAAAAATATCTCAGAAGAGATGGAAACATCTAGGGTTCTATGAAATATTAATACATTTAGGAAATAAAAGGTCATAAAAAAGTTATTAATATATGGTGTAAGAGAAATAAAAAATAAATTCTTATTTTCTGAGAAATTAATGGAATCTTTAAAAGGAATAATAAAGGAATAATAAAAAGTTCAAATTACATCAAATAAACCAACAAAATATATGTGTGTGTTTAATTGTGAAAATAATGTGGAGGAACTATTTGTATCCATTATTAACTTTTGTCTAAATTTTATAATAATTCAAATATTGACAAGCAATAGATATTGGCAACTCACTGCTGCAAATCAGATGCAGGGTGATGTTTTGTCTCCTTTATTCCTTAAAATATTCAATTCCCCTTACAAAATAAAAAAGACTATATGGATATATTCTTGACATTCAGCAACTGATCTGAAATCACTTGTTAACAATAATGTGATAAAATCAATCCATCTGAATCAATATGCCCACTAATAGCATTCCAATAACACAGCAATTGCAAGCAAACTGTTGTGTCTCAATTCAAGCCCCTAAAATTGCTACCAAATATGAAATTTCATAAAGAATAATAACATTAGGAATAAAAAGTCAAAATAATTATTGCTAGTTGAACTGGAAAATTTGCTAAGAAGCATTCTGAGCTAAATTGTTTCAATAAGAACTAGTCATTCTAAGATCCATTTTATTAAATTTACTGGCAGCATTTCAATCTACAATTATCTCTTAACTAAGTGTTTATCATAAGTAAAAATGTCCAAATTATGCCTGCAACTGAATATATTCCCCACTGATTTCAATCAAGCAAGAATTCCAATACTTGCCATGATTACAGTCAAATAGTAACCAATGAATAGTGGTAAATAAATGCCAATGATGGTGTCTGAAGCTGTGAAAAATTAAATCTATCTGTTCCTGGTCATTTCAATCTATGCATTGAAAACTTAGAAAAATACCCTTGCTATTAAAAATATTATTTAAACATGTGATTTATTACAATATTTTTAAACAAGCATTTAATATACACACACACAATACACACACACACACACACACACACTAGTAGGACTGTGCGAATCAGTTGATTGGGACTTCACAAGCATGGTCTCTTTGTAGGAACACCATTCTTCACATCTGAACCAATTCTTTGTCATCGTACACATTTTTTAAATTAATAATAATACATTTGCTCGTATTAGTAAAATTAAGTATATTCTGGGGAATCATTTGTACCTATAACATAAGATCAAAAATGAACGTGAACACAGAAGAAAAAGAAATCAAAGACAAATATGTATATAACAGAAGCAGCTCCTAATAGTTTGAGAAATTGTGTACATATGCAGTATTTTCACTGTGTTTATTCATTTCTCCTCATTTATTTTGTTCAAAGTATCTGTGAGGCAGAAGTTGCAAAGATTTGTATAATAGATGCTTTTTTAAATGCCACAGGAGTGAAAATAGTTACATATGCCACATAAAGCAATAATTGGCTAAAGTTTGAATAAAGTTTGGTTCTTCACATCTTTGAAAAAAAAGTGGTATTTAAAACTGTGAATCCTTTTGAACTTTTCACAGTAGTCCTAAAACAAGATAAATATAACTCAGTGATACATTCATTTATTGAAATTCTGTAGCCTTTAAGTGATATACTCCCAATCTATATATTCATTGCTGCCAACAAATTTTGTTGCTTCTAATTAAAGTAGGGTAATATTTTTGAAGTGTATAATGTATTCAAAATGGTAAATTAGACATACTTTTGATACTTTCTAATGAATAAATATGAACATTGAATTTTACTGATACATAGCACTTTCTTATTTCTAACAAGCGTTTGTGTAAATGTTTAGAGCCTCTAATTCTTTGCAAAAGATGTTTAGACAAACCTTCTTGCTTTTCTTTTTCTTTTCTTTTTCTTTTATTTAGCTACTTGAATTTGTCAGCTCAATACCTTTTGAAACATTTAAGTAAAACAACATGTGACCTGATATAACATTGTATAGAAGACTATCATCTTTGACTTGCCTTCTGATACACAGTACTAAACAATTGCTATTTTCATGTATTTTAATTGCTCTTATAATTAACTACAATAAAATAGATTTTTGCTATAAGTTAGTATGGAACTCAGGCCTTTTGACTGAAAATTACTAGAGATTCTTTTATTGACCAATGGCAGATGCATCCTCCTTTTTCTACAGATATTGATGAATGTGGAACTGGGAGGCACAGCTGTGCCAATGACACAATTTGTTTTAATTTGGATGGAGGCTATGATTGTCGATGCCCTCATGGAAAGAACTGCACAGGAGACTGTATCCATGAAGAGAAGATCAAACACAATGGACAAATCTGGGTGTTGGAAAATGATAGATGCTCCATTTGCTCTTGCCAAGTGAGTAGGGAGATCCTGTGGGAATGTGAGAAAGTAAGAAATGAGAAAGAGCTGAAAACAGATATATTTTTTTTAGGAGAGGGGGTTGATGTGCTACATGAGAGATATTAGTATTCACTGATTAACATGAACAGACTTATAATTTATAGCATAACTAGGACATTATTCTGAAGAAGAATGGTCTACCTAACTCAATGCTCTATGTAGGGATAATCACTATAATTTTTTCCAATTGTAAATAATATTGTCTTTAGGTCATCCTTATTATAAATTAAATATGCTTTTAAAAGTCTTTAACTTTCATGCTGCAAACTACTGCAAAATGCAAAATGTTTTTCCTTTATTTTTTATGACATAGTAATGTAACATAAGTGACATTTTATTATCTCTTACAATGGCAGACTGGCTATGTAATGTGCCGACGGATGGTCTGTGACTGTGAAAATCCCACTGTTGATTTATTTTGCTGCCCTGAATGTGATCCAAGGCTGAATAGTCAATGTTTACATCAAAGTGGGGAGATTGTATACAATAGTGGGGATACATGGGTTCAAAACTGTCAACAGTGCCGATGTTTCGTAAGTCTTCCCAGTATTTTATTTATTTATTCATTTATTCACTTTTTGTTCTCAAATGGACTCTGGCACAATTAAAGTGTTATAAATAATTTAACTGTTGTTTATCCTGAGTAAAATTTCAGATAAGTGACAAGTACACACTGTAGTAGAAGATAGACATCATGAATCTTGGCATCAAAGCAATGCATTGGTATTATAGTTGCAAGGAAAAAAATGAAATAACTAAAATATAATGCAAATATTTGACTTAAAATTGCTTTACAGCACACAGGGAAAAGTTCTCCAAGATAATGGGCAATTCAGATCAAGTTAGGCATAACTGAGGCCTATTAAAATCTAAAGTAAAACAATAATTCAATAATTCAGTACTTAAATGTGATTTAAGCAATGGTTTCTGAAATGGACCTTTAATTGTTTAATGTTGATTATTCAGTTTCAGCACTTGCAAACACATAAATATTACAAATGAACAATGGATAGGATATGCTGGAATACTAAACAATTTGTTTTTAGTCAAAAATAAGTTCTATGGGTCTCAGTAGGACTGTTACTGATGGAAAATCACAACATGATAATATCAAATAGATTTGAACTAAACGTAGATTTCCAGTTTATTGCATGAAGCCATGTATAAGCCTGATTCTAAGCTCAATTTAAATATTTTGAAGTGCTGATCTAATTCAAATATATAATAGTCTCTATGGGAGTAAACTGGCTCAAAACAAGTGTACAACATGAAAAATTTGTATAATTATCCCTATTTTCCCTGGAAGTCTCATTAATAACTTAAGTCAGTGGTGGTATTCTACCTATTTGGCCCAGTTTGGGCTAACTGGTAGTAAAAAAAAATGCTACTGGTTTGGCTGAACTGGTAGTAAAAAAAAATGCTACCGGTTTGGCTGAACCTATATTTTCGACGATCAGCTGTGCCACGGGATTTAGATTAGCTAGAAGGCAGGAAATCATCTAAATCATGCAGCACAGCTGATCCCCCCGTTGTTGTACTTACCTCACCAGGAAATTTTCCTGAGGCCCAGTAGGCAAAAAAATGGGGCATGGGGGGTGCTGCGAAAGGGAAAAAACCACATAGCCATGCCCACCCAGTCACATGACCACCTGGCCACACCCACAGAACTGGTAATAAAAAAAATTGAATCCCACCACTGACTTAAGTGACTGTTCGTAGCACATAGCCCATGACAGCAATCAGATGGCTTTCAATATTTCATGGATTAGCAAACAATAACAGTGATTTTATTCATACATATGGTATATAAATACATACATACTCAGGTATATACATATTATTACAACATACATCATAACTTTTGATCTGCTTTTTTTAACAGCAGGGAGAGGTTGACTGCTGGCCTTTGTCTTGTCCTGAGATGCACTGTGAATTCAGCATACTTCCTGAGAATGAGTGTTGCCCACATTGTGTCATTGATCCTTGTCACGCTGACACCATTAAAAATGATATCACCAAGACTTGTCTGGATGAAATTAATGTAGTCCGATTCACTGGATCATCCTGGATCAAGCATGGCACAGAATGCACTCTTTGCCAATGCAAGGTATGGAAAAGTGGAACTTTCTTTAGCTGGTTTTATAAAATGTAATAACATTTGCATCTTTGTTCTAGGTTCCTACAGCTGAAATAGATGGCATTCCAATTTTATTATAATCAAAATTATGTTTACATGCATCACTCTTATTTATGCCAGGCACTACATGACTTTGCAGATAAAAATAGCAAATACATATTTTTTATTGAAATATATTGATTCTGTTCAGATAAATTACTCAACAATATCAAATTATTTTCCAGATATGTAAGCTATAACTTAACCTTCCCACTTGCTCAATTTTCTATGAAAATAAATAACTGTCAGAGAGAATTATGGTATTTTGATGATGACAATCTTTTTATATTTCAGAAAATCAGAAAGGCAAATACTGTCATTTTTTTCCTTCAGAAAATAGAATCCATGTGATAATTTGGATCTGGTATTCCAGAAGAAATATTAATATAGAAGGAGTGAAGAACTTACAGGATTCTAGTAGTTTTTTAAAATGCATAAGCTAGGAGGAAATTGGAATAAAATTGTTTTTCATTTATAAATAAACACAAGAGATAAAATGTATTTTGTATATTTCTTTCTGAACTAAAATTAGTACTGATTCTTGAAATTTGAAACTTATATGTTATTATGGACAAAGACTACCATGGAACAATATAATAATTTTTTAAAAAAATCACATGACAATGAGGAAAAAATATACAAAATATATGAAGGTATAATTAAAACTGCCATGGTAAGTCCTAATAAACTCAAATAACAAGTAGTCAAAACTATAAAATCTATAACGGGCAAGCTAGTCCTAAAATCAATATAAAAGATGAAATCAATATAAAACTAGAACCATTATAAAATTACTGTATTGTGTAGACAATATACTAGTCAACTCTAGGCCCCTAGAAAACAATAATATCTGTTCAATGTCAAGATTTTCCTCTTTGCTTCTTAATATAATCACTATAGTCTTTTTGGGTATGATATCAGGAAAACGAGTATTATAAAAAATACCTTGCATCTGCAGCAGAGAATACATCTGTGATACATCTGTAACTAAATGAACAGTACAGATTTTTGTTCAATCTAATTTATTTTCATTTGTCCAATTTTTTTCTACTACTCACAGAATTGCTTTCTATGAACAAAACTATTACTGTTCAAAGCAGTCCTATTTATATATAAATCATGATGCTTATGATTTTGAAAAGGTGATTCTTTTCATCCTGCCAAAAATATGGAATATTTTCAAGAACCAACTTTTAGAGATTGTTCACATCAGAAAGAAGGGTTAGTTATTGGTTTTGGAGAGAAATCAATTTTCCATTATTTCTTAAAATTTGTAAAGAAATTTAACAAATCATATCTGGAAGAGTTAGAGTTAGACCAAACCTGAAAACATTTTTAAGTTCTTAAAATATGAAAGAGAATTCTTGTTCTTGCTGTGTACTGTAGAGTTTATTGCATCACAGACCAACCCTAGTATGGATTACTTTTTTTCTTTTTGCTCAAGAAAACGAAATGCTAATTAGACTTCCATTTCAGTCAAACAGAATAGAGCTGGAAGGGACCTTGGAGGTCTTCTCATCCAGCCACCGCTCAAAAAGGAGGTCCTATACCATTTCAGACAAGTGACTGTCCAGTCACTTCTTAAAAACCTCCAGTGATGAAGCACCTACAACTTCTGAAGGATTTGGTTAATTGTCCTCAGTGTTAGGAAGTTTCTCCTTAATTCCAGGTTGCTTCCCTCATCATTATTTCTTGTCCTGCCCTCTGGTGCTTTGAAAAATAAATTAATGCCCTCCTCTTTGTGGTAGCCTGTCAAATACTGTACTGGAATAGTACTATCATATTCCCCCTAGTCCTTCTTTTTTCTAGACTAGCCAAATGCAAATCCTGCAACCGTTCTTCATGTTTTAGTCTCCAGGCCTTTAATCGTCTTAGTTGCTGTTCTTTGCACTTTTTCCAAAGTCTCAACATCTTTTTTGTAATGTGGTGACCAAAACTGTATGCAGTATTCCGGTGTGGCCTTACTAAGGCTTTATAAAGTGGTACTAATACTTCATATGATTTTGATTCTATGCCTCTGTTTATACAACCAAGGATTGGGTTAGCTTTTTTGACTCATGTTTAAGTGATTGTCCACTAGGACTCCAAGGTATTCAAATTCATTATCAAATTCATATATTCAAATTCATTATCCTCAGGATGGTTGCGCAATTATTTTACTTCATAAACAAAAGGCAAACATGCTTAGTATATAAATGGTTATTCTAACAGAATATCTCACCTAGAAAAGAATTGTGAAGTAATTCTTTGCAATAAACAGATATTTTTTTACTGAGAATGCTACACTGAAACTGTGGCTGCAAAAGTTGGTGTCAGCCATCAAGGACCATATCAGTATTCTGAATGAAATGTAGGCTAAAAAAATTCTCCATCAGAGAACCTTGACTAGAGAGCAATAAACTGGCTTAGAACTAACTTCCTGAGATAAGTGGAAGATAGCAGGATGAAATCCAAAACAGAGGTGTCAAACTTGATTTCATTGAGGGCTGCATCAGGGTTGTGTTTGACCTTGGTTGGCTGGGGTAGACATCTTTTTATTGGGGGTGCCTGTGGTAACCTGAGCACTCTGCCAGCAAAAACGGGCTCGCGAGCTGTTTTCAGCTTCGTTCCTCTGCCAATGAAAACAGCTCGTGAGAGCTGTGCTCCGTTTTTGGCTGGGACGGCCTCCTGCAACCCTCTACCAGCAAAAGTGGAGCTTGGGAGGGGTGCACGTGGCCCTCCCAAGCTCTTCTTTTCACTGGCAGAGACACTGCAGGCCAGTCCCTCACTGTTTCCAGGGTGACCCTGTGGGCCAGATCTAAGCACCCCACAGGATGGATCTGGCTCACTTTGACACCCCGATCTAGAAGAATGTAAAGAGAATGCTTCAGATAGATTCTGGCTGATGCATTAAATAACTAACATTGTAATTAAAATGAGACTCATTATTTGCTATATGAGCATAATGTGATACTATAAAATAGAATATTAATGTTCTAAATGTTCTTGGACTGCATAGAAAGGAAGGTAATGGAATAAGACTTTAACTTGCAATAAAATAATTTTATTAAAAATTATAAAATTTATTTTAGCTGAATATAACCATGACATACCATGAAATTGACATGTGTCAGTTTCTTAGTCCTTAAGTGCAGCCTTATATATATTTAAATTTTAAAGTGTATTTAAAGTGATAAATTTTTCTTCATTCTTGTTAGTAGCAAACAGTGACGTGACAGGAAAACTAAATACATGCTTTTTATTTGCTGCAGAATAATAATATGCAGTTGTAGAATAATATATAGTTCTGTAGAATAATATATGCTGTAGAATAATATGTAGTTTCTTCCTAATTACTTCTGAGATCAAGTCTTTTAAGTTATTTTTATTTAGGCTAATGTTTATTTAAGAGTAGTAGGTTGTTGCATTATAGTGCATTATATACACTATAAGGTCAGATCTGCCCCAGTCCGATCCCTTAGGGAAGAATGATCCTCGATTCCATTTAGCTGAAGTGACAGGTTCTTTTACTAAAAGATGCTGGGTGCCATGTAGTCAGGTCAGAACTGAATTTCCCATGTGAAAACATACAAACCTCTCCTATTGATCCATTTCCCCCCTCCCTCCACTTGTCCAGCCCAATGCCATCCACTGAGCTGGTGTCTAGGTGTTTTGGTAACAGCCGGTGTTTGGAGCAATCGACATTCCTTTCCCAACATCTCAGTTTCTTTGAAGGCTGGCCTGAACTGGTTTGAAGCATCCTGGTCTTCCTCAACTGTCATTTCTCCCTCCCTATTTCCCATCACACACTAACACAGGTTCATTGCCCATTTATTCATCCTCCTCATGTCCTCTGTCCCTTAGCCTTTGATGGCAGGGTGCCAGCAATGCGCCAAACTGGAGATAGATTGGAAAAGAGAGAGCAAAATTATGTCTGTTATATAATTTATTTAGCCAGGAGCTTTCTGCTATTTTTAGAAAATGGTCAAAGTAGAATTTAAATTTGAATGAAGGCCCAGAGTGAAATTCAATTCACAGTAAGTTATTTGCGAGGCATATTTATATCTTACCTTTTTTATCATGAAATTCAAAAAGGGGGTTCATGTTATATTCCCCAGTGGTTTCCAAGAATCAATGTGCATAAAAGCTGGAACACATAGTCCAGTTTGTGACTATTAAAACAAACAGGTAGAATTCTAGGCATGAATATTCATCCTTTCTACTTCAGCTAAACCAAGTGATGGAAGTTTGGAAGCATTATTCTTTATTTTGGTTAATCCAACAACATTTAAGAAAAATATTACTATCAGTTTAATGGGAATATAATCTGATGCACATAAATAGATTCATATTACCTATAGCAGCAGTCGCCAACCGGTGGGCTGCGGCCCACTGGTGGGCCGTGAGAAAACTTTGGTGGGCCGCAGAGAAATCTCACCCCCAGAGCACCCCCCCAAAACAATTAATCCAGGCTGCGCAGAAACACAAGGCTGCGCAGCCCACATGGCCCACATGAACCCTCCCCACCCACTCACTCCTTACCCGGCAAACTTGCCTGCTAAATTGCTATTTTTCCTTTTTCCGACCATCATCTGTTCTGATGTGCCGGGAGATTTAGATTAGCTTGGAAGCAGAAAATGGTTGGATTTCTTGCTTTCTAGTTAGTCTTTAGATCTTCGGCTCTGCTTTTAAGCACAGCCAAACCTCCTTTAGGACTGAAGGTTCTATTATTCAGTGCAGACTCACTGCAAGCAAATTTGAGAGACTGAGCAAGCCGATGGCAAATAGATAGATCTCTGAATGAATCTGTGATTCTGTGAGCAACTCAATCTGCCTGCCTGCTTTGCCTGATTTTGGGTAAAAGTTGCTCTTTTTTTATAGAAAATTCAATATTTACATACATGGTGTGTTGTGAGTTAATTTTGTGGGTTTGCTTGCAAGCAAATTTTATGTGACAGACTGAGCTAGCCAATGGCAGATAGATAGATTTATGAATGAATCTGTGATTCTGTGAGCAACTCAATCTGCCTGCCTGCTTTGCCTTATTTTGGGTAAAAGTTTCTTTTTTAATAAACAATTCAATATTTATATAAACATTTATATTTACATACATGCTATGCCCAGCCAGTCACATGACCACCAAGCCACACCCACAAATTAGGCCACACCCACAGAACAGGTTAGTGGTCCCTGGGATTTAAAATTATGAGTTTGGTGGTCCCTGAAGTCCAAAAGGTTGGCGACCCCTGACCTATAATATGTTAAAATGTTATGGAAGAAAAAAAGAAACTATTATAATCCTGAAATCTGATTACACTTTTAACTGCCAACTTTGCTATACTTAATAACAGTAGCTGTTAGCTATGTCTATTCCTGTGGTATGATCAAGAGAAAAGACAATTTTCAATTTAACTTGTAGCTGTAATAAGAATAAAAAATACAACACACCATATGCACTAGCATCTGTAAAATAATCTTTTTGATCAACAATTATTTTTTGAGTACAGCTGGATAGGGCACACTTTGCTTCCATCACACAAGTATTGACAAAAGTTCTTTTTCATTCACTCTTTAGTTATATACAACTACTTCCAGGATATTTGATTATGTATAAAAAGAAAATAATGGTAGGTGGCATGTTCTGTTTCTAAAAGAATATTCATATACAGATTAGGAGTATACATGTACTGTGCATAGATATCAAATAATTAAATATAAAAAGGGGATTCAAGTATTCATTTTAAGTGATGTTAGTCATTAAAGGGTGGAAAATGAAAATTGCTGAATCTAACTAGAACATCAAACAAAAGTGTATTAAATGTATTCAGGACAGCTGAACAACAAGTGCTAATGAATGTTTTTCCCCCCTCTCCATTTTAGTGTTTCTAGGGACACATGCTTAATTTTAAAAAAACTCTGCTGAAAAATATTTTTTCATCTTTTTTCTAGAATGGGCATATTTGCTGCTCTGTAGATCCACAGTGTCTGCAAGAACTATGAACACAGTATCATAACCCTGGACAATTTATGTTAAAGTATAGGGACTTTAACATAAGGACTTTCAAACCAAAAATTAATAAGCCAAACCTGGAACAACATTAATTTGATACAATTACAGTGCAGAAATGCTATGAATTGAATGAGATGTCTAGTTCCTCAGTCTGAATGAAATATGTATGATTAGGAAAAAGTTCAGATGTATAAATCTATGTTTTGATGTGAGGTTCAAGTTCTGGTTCATGTTTGTGTTTGACATCATTATGTAAGATACTGGACTACTGAAAAAAATGACATGCAGATAAAGATGTCAAAATCTTCAAGAAGGGAAATGCTTACTAAAGTTTTGAAACTGCACCTCATATATGGCCAAAATATATATTTTAATATAACTTCTCTTGTCTATATCAATTTGTTTGATTGGTAACTGCAAGAATCCCGAAAGTTATATAAAAGGGTATTGTTTGGAAACACATAATTTTTTTGCAATGTATCTACAGCTATGAAAAAATCCTTTAACTGTAAAAATAATGCATGATTGCATAATGTTTTCTTATGAAAAAAACATCTGTATTTCCTCATTTGATTGCATTTCTTGATTGAATTTGTCCAGTATATACTCCTTGTTGCAAAATTTAAATAAATATTTCTCTTACCTTATGTTTTTGAGAATTTGTCACATTTACAGAATGCATTCATTTATGAAGTCGATCATGTAATTATATTCACAATGGGGGAAGATGAGGAAGCACATTTTGTCCTTTCCTTCATAACATTTGCATCATTCTCATCTCACTGTCTTCAGTGAACTCACTTCAAATATGAAGCATGTCTACTTCAGTAAACCTTCTAAAAGATTATAAATTGAATGACAAGACTAAGTGTGCTCCCCATTGCATACAGGTAGTTGTTGACTTATAACTGTTTATTGAACAATGTTTCAAAATTACCATGGCCTTAGAATTGGTGACTTACAACCCATTCTCAAAGTTACAATCATCACACCACCTCTACTGTCACATGACCACAATTTGGGGCTTGGCAACTGGTTCACATTTCTGATAGTTGCAGTGATTTATGGTTATGGCCATTTGATTGTGATTTGCAACCTTCCCAGCCAGCTTCCAACAAGCAAAGTCAATTGGGGAAGCCAGATTTGCTTAATGACTGCATGATTCATTTTAACAACTAAATCAAAGTGGGAGCCAGAAGGAAAAGCCATAGAGTAGATCAGGCAAAAAGCTATCTCAGTGCACAGAAGCAAAGACGCTGCATAAGTGTCTTGTAAGAGAGTCGCCTTACTTTTCTGGAAAGTAGAAGTACAGGAGATGAAAATGCTTTCAGACTTGCAATATTCTGTTACTGTAAACTTACAATAAAGATAGCAGAAACTAGGAGGGCAGGGCTGGCGTCACGACGGTTATGTTGTGCAATCTTGAAGATCCGAGATCGCCGCCGATATCTTTGTTGCTGGATGGTTCAAACAGATCTAAACCGTCCCGAAGAGACGGTGAATGTAAAGAGCGCATCCTGTTGATCCCAGGAATATTGCAAAGTCCCTGGTAGATCTAGGAGAAGCTCTTTTTGCCAGCGGCAAAGAGGCAACCATTAAAGCTGCTGAAGTTGGAACAGCTCTGAAACAGAAGAGAATGGAAAGAGAAAGTGTGCAGGTTTGGTGAGAGTGTTTCTTTTATTTTATGATCTGAGAGAACACCCTAAGGAAAAGTAAGAACTTGCAAGATTTGAGACAGAAGTGATTAAGCAGCAATCTTAAACAGAAAGTCAAAATTAGTATTTCTTTTTTTACTGCTGGACTCTTAATGTATGCTTTTTTACTTTGAAACTGGACTGGTTTTCTTCTACCTTATTTTTTTCTTTTTCTTTTTGCCCTTATAATATTCTAGGCTAGAGATTCCCTTTTAGTTTTCTTTTTTTAAGTTTTTCTTTTCTTTTTAATTAATTTTTTATTACTTAAAACACATTTTGTTTGAAAAAGGAGGGGGAAAGTGAAAGTAAAGGAAAATTTGTAACACTGCTATCTAGACGCTTGGAAACATTGTTTTCTTTTTTTTTTTTACTATTGAAGACTAGACAAGGCTGAGAAAGAACTGAGGCTTCTTTTCAAGGACTTTGAGCCTGTTTGATAAGATAGAGGGAAGAGCACGGGAGAGAGTTATTGCAGGTGCTCCTCTGGGTTTCTATCAGTGGCTGGAGTCTGGTGTTGAAATCTATAGAAAGAAGATTATAACACTCTAGAGAAGAAAGTTATAAAATTGTTTGGAACTTAACAAAAAGCCTTGGATATTTAAATAGGTGCAGTGTGTTCTTTCCTTTTTTTTACTGTTTTACGTTGGGCTATTCTCTACTTCAACAAACCCCCTCCTTATTAGCTTACTACTTTTGATAGTCACCTGGATCTTTGGCCTTCTGGAGTTTGTTTTTGTTCTTTTTTTGTTTTTGAGTCTATTTTTATATTTTATTTTAACAGATTTTTTTTTTCATCCACCTGTTTTTTGGTATTATTATTAGTATCAAATTTTCTTTTTCTTTTCAAGGGAGTTGGTTTTTTTTGTTTTTTTTCCCTCTTGCTTCCCATCTTTTTACTCATTTTTTATATTGGTTTTTTCTGTGACTCTTTTTTCCCCTCTTTTTTATATCTGAGACCTTTTAATTGGGTTAAGGTGTTGAAGAACCTGAAGAACTTTATTTTATTTTTTTTGCCACCCACAATACTTGACAATTTTTCCTTTTTCTTTTTATGTGTTTTTCTTCTCTTTTTGGGGGGTTTTCTCACTATTTAATCAATTGATTGGATTAAGGTGTACAAGAACCTGAAGAAATTTTTCTTTTATTTTGCTTTCCCTTTTCCTCCACTATTTTTACTTGGAATTACAATTGGTCATTACACAAGTGGATTAAGATCTAGAAGAACCTGAAGATTTTGAACGGTTTGAAATGAGTAGGAAACTAACAGTGGCTGGTTCCTCAATTCCCACTTCTTCCTCTTCACCATCTGGAGGACAACGCTCAAGACAGATGTTACAACAAGAAAAAGAACAGGAAAAGGTGATGCTGCAGATGATTATGCAAGGAATTCAAAACATACAAATAAGAACAGAGAATATTGAAAAGAGAACAGATAACACGGAACAAAGAACAGGAAAAACTGATGAAAAGGTGAAGAACATTCAACAAATAATGATGAAGTATGATGAGAGATTCCGAAAAATTGAAGAAGATGGCAAACAAAAAGATAAGAAGATTGGAGATATTGATGGCAGACTAACCATGATTGACCAAGATAAGAGTGGGATGCTCGGATGGGAAATAGACAGATCAGAATTTTATCTCAGGTTCCAAAACATAGAGGAAGAAAAGTGACAAAATCTGGCAGAGATCATGATAGAAATTTTGGGCCGAGGCTTTGGAAATAACTAAAGAGAAGATGATGGATGGAATAGATGAGGTTTTTTGAGTTTTCACAAGATATGCAATGAGAAATAGCTTGCCAAGAGAAGTTCATATCAGATTTACAAGGAAAGCTATTAAAATGCAAATACTACAGGTGGCAAGAGAGAAAACACTGAAATACAAAGATAAGGAGATTGTAGTTCTGAAACAAATACCTAGAAGAGTGAGAGAGAGGAGAAAAGAGTATCGATTTCTGACTAAAATACTACTCAAAAAAGAGGTGAATTATAGATGGCTGATACCAGAAGGCTTAATGTTTATATGGCAGGAACAAAGACATAGAATTGATTCAGTTGAGAAGGCAGAATTATTTTATACAGAATATTTTGGAGAGAAGGAGGAAGAGACAGAAAAGGAAATGTCACTAATCCAATTCCAAGAGGACTGCCAAGCAGCAATTGAAAAAGAAGAAGGTGCTGTAGGTGGAAAGGTGGAAGTTAGAGAACGAGAACCAAGATCCACGAGGGCTGCAAAACCTACCTACAAAGTATAATCATGGAAGAGAAAAAACTGATTACAATTAATATAAATGGACTTAATTCAGCTGTTAAAAGAAGGAAAACTTTCCATAAATTAGAGAAATTAAAATTTGATATAATCTGCCTACAAGAAGTACATATTAAAAAGCAGCATGAACAACTATTGATACAGCCCAAGCTAGGGAAAATATTTACTTCTTTGACACAATGTAAGAAAAGAGGAGTGGTTTTATACATCAAAGATGCTATTCCAACAAAATTGATCCATACAGATGATGATGGAAGACTTTTAATGGTGGAAATAATGGACAATAATATGCAAACGCTCCTAATAGCAATATATGCTCCAAATGAAAATCAAGAAGAATTTTATAGAAAATTACATATGAAAATAATTGAATTGGACTATGTTAATATCTGTATGATGGGAGATTTCAATGGAATACTAGATAATAAACTGGACTATACAACACAGAAAACAACAAAGCAAAGCAGAAAGACTCTCCCTAGATCCTTTTTTAAAATGATAGATGAAATAAATTTAAAAGATGCATGGAGAGAAAGAAACGCTAAGACCAAACAATATACCTTCTATTCAACCAGACATTCATCATGGTCTAGAATAGATATGATATGGATGTCAACAGAATTGATTGCTAATCTTCAAGAAATTGATATTGAAACAAGTACCATAATCCAATGACAATTAAATGGAAAGGACAAAGAAGAAGATCTAGATGGACATTAAATAACACTATATTAAAAGAAAAAGATTTTACACAGAGAATGGAGAAAGAACTGGCCTTTTTTTTCAAAGAAAATAAAAAAGACACATTAATGCAGAATGTATGGGATACAATGAAGGCATATGCCAGAGGCTTGATAATAGACTATACAAGGAAAAGAAATATTATGAAAAGACAAACCTCTAAGACACTAGAGGATGAGTATAAAAAACTTGAAAAAAGTTACAGAAACTGCCACAGAAAAAGGACATTAAGTTAAAAATGGATACAATTAAACATAAAATGGGATTAATGGAAAAAGAAGAATTAGCACAGAAAATCAGAGGTGCGAAGCAGAACTATTTTGAAGATGCAAATAAACCAGGTAGATGGTTAGCATATAAATTGAGAAAGGAGAGAGAACAAAGGAAAATATCGCAATTAATAGATGATCAAGGCCAAGCTTGCTATGGAAGTAAAAAGAAGAAAAAAATCATACAAAATTATTATGGGAAATTATACAAACAAGAGAATATTGATGATGAAAGAATTAAACAGTACTTACAGAATGCTAATTTACCCCAAATACCTAAAGAGACTGAAATGTTAGAAAGTAATATAACGATGATGGAGTTAACTGAAGCACTTAAGAAGCAAAATAATGGAAAGGCACCAGGTCCAGATGGACTTCCAGCGGAATTTTATAACACATTACAAGAATCGTTGAATCTCCCATTGTTAGAAGTTATGAATGAAATTATGTCAAAGAAGATGATACCCAAATCATGGTCAAAAGCTTATATTACACTTGTCCCAAAGGAGGATGCCGACCCACTACAAATCAAGAACTATAGACCCATTTCCCTATTAAACTCACACTATAAAATTTTCGCTTCAATATTGGCAGAAAGACTCAAAAATATTTAAATAACTTTATTCACCCTGATCAAAATGGATTTCTGCCAAAGAGACAAATCAAAGACAATATGAGAATAATTTTGGACACATTGGAATATTATGAGGCACATCCTGAAAAACAAATGGCTTTGATATTTTTAGATGCACAGAAGGCCTTTGACAATGTGAATTGGCGATTTATGTTATTACAGTTGGAGCAGATGGGCTTTGGTAAAAAAAATTATCCATGCAATAGAAGCTATCTATCATAAACAAACAGCAAATATAATGATAGAGGGAGAATTGACGGACTCTATTGATATAAGAAAAGGAACAAGACAAGGCTGCCCACTGTCACCTCTGTTATTTGTGTTAACTTTGGAAGTGCTAAATAGAAACATTAGAGAAGAAAAGGATATAAAAGGGATGAAAATTAAAAAGGAAGATTTTAAACTGTAAGCATTTGCAGATGATCTGGTTTTCATCTTAGAAACAGCATTAAAACTGATAGAAAAGATAGAGGTATATGGAAAGGTAGCTGGTTTGAAAATAAATAAATATAAAACTAAGATCCTGACAAAGAATATGTTATTAAGACAAAAGGAAGAATTGGCAGATGTTTTGAAAATTCAGGTCACAAATAAGATCAAGTATTTGGGGATACATTTGACAGAAAGATGTAGCACACTTAAAGAGAATAGTTATATTAAACTTAACCAACAGATAGTGACAGATTTGGCGAAATGGGAAAACTTACCATTATCATTAATTGGGAGAATATCAACAATCAAGATGAACATACTACCCAGAATTTTATACTTGTTTCAAACAATTCCAATTAGGCTAGGGAAAGATTACTTTGAAGATTTAAATAAAATTGTGTTGAAATATATATATATATGTGTGTTAAGGAATGGATAACATCAAGAAATACTAGATTGATGGCATTAGAAGGACATGATTTGTTGTTGGGGTGGCATGCCTTCTTATGGTACAAGGGAACTAAAACACAGGGGTACTTTAGAAGACATTATATACGGGAGGCTTTGTGGTTAAATTGGGAGAAGACTAAAAGGCAATGTTATTTGAAAATTCCAGTCTGGTTATCGACTATTGAAGCATTTTCTTATCCTATAACATATAAAAAGGAACAAACAGTTAGATATGGTGAAATATTGAATGAAAAGGGTGAACTTAAATCTATGCAAAAACTAGAGGAACAAGGTATAAAGATGAATTGGTTTTCATATGCGCAAATATGCTCTAGATATGACAAAGATTCCAAAACAGAAGGTTTTTATGATAAATTGACAGATTTAGATAAGATTTTGACAGGTACTGATGAAAAGGTGATTAAAAATTGTATGGATATTTATGAGAAATTAAGCTAGAAGAAGAACAAGTTAAAGAAACAATGATTGTTTGGGGGGGGAAATTGGATAAGGGATTGATTTAGAGAAATGGCAAAAAATGTAGTCTCAAAATTATAAAATGACAATGTCAAGAGCATATAAAGAAAATTTGTATAAGATGTTTTACAGGTGGCACCTACCTCCAACAAGAATAGCAAGAATGTTCAAGAACAAATCTGAAAAATGTTGGAAATGTCATCAGATACCTGGCTCATATTACCATATGTGGTGGATGTGCGCGGATGCTAAAAGATATTGAACTAAAATCCACACATAGTTGGAAAAAATGACAAAAAAACATATGGACTTGAAACCAGAGATATTTTTATTGGGAATTTTAGCTGAAATATACAGTAAGGAATTGAAATATTTGATTGTAAATGTATTAACAGCGTATTTGCTAAAAACTGGAAAAATGAGAAAATACCAACGCAGGAGGAAGTTATTAAGAAAATAATGGAATGTGCTGAAATGAGTAGATTCACATTTGAAATCAGAGAACAAGAAGATAAACAATTTTATAAGATTTGGGGTTTATTTTATCAATGGTTAGACAATAAAACATGGTAATGAAATATGTAGAACTTTAGAATATAAAGAATATATAAAGATGTATTATCATAATATAACTATGGGATAGATTTGGGATGATAATATGAATTGTCATAAAATAAATCAACTTAAATATGGACTACCTTGCAGAACATGAATGAATAATAGTATAGTCAAATGATTGGTAACAATGATATTAATGCATTTAGGAATATTTGATAGATAATATGAGAACATATACAAGTAATTGTAAGTGATGACTATGAAGTGGATACACAAAACAATCTGTAAACCAACCGACACACTGTATGTACGTAAGGGGAAGATGGCTTGATGTTTTTATGTTGTGTTTTATGTTTGGCAAAAAATAATAAAACTTTTGGGAAAAAAAGATATTATGCTTCTTGTTTGGACTATTTCAAAGGTCCAACACATGTAACAATCCATTATGAATTATGAAAAAGAAAGTTTTTCAGAAGAAATGTACATATTGATACACTGTTGTACATGTGCTTTTCAAATGCTTGTCTATAAACAACTGCTGCTACAGGCATTTTTTTCTGTTTTATCCACAAATTCTTAAAGCAGCAGAGTTTTTCAGTGTGAACATTTCAATACAGCATTTTCCTGCCAGCTAATAACTTTCAGTGAAACATACATACCGAATACCAATGATAGCTATCTATAACAACAGTCAAGTGCTGATTATGTACAGAAGTCCAATTTGATAAAAAGCAATATTGTGAAAAGATTAGATTCTAATTTATTATTAGTACGTGAGCAATTTGTAGTGAAAAAGCTGACATTCTGCTTCAGGAAGGAAAGCATAGATGAATCTTATTAGGTGTCATGGAATTTATGTATGGAAAGCGTCAAAATGTGCTACTACCAGTATATAACTACAACTAACTCCTGAATTTTCTAAATGTACTTAAAAATAAAAATAAATTAAACTTGAAGGAGGAATTTAGCTAAGAAATCTGTTTGGCTTCTTGGTTGCCAACAGAGTACAAGAATTACAAATGAGAGTGATTTAAAGAACTGTTGTTCAAAGTTTTGATGCCCAAGGCTCTTCAGTTAATAGAAGCTCATTAAAATGGTCAATATATTCAGCCTTTGTTGCTTATCTGACTCCACAATTATTCAGATTTTCCTGAAATCAATGACCTAAGCCTGAACATACCAAGACTGTTTTATTGATTAATTTCAGCAACCTAAAGACTTAATTATTCAATTTCAAAATACTATATTATATAATATTCTTCCCATCAACAGGAATAACATAACTGTATCATGCCTCCAAGCAATAAAAAGGCAT
This sequence comes from Notechis scutatus, assembly GCF_049901735.1. Taxonomy (NCBI): domain Eukaryota; kingdom Metazoa; phylum Chordata; class Lepidosauria; order Squamata; family Elapidae; genus Notechis; species Notechis scutatus. The sequence goes on along the minus strand of NC_142014.1, from coordinate 32,426,376 downwards.
TGGTGACAACTATTTACAGTCATCTTCAAATCATGATTCTTTTCTATGTCTACTATAGAAAAAAAATCTATGAATACTTAGATTTTCTGAGATGTTCTTGAAATTGCAGGATAAAGCAGAAAAAGCCAGATAAAACCATTAGAAAATGACTGGCTGTGTTACAATGGCATTAGTATAATTCAAAAAATGAAGTATGTGAAGTAATCTTAATATTCCACAGTGGCAATACAGTATATCAACTGACTCAGTTTCACTAAATGCATTGGATTGGATCCAAATGTTTGCTTCCTCTTGATCAGGGGTGTCAAACTCAAGGCCGGTGAGCTGAAACTGGCCCTTGAGGCCAGCCTGCAAACAACAAAGGACCAGCCAGTCGTGCCTCTGCCTGTAAAAACAACTCAGGGGGTGAAAGCATCCCCCATGAAATGTTTTCAACTGTGGTGGCCTTCTGCAGCCCTCTGCCAGTGAAAACAAAGATCAGAGGGCCGTGCATGCCCCCTTCGAGTTCTTGTTTTTGCTGGCACAGGGGTACAAAAGGCTGTTGTGGATGAATATGAGGCATGGGGGCGGCATGTGCCCCCCCAGTTCCATTTTTGCTGGAAGGCTGCAGGAGGCAGTTGTGGCCAAAAACAGCGTGGGCAGGGCTGCATGCGCCCCCTCCCAGCTCTGTTTTCATTGGCAAAGGGCTGCAGGAGGCCATCGCAGCTGAAAATGGGATGCAGGGCTGCATTTTTGCTAGCAGAGGGCTATCAAACTAAAAAGAAAAGGAGAAAAGTTTCCCCTTTTGCCTTTGAGCATGCAAGAAGGGACAAGAAAGGAGAAAGGGAAAGAGGAAAGACAAAAGAGGAAGGAAGTAAAAATAAGGAAACAAGGCACAATCCTGATGCAGCCCTCAATGAAATCAAGTTTGACACCCCCTGCTCTTGATAGATGATTCTGAGAAAGATTCATTTTTGGAAATTATTCTGTAATGCTGCCATGCCCACATATGAGTCACCCTTGGAATTCTAGCTATAAAGTAAAACAATGGTTAGGTGTGTCAACCCTCAAATATTGCACGATGATGGGAAAAAAGCTTAAATCATAGTGCAATAATTGAAGATAATAAAGCATGCAATTACATATAATAGTAAGTTGACTGACATATCAAGTGAGAACTATGATCGGGATAATGTGAAGGAAACAGAAGGGCAGGGAGACCTTTTCTAAGCTCAGGGTTGACATACCCTTGGATGAGGTCTCAGATTTGCATCTCTGTTTGAATCTCTGACTTCCTGAACACATTGTGAAATTCCTTTTACTGACGTGCTTATGATACTTACATTTCTCAAGGATGTCCACTATGTCGGAAATCAGTGATTACAACTGGAACAAATTAGCTTCAAGAACATTCTTCAGGAGATCTGTACATTAACAGGTACACAAACCCATCCTTTCTCCTTCTAAGAACCATCTCTCTATCTCCATATATCCCCTTTTCTCTCATTACCTTTCCTACTTCTATAATGGATATCCCATTGTTTTTCTATCTAGAAGTGTTGCTGAAGGAATAAATAAAAGGTTGGTGTCACCAAAAAAAACTTTGATTCCTGGACCATGGTCTGCACTACCTCTATGTTGGGCTTTTGGCAAAGGATGGGCTGCAACTCACAAAGACTGGGAATAATGTTTTTTGGAAAATGACTGGCTCAACTTACCAGGAGGGCTTTAAACTAAAATTGAGGGGGGAGGATGACCAATCTTTAGGATTTCCAGGACCTAGTTCCAAGCAAACCCCCCTAGAAATCAAGTCAAATAATAAAGTAAGGAGGGATGGCAAGAAAGAGAAACTCAAATACCAAATAGGAGACATAGGAAGCATACCTAGAGTGAGGGTCAGACAAAAAGATGTACTTTCTGTGCAGAAAGACTTCCAGAGCTTGGGGTATGAACTTAGTAGTATGGGCTGTAGGCTTATCTTTTCAGAGGTTCTACCAGTATACAAGGAACAAAAAGGGAAAGCGTATAGTGGAGTTTAATGTGTGGCTAAAGGAGTGGTGTAAAAGGGAAGGCTTCGGTTTTATTAGTCATGATGTCTACAGCTGGTAGACATCATGTCTATGAAAAACTATACAAAAGAGATGGTTTGCATCCATCAAAGAAAGAGATTGGGTTACTTGGCATTAAATTCACAGATTTTCTGGATGAACATTTAAACTGAACAGCGGGGACAGAGAATTAATGGATACAGAACATTTCTGTCCCCAGCAATCTAAAATTAATAAGGATACCAGTGCATGTAACATAGATGTTTGTGGAGCTAAGATTATCAACCTTGCTGTCGAACAAAACCAAGCATTTAATAGAGAGTGCCATTCCATGTGCATTCATCAAACAGTGGCAAAAAGTAGGGGCAGTCAGGTACAACACAGGTTATGTAGACAGTAAACACAGCATCAGACTTAAAAACCTCAAGTGCCTATACACAAATGCACAAAGTTTGGGGAACAAACAGGATGAACCTGAACTATTAATACATGAAGATAGATATGATATAGTTGGAATTACAGAAACTTGGCAGGATGAAACCCATGACTTAAACATACTGATAGAAGGATACAAACTGTTCAAAAAAACCAGACCCCACAGTACACAGATACACCGTACAGTAAATGTAGGTTTTTACTTCCAGAAAGGTTTAAGCAAAGTCCAAAATAAGCAATCCAAAGTCATTCACAAGTAAATCAGTCAGTTTTCAATCCAGGGATAATCCAAATATCAAAGTCCAGTGTCAAAAAACAGTTCAGTAACAGACTTACATTAAATCCAGTAATATCAGTCAATTAGAAGAAATGGAGAAACGGCAATACTTTCCAACAGAAGGAAACAGAGATACACTCACTCTCTCTTCTGAGACTCAGTCTAAAAATCCCAGGTTTCTGGCTCCATCTGATGGCCATTTGAGAAACCACACCCAATTGCATGCTCTTGCATTCCCTAAAAGAGACAGTATTAAAATGTTTTTCCTGGTTTATATATTTCTAACCCAAATACCTGTTAGGTGACTTATATTCCTAACGTCTCTTACTGTGGTAATGGAGTCAGGGAGAGATGCATTGAGCCGTGTTTCACAGACAAATATGATGTCGAATTTAGCCGTATTTAGTAAGAAGAGAAATTCAGGTATTTTATTTACAAGGCTTCTTGCATTGAGTAGCTTGCATTTAAGACCAGTTGTAGTTGGAATTGAGGTAGTTAGGGGTGTGCATGCCTCGTTTTGAGTGATGGTGAATTGGATGAGGTAGGGTTGGATGCAGAGTTGTGGGATGTGTGACTTACTTTTGATACAATCAGCATGGTAGTCAATGTATAGGTCCTTCTCTCCATTGTCTAGATGTTTTTTTAGTTCTGTGCAGAGTTCACGGGAGCAGATTCTTTGCAGTATGGATAAGTCTGATCTTGAGCAGTTTGTTATGGGTGGGATTGGTTTTAGCAATGGCGTTTATTGTATGAATGAATATACATTTGCTGGACTCATTTTTGCAAACAACTCTACAAAATCTTGGGGCCACCGAGCCACCATTGTATTTGAACTCAGGGCCATCTCTGGTTATTTCAATGATATAGACATAGACAAGGGGTTGAAGTATTTAAGGACAGTTCATAGTTGATGGTCTCAGGAAGAGCAAGCTCTTGTATAATTTGAATCTTTTTTAGATTTAGAGACTTTTTATAGAATATAGCAACTCCACCTCCTCTATGGATTTTGTGATCAGACCGATAAACATGATATTCTCTTACAGTGATAATGGAGTCTGGGAAAGATGCATTCAACCATGTCTCACAGACAAATATAATGTCGAATGTGGCTGTGTTTAGTAAGATAAGGAAATGAGGAATTCATGCATTTTTGCAAGGCTTCTAGCATTGTTTGCATTTAAGATATGAAGTAGTGGGTCTGGAGGAAAAAGGGGTGTGCATCCGTAACGTTGGATGTTTGGGTGATGGTTATTAGGACATAGGTTGTGGCTCTTGCTTTTGATACAATCTGCATGGTAGTCAATGTATAGATTATTACCTAATTCATGTAGTCTTTTGAGCTCAGAGTGTAGTTCGTGGGATCGTATACGTTGCTGTAAGGTTAGATCAGGGTGAGAATGAAGGTTCTTATGGTTGTTGTTGCTCTTTGCGAGTGAATATATTGAGAAAATGAATTTATATTTTTTTGATTCATTTTTGCAAACGACCCTGCGGAGGCGTCAGGCCATCAAGACATCTTTGTTTTTGAGTTCTGGACTGACGCGGAAAATATAAAGTATTTCATCAGGGAGATGGTTGACGCTTGATAGTCTCTGATGATGTTGCAGATGTTAGTGAAGTCATCATTGTCATTGACCCCTAGACCAAATAAAATGGCATTTGGTCACTTCCGTTCATGCTCAATGGCTTCTTTGATGAGGATGGGGATATCAATATTTGCAGAATTTGTGTTTTTTTGTGGATTGGGTTTTGGTTGTGGTTGTTGGGTAGAGATATGGTTTGTAGTTGTTTAACGTTCATTTTTTTGTGTTGTGTCTTTTTTTCAAGGTTTGTTAATCTTGCTTGTATAGTGTCCAAGGATGCTGCAATCAAGGGATGTCAAGGGATGTTATACATGTTTCTATGGTATCAACTCTTTCGAACAGGGAAATGTATTTGTCTAGTTTGGGTCTGCATGGTGGACAGAAATATGGAAAAGCATTGGCGGATGATTTTAGGAATAGAGCCATTTGCTTGGGTAATACTGAAGAATTATGGTGAGTGTAGTTGTCAGAAAGAGAACATTTGATGTAATCTTCATTATCCGTTAAAGTTTTTTTAAAGGTAAAAGCAAGGGTCTTGTGGTTCATTAGTAGGGATTTCTTTCTTTTTAGGTTGTGGTTTGACATTGGATTCCTGGCATGATGAGTCTGTTGAGATGGTTTGTTGATTGGGTTGTTCAATCAAACAAGATATTATGGTAATCAATAAAGCAATATCACACCAAACAATCAATTATGCTAATCACACTAGTCAATTAATTTAACTAATCAATAATCACCCTAATAATTAATCACACTAATCACTAAACACACTAGTCAATTAATTACAGTAATCACTAATTTACACTAAACATTCTAATCATACTAATAGTCAAAACAGTTAATCAAACTAAACAATAACCATTAGTCACTAATAATCTATAATAATCTATTAATCACTAATGATAAATAATTGTAGAATTAATTAATCAATTAGTTAAGATCAGTTAATAAATTAAACAGACTTATATTGAGAAAAAAATTATGGCAGGAAGAGAATAATGGGGGGTGTAGGGCAGAAAGAAGAGAAGATTTGGTTTGAATGGCTCCTGGGGGTCATAGAAAGAGGGCATATGTTAGGCTGAAGGTCTTTTGGCAGAAGGTTACTCTTCTCTCGTTACTTCAGATCTTCAATTAGCGATCTTAGGGATCCAGGTCTGTCTTCTCATGGATCTTCTTGTCTTCAATCATTAGCGATTAGGCTGCCAAGTGAATCAGTAAGGCTACGGAGAAGGCAGGGAAGGTGCTTAGCCATAAAAAAAAAATCAGCCGTTGGAGCTCTGCCATTGATTAAGAGTCAGAGCTAATTATATATTGCTTGTAGCACGACAAACACTCAACGGGCTCTGGATTTTAGTGTTTTTAGGTAAAATAGGAACACCTGCGCTCTGAGATCAGGACCTCCATCGTGGGATCAGCCGATCACAGGTGATCACTGGTGTAGACAGCTGTTTAGGTGGCAGTTTTTATGGATGGTCAGCGCTCCGGGACCCGGCCCTCAGTCACAGGCCCTCAGTCACAGTCGCTTTATGGCAATAATTGATGTTGGCAGCAACTTAACAGTTATTTTATTTATTTATTTATTTATTTATTTGATTTGTCAATTGTTTACAAGATAATAAGTACAAGTGTATACATAGTTGTGAATACATGAAATGGTACAACAAGAAAACAAAAGAACAAGAGAAACAATAGTGTATACATCTAATTGATGTTGGCAGCAACTTAACAGAGTTATTTTGATCGAGGATGACCTGTAAATCTATTTCCTGCAATCAAGTTTGGCGTTTCTTTGAGTTTTTATCTGTGTCCTTTTACGGATTAGGTAGGACTTGCAATGTATGATTTTTTATATCTGTAGGTAGGAAAATGGTGAGAGCTCCACTCGCGATCGATTGACCAGCGGGAGCGAGAGCCTCACCTTCCTAATTGGGCAACGCCATCTTCTTTATTGATTATCGCCTGAACCTGATGTGGGCTGAGAGATAGTAACTAGTCTAAAATCACCTAGTCTGGCTTTCATGTATGAGGTAGGACTAGACTTCAGTCTCTTGGTATCTGGTGCCTTAACTACTAGAACCAATTGGCTGCATTGTTCATCCAACATATTGTGGATAAAAAATATTGCAGATAAAAAACAGTAATATTTGCTGCATAGCAAAAGCAAATTTCTGTTTTCTAATAAGGAATTGTAAGCACCTGACTTTTCCCTTTCAACCGATAAGAATGAACTTCTGAAAGCTAGGTACTTCAAAAGGAATTCTTTATTGAAAGAAAGTGATCCAGGTACTAGTCAAAGCAGAATCTAAGATGCTTCCAGGCATACAGTAATAAATAAAGGGAGTTAGAACCCCTTATTCTGATGTGTCAAACAAAGAAACAACATGTTAATTCTCCCCCCCCCTTTTCTGGGAACATATCTTAGAAAAGTTTCCCAGGAAGTTTCTTTCAGAGCTGGAATTTTTATGGTCCCTTCTCCTCTTGCTGTCTCTTCAAGAGGTGACAAGTTTCCAGACATCTGGCTCCAATCCCCCAGTTGTGTATCATGTGCAAGTTATACAGATTCAATACAAGACTTAAAATATTCAGGTTACATCAAAAAGGATTACTTGTACCAACTCCCCCCTTCTTCTTCCATTGAAGAATGGCAGATACATGGATCTGACAGGAATTAAATAGCCAGCGATCATTGGATTGCCAATGTGGATTATCCTTTTTACTGCTTGAATAAGTTTATACTTACCAAACACTAATGAGAGTTGCAGAATCTAAGGGATTAACATTTTGATTAAAACTTTCTCCTGATAAAATATTAAACATTTTGAAGGCAAAGTGGGATAACTGTGACCTTGATGCATTTGCACATTTTATTTCCAACAGCCAGTAATATTTATGATCCTAATAGCCTGGTGCCCAGATTTTCTGTGCCAGCAGAGAAATGCTTAAAATGGAGCACAGCTACCATAGTGCATCATTTACAAGCTCTGACATTACATCAGTGTTGCAAGAACATTATGGCAGCATTTCAAACTCTTTTGCTGCAGCAAATATCAAAGCACAATATCAATCTGCTATTGGCTTTAGATATAGCTTTATCTGCTGCCAAATGCTCAATAAATTTAGCTCTCAACACTGACGCAGTCAATGTGTAGTTCAGCCATGATTTTACTATGGAAATTTTTTTGAAAGCAAGCAAAATATGCAAATATTAGCAGATGATTAAAAATAATAATTGTTATAGTCAATTTTAAGTTTACAGTTAAGACACCTTAAGTGTTTGGGGATATAAAGACTGCAGAAGGCCATATCATAAATTCATCTGACCAATCCAAATCAAAGAAAGAACAAAAAAAAACACCAAATACAATATTTAATTCCATGTCTCCATTGGAATCTTTTTAATTAGTGAATACAATGTTAATTCTTCAAGGTAAGAAAACACAGTACTTGCTGTTTGATTTCATGCATTTACTCCTGTTCACAACTCCTGTTCCACAGCCTATCCCCGAGTATCACTGAAACTTAACTTTCTAATTCATGTTTATACTGCAGTATCAAATTCTGCAAAGAGAGTCCTATTATCCTTAATATCCCCAATATTATGAATATTGGCACTGCATAGATTTCATCTGGACATCTAGTTGTTCCACAAGTATTGCTTTTTATCTTTTCTCTTAAACAGGGAAATATTTTTCTTTAATTAAGTAGAATTTTGACTTTATGCATAAAGATCTAATTAGTTATCATTATCTAATTCCAATTACTACTAGAGAAAGTTACATGTTTAAAAGTCATGTTACCTTATCACTATGATTCTACAGAATTATGAATCTGTCTTAGCTTTAGAATCTAACTATTAAAGTCAATCACTATCTAAATCAGTAACAAAATCACTATCATGGCTGTTATTTATTGGAAACCTTTCCTTTTTAAGAGTCTATAGAGATTCTCAGTCATCCAGGTCATGATTGTCCCAAAGGTGCTTTTTTCAGAGGCAACTGGACTTACTTGTTTTTCTTTGAAGACGTTTCACTTCTCATCCAAGGAGCTTCAGTTGCCTCTTGAAAAAAGCACTTTTGGGTTTCCTTTTTAAGAATTAAGGTTTTTTATGCTACAAACCTCTCCTTATCAAGTAACCTTCTGTTGGATACATGGCATCTTCCATAGATTTTATCATCACTACAGAAAGCAGTCTGCTCTGCTGCTGCACATGTCTTTATTATCTAAAGATAAGGAAAGAGGTCTGGGGAAGAAACCATCAAGTTCAGTTGAAGGAAAAAACACTCTGGCCAAGTCCTAAATCATTTTGTTTGAAACAATGTTTGAATACTTAATAAGGACACACACATATTTTTTTCTATATGCTTGAATTAAATGTTTGAAGGCACCACCAAAGCAGCATTTTGTACCTGCAAGAAATCATCTAGTTCACTATTGCAATTATTAGAAGCAATATATAAAGGAATGTTTACTATAATACAGTAGGCACAGACATTATAATATAAGTAGAAAACAATGCCATAGAAAAAAAGCATATTGAGCACCATTGGTGTATTTCTCCTGTTCTAAAGACTATGAACTGTCACTTACAAAAAAAAAAACCTCAGTGAAATCTCACAATATTTCTTTGTTTTACTGTTTCCAAGAGGGATGTTATTACTTATTAGGTAAAGGATTATTCTTTGGTACCGTGGACTCCCTTATTGGTTGCAATGGACTTGGCTGATCATCTAGATGGGAGCGAAGATTTTCAGATGTTAAGAGTGAGGAATTAAAGACAATCTCACTCAAGTCAGACTTGATACATATCAAATGGGGATCTTCAAAGCTTAAAGGCTCTTCAGCTAATACTTGTGTGTTCTCTCGTGTCATTCCCATATCAGATGGTGATTTCCTTTTCATTTGTGTGTATGATTTGTTAAGATTTTCCATGCCTTGATCAGTTTTGTGAAAACGCCCAAAGAACCAGATGAAAAATCCAAACAAAGTAAATGCTAACAAACACGGAATGAAGGCCAAGCATTTGACATCTAGGCTTGCACCAATGTATCGGCTATGTAGAAACATATCATCTTCAGTATAGGTTCTGTTGGTCAAAGGGTTTGTGTTGTTTGACCGCCACTCCCAAGACAGTTTGGTTCTATTGAGGTCCTTTAAGCTTTCTAAGTCTTCCACAGTATAAATTTTCTGTCCAGGACCAATATATTGACCATATTCATGCGGCTTGTAAAATATTTGATTCTTCCACATATTCAGATCCAAGATTAAAACAAGAAATATAATCCCATAATTAAACCATTTGCCTGTGGCAGAAAGAAAAGAATAATAATTAGAATAATAACTACAGCTACAACAAATAGTACATGCAAAATCTGTAGAAAAAATAAAATGTAAGTCTTTCCAATTAATTTCACAATGAAGTTTAATTAAATGTTTCATAACAGTAGATTTGTGACTGAATAAATTTTTACAATTTAGCCTTGTAGTTAATTATTTGGAAATGTGAACCTAGAAGTAAAATAATAAAATTCTTATAATAAGGTCTAGGTGGCCTGTAGATTAAGTAATTTTGCACTGCAGAATAGATCACATCATGGAAAAGCTGCCTTTTAATATTTTAAAATAGATCCTGGAAAATAAAAGCTATGTATGACACCTATATATTATTTTTACAGGTTATTTGTGCATTGTTAGTAGTCATCAAGCACTACAATATATATTGTTGTAAAAATGGAATTCAGAAGTTCAAATCATGAAAGATTGTAGACCTGCATGTTCAAGCAACAGATTAGATGGGTAATAGCTGCTTAGGGAATTCTGGGGTTTCAAATCCATACCGTAAAGTTGTTAAAGTTGAGAAACTCTGGATTAGACAATTATGCTATACTAATTGCTCTTGAATGTTAACTTTAATAAATATGGAGTTAACTCTGAAGTTAATCTTCTTTTCCTCATCTTTTCCTTTTTTCATATCACTATTTCAGCTTCTGCTCTCTATCCCTGTCAACTCTGTGCTCTCCAATTTGATTTACACTATGCTAAACATGAGTTTATAGTATATGCTTTTGGGGGTCAGTGCTAAGTTGAAGTCAGTTTTACATAGTAGAGCAGAGATGGACTACAAATAATCTGCTAGGTTATTTAATTTCTTCACCAGTTTGACTCAAACAATTAATGCTGAATAACGGTAACCAAATATTATCTGGAGAAACATGTTTGTTCCCTTGTGATCTTTGGATAAGGTTGGAATGATTTCACAGGTATTAAGCAGTGACTTAAAATATCTTAACCCTTTGCAGTGGTGGGATTCAAATTTTTTTACTACTGGTTCTGTGGGTGTGACTTGGTGGGCGTGACAGAGGAAGGATACTGTAAAATATCCAGTCAGATATGGTATTTGCCAGTTCTCCAAACTACTCAAAATTTCCACTACCGGTTCTCCAGAACTGGTTAGAACCTGCTGAATACCACCTCTGCTTTGGTGCCCTTTTCTTTCCTTTTCTCCCTTTATACTATATTTCTTTTCTTGTCCCTCTCCTCTTCTTAATTTTCCACTATTTTTAAATTTTTCTTTGTATTTATATTTCTAAAAACCAATACAAATTATACATGAAGAAGATGCTAAACTCTTCACAGAAATATATAGGAATACAGACTAATTTATCTTAATTTTTTAAAGACTATGTCTTTTCTGTAAACTAGTGTAGATTTATTTTACAATAACTCAAAACCCCCAACTTAAGTAGCTTAAACACATAAACTGTTGCTTACATCATTTGCATAGGAATCCAAAGATAAAGTTTTTCCATTCCTTTTCCAAGAAAAATTGCTTCCCAAATGTGCCAACTACACATTTTCTTTTTCTTTTTAATTTTTTAATTACTTTTTTGCTACAACCTATTAGGTTGCCATACAAAAATAGAACACAATAAAATAAACTGATGAAATAAAAATTTAAAAAAGCAACAGAGACCGAACTACTAACAATACCAGCAGAAATACAAAAATTAAAAGACAGAATGAAAAGATTTTGCCTGACATAAAATAAAGTTATCAAATGACATGCCAGACCAGGAAGATCTCTAAAGAATTGCATTACTACATTCACTAAGTGTGCTCTCAGACCAGCCATACAATCTGTTTTTCATATCTGATATCTTACATAGTATAATTAATTAGCTGAAATGGCTATCCTTCATTTTATTATACTTCTTTAAACTTATGAATAATATATATACATGTCAGAGGTGGTCTTCAATAGGTTCTGACCAGTTCTGGAGAACCGGTAGTGGAAATTTTGAGTCGTTCAGAGAACCAGCAAATCCCACCTCTGACTGGAGATTTTACAGTATCCTTCCCCTGCCATGCCCACCAAGCCACGCCCAGAACCAGTAGTAAAAAAATTTGAATCCCACCACTGATACATGTGTTTCTCCATACATATTCTATAACTAGGTTAACCATATACAAATGTTCATACACCCACATCAACATCAGATTACCAGTCTTTCCACCAGCAGAGCCAACTATAATGGCTGAGAACTCTGAAAATTGATGCTCAACCTATCTGGACAACTCCAGGTTTAGAAAGGCTCATCTACACAACCATCAGCAACCATCAAAGAGAAGATCAAGATGTAACTTCTGTTATGTTTAAGGCCCAGCAAGGTCTCAAAAGAATAAATCCAGGCTTGATATTTCAAGAGGAATTATAGGTTTGGTGTTTCAGAAAGAACAGCATGAAAGGCCAGGCTCAACATTCAGGCTTTCTGTTTTCTAACCTTGCAGTGGAGAAAAAAGTCAAAGGTAAGGGATATATATCAATATGGCTGTTTCTAATAATAAATGACCAAAACAGTGCTCTTTCACCTCAATTATACCAAGTGCAGGAACATCAAATATGTCTTTCCCACAAAAGTGTATCCTAACAGCAGGAGATCTTCCCTGGTATCATGAATGACTGGGACATCTAAGTGTCTTGTTGTGTTCTTAGCACTCGACAATGCTGCTGGACCTGCCTTCATGACTGTAAAACTGTTGATCAGTCTTATCCACTCAATCTGCCAGAGCTAATCTTCACATGCTGGAATAGACAAACCCCTATCTCACTGAGAGCTGAAGAACCATTGGCTACCCTCACCTGGTTTGGTCTCTCTGTCAAGATGCTTTATTGGGGTTTGGCCGTTTTGTGTGTTATACCTATTTGGAGGCACAAGTGATTACTGAGGGTCAGATGTGGACCAAAGATAAACAGTGCACAACATGCTTATGTTACGAGCCTGGTGGCAACAGTTAATCTGAGTGTGATGAATATGTCTGCCCTTCTTCCAAAATACCATACAAAATGAAATAATGCTTTCTTAACTAAGTATACATTCATTTATTATATAGCTATATCTATCTGATAAGGTAACATCACAAACTTAATTTAGAGCAAAATCAAAAAGCACATAACTTACTACTTCCTGAGCAGAATAATGCTATTTAATTACTGTTAAATATTTTTACATTAAGTAAATATACTGTACATCATGGCATAACTTTTCATTCTAAACATTCAGATTACTGAATGTTTGAATTACCATGTTTCTCCAACAATATGGCCTCCACCAATAGGAAGGCCCAGCATGTTTTATCAGCATAAAATCAAATTAAGCCCCTCCCCCCAAATTAAGGCCTATATTAAACATGCGAAATGGGGGGAAATGGCGGGGGGCTTGCCGTTAGGAAGTACTTTTGTTGCATACCCGGATATGGTGCTGCCTGCGTTGACTTTGGCGTTGGTGGGGCACTTCGTATCAGGAGACCTGCCACCATTGCTTTCCCTTCTCCCTTGCTGCCGCAGCGTTTAGAGCAACGCCGCGACATTTGGCGCAGCCACGTGTGGCCAGCCAGGGCTCCTCCCTGCAACCGGAGCCCGGTGGAGACACTCGGTTTCAGGTGCTCCTGTCGCCGCCTTCCCTTCGCCTTCAAAGGCAAAGCCAATTCTTTTAAAAACGACACCCTACTACCGGCACGACAAAGCCACCCCTGCCCGAGAGGGCAGCCAACCCCACGTGGAGGCGAATCTCCCAGGGCTGCAGCGCAATATCGGCCCACCCCGGGAGAAGCGCCCAGCCGCCATCCCTGCCTGGCGCCGGGCAGAGTGCAAAGAGCTTCGCCTGGGGTGCCCAGCGCAGCTGACAGGCGGGCCCTCCTGCCCGGCGGCGGAGCTCTCGCCAAGGCAGCGAGCGCCTCCCCACTAGACCCTCTGCTCATCCCGTCAGGGCCACGCCAGAGCCTTGCGGGCTGGGCAGAGCCAGGAAAGCAAGCTGTGGGTGCACGCCCACCTGCCAAGCGAAAGAGCTGGCCCAACCCAAGTCCCTCTAGCCCGAACCCAAAGGGGCCACAGGGAGAGGGCGCCCGAGGCAGTGATAGCGCCCAACCATCCGTGGACAGGGAGGCAAGGCGATGGCCTGCACCGCATCCTCCTCCGAGCTGAGCCCTGCCTGATGCCTGTTCCGCTGCAGCGTTTGGAGCTGCTGGCGCATTTGGAGATGTGTGGGGACAGGGACGGGCTGGGCGAGGGGTGGAAAGGACAGGCGGCTTTGGGTTCTCTCCACCGGCCAGGGAAGCAGCGCTGCCATCACCTCGCCTCCCTGTCCGTGGACAGGTGGGTGCTATCACTGCCTCGGGCAGCCTCTCCTGGTGGCCCCTTTGGGTTCGCGCTGGAGGGACTTGGGAAGGAAGCCAAGCTCAGGTCAGCCTGGCTCTTTTGCTTGACAGGCGGGTGCGCACCGGTAGCTCGCTTTCCTGGCTCTGCCCAGCCTGCACGGCTCTGGCGCAGCCCTAGCAGGATGAGCAGAGGGTCCAGCGGGGAGGCGCTCGCTGCCTTGATGAGAGCTCTGCTGCCGGGCAGGAGGGCCCACCTGTCAGCTGTGCTGGGCACCCCAGACGAAGCTCTTTGCACTCTGCCTGGCGCCAGGCAGGGATGGCGGCTGGGCGCTTCTCCCGGGGTGGGCCGATCCTGCGCTGCTACCCCAGGAGATTCGCCTCCCCACGTGGGGTTGGGCTGCCCTCTCGGGCAGGGCAGGCTTTGTCATACCGGTAGTAGGGTGTAGTTTTTAAAAGAATTGGCTTTGCCTTTGAAGGCGAAGGGAAGGTGGCGACGGGAGCGCCTGAAGCCGAATGTCTCCACCGGGCTCTGGTTGCAGGGAGGAGCCCTGGCTGGCAGCACATGGCTGCGCCAAACGCCACGGCATTGCTCTAAATGCCATGGCAGCAAGGGAGAAGGGAAAGCAATGGTGGCAGGTCTCCCGATACGAAGTGCCCCACCAACGCCAAGGTCAACATCCAAGCTGTCGCTGCCTGCCCACCCGAGGATGCAAGGGGGGGAATTAAGTCACCCCCGAAAAGACGGCCTAGCCATTTTTTGGGGGGTCAAAAAAAATAATTAAGGCCCGGCCTTATTTTGTGAGAAACACGGTACTTATTTCCAGTATAGTTAAGTAAAAACATTTACATTTAAAAACATGCACACAAGTTAATCTTCTTTAACGAGGAAATAGTTGGAGAGAGTGGATAACCAAATTTTCTTTTAAGACCTATAGATCAGGGGTCTCCAACCTTGGCAACTTTAAGCCTGGAGGATTTCAACTCCCAGAATTCTGGAAGTTGAAGTCCTCTAGGCTTAAAAGTTGCCAAGGTTGGAGTCCCCTGGTATAAATCACCCTGGATACCATGGAAACTAGGTTATCCTGTGTATTTCTATAATCTACTGCCTAGGAAAGAAAGCACATGCTCTATAATGAGCCATCTGTCAAAGGAAATCTAGATGAGATAAGCAGATGGAAAAATGCAGCTCTCTCTCTATGTAAACAGATAAAAGAAAAAAAGTAAATGAGAAAATACTATATAAAACACTCATTAGGGATTCCATAGTATACAAAGGGTTAAGATTAAGGATAGGATGGGCAAACATAAACTGGTCAAATGTTTAGAAGCAAGATCTACTCAAAAGATTGCCCTCTTCTTAAAAATCTCTAGTGATGGAACACCCACAATTCTGGAAGCAAGTTGCTCCACTGGTTAATTGTTCTGTCAGGAAATTACTTCTAAATTCTAGGATGGTTCTCTCCTTGATTAGTTTCCATCTATGGCTTCTTGTTCTGCCTTCAGATATGGAGTATTTAGTATGGAGTATTCAGGTATTGCTACTTATGGAGCAGATTTAACAAATATCACAACTGAAATTGTATGAGCCTTAGAGTAGACTTTTGGGGACTGCCTTCAATTCAATGTTGATATTTATCTAGCCATATTCACCATCAATAGGATATTCCATTTTTTTACTGATGCTTTTATATAATGCCTGGTAGCTGATAATGCTTTCCATAAATTGTGAATGCAGATTAAGGGCAACAAGCCTTTTCTCATTCCAAGAAACAGTGGCTTTCTTGTTGCTTTACAAAGGAAGGAGAATGATTCAATCTAAAATAATTTAAAAATAATTTAAAGGGAAATGTATCTAATATTAAAAATTCAAGCAGGTGAAAAGTGAAAGGCAATATATGAATATATGAAGCTCCAGAAAAAAAAAAAATAGGTCAAGCTTTTGAAAGTCCTTTGAAGTTGCTAAACTTGGTTGGATCCAAATACAGCTCTCACATTTATTACAGGAATCTTTTGTTGTGTTCTATATCCATTTCAAATGAAATCTCGATCCAAGATAACCTTTGATTTGGTACAAAGTGAATTGAAAACAGTGATCCCTAGTAGAGTTGAAAATATATGGATTTTTCAGAGTTCAGATTAAAGAGGAAAATTAGGGTTAGCACTCATTAAAAGAACTATATCAGATTGAAAGGAACATGTCTCCACATATTTTAGTTACGTGAAAAGAGATGGTTGTGAACCACAGAAATTCACACCTTCTCCTGGCATACCCATAGAATGGTACCCAATCTATTGAAGCTTCTAATTAGTCAGGGAGGGATTAGATCTGTTCCTTTTTGGGCTTTTATCATACAATATTAGATTTCTCTGAATTCTAGGCAAATAGATTGAAATGTATATTCTAATTCATCATGACATGAATTAAAACTGTAACTTAAGCAAAATGATGACTCCCCACCAACTTTTTAATGACATTTGTTGAACAGTTGTCCAATATATTCTTTCCTGTTTTTCTTTAAAACTGTAGAACCCTGCTCATATTTCTTTGCCAAATGGCTATCTCTCTGAGAGTAAACTGCATTGCTATGTAATTAATTTTACAACAAATGGCTTACAAAAATAATCAGAGACACTTAATTTAAAAGAAATATATTTTTCAAAGAACTTTTAAACAGAGTCATCAGATAAATCTGTGGAATTCTTTTTTACCTCTAAATTTTGGATTGGAATAAGATATTCATAAGGACAACCTTAAAAGATCCAAAGATGGAGTTCAAAACCTAGAACTGATTTAAGAACAGATGGCCACGCACAGCTTACCCAAGGGGAGTTTCTCATGCTGGCTTGATACTCTTTATGATTCTCCTAAAATGGCACTGAACTGAGATAAAGCAGCCTCTTGCAGCTCTGGTGATGTGATATGCATTCAAATGGGCTAATTTGTCTAGTAACTGTAATAAATTGGACTTATTAATTCTGAACTGGAAAGGGAGAAAAAATATTTCACAATCCTTATTCATGTGCTTGTTTTTCAATTAAATTATGCCCTTCACAAAAGTTCTCCATCACTTTAAAGAGAGAGGGAAAATGCACTGTAAATGCAATGGTCAGCCTAGACAATCTGCTTTTAAAAAGAGCTAGGATGGGGGGGGAAAGCAAGTCACTTCAAGTTGCTCACTTCATTATGGAAGATTTTTCTCCATGTAGCCACTCTAGAGCCTCTGTCAGCATTCCAACAAACCTCCATTCCAATCAGTAACTCTGAGACAAATATATCTCAAAAGTACCTTTATTAGAATAGCACCTGGCACATCTGTGGAATCCCAAATCTGAAAGTTTTCAGGCTTTCCACAATTCCCCAAACTACCAATCCATCCCCCGCCTTAGTCGTCATCACATCACATGGCCCAATCATGATCCATCTAAAAGTAAGATCCTTATTTCATCCTGCGCCATACTAAATGACCTTGAATTAACAGAAGAATTTCATTTTGTCTACTTAGAGCTACTTAATTGAAATTACCCCCCTCCCACCTTCTCAGGCTATGTGGCAGCATGGAATATGGCTTCCAAAGCTGACAGGCATCCCCCCTTGAGAAATTCGCCTCCTAAAAGAGATAATAAACAAAACACAACCAGGGGTTAATGTGATGCCCTTAACCCCCTCTTCTGCCTCCAAGGGGACCCTTCAGTTTGTCAGGGAATTCTTTATGAAATTGGTTAATCAAGCTATCTGCATGTATATCCCAACTTTTCACCCAAGTAGCTTCTGACAAAGAATAGCCTTTTCATAGGACCAAATATTGTAATTGTCCTTGGTGTAATCTAAAATTGAGGATTTTCTTTATGTCATTATGTGTTTCGCCCTGTACTACCAGAGGTTTGGGGGGGAGCTGCCAGTACAGGTCATAGATTGAAACCAATAGCCGGCTTCAACAAGCTACTATGGAATACTGGGTGTATTTTACTTAACAGCCGAGAGACGCTAAGTTGGATAGTCGCTGGACTGATTACTTTCGATATAGGGAAGGGACCCAAAAATTTTGGTCCCAACTTTTTACTAGGAAGTTTCAACTTAAGATATTTAGTTGACAAAAACACTTTGTCCCCCACTTTAAATGGTGGTTGGAGGGATCTATGTTTGTCTGCTTGTTTTTTATATTCCTCAGCAGCTTCAGTTAAAGCTTTTTTTGTATCCTCCCAACTTTCTTTAATGAGTCCATCCACTCCGTTAAAGATATAGATGTTGGGGGTTCCCTCGGTAATTCCGATATAGGGACAAATTCCATGCTGGTGTTGACTTGGAACGGAATCAAGCCTGTGCTGCTGTGTACTGCATTATTGTAAGCAACTTCTACAAATGGCAACAGCTCCACCCAGTTATCTTGTTGATAGTTTACATAGCATCTAATGTATTGTTCCACCAACACCCCCCCCCCCCCCCCCACCATTGCAAAGAAAAAAAAAAAAAAAAAAACCCCCAAAAAACCCAAAAAAAAAAAAAAACCCCCAAAAAAAATAAAAAAAAAATAAAAAACCACCCCCAAAAATTTACAAAAAAAAAAAAATTTTTTCTCTTTTCCCCACTTAAAAAAAAACCCACCAATTTTAGGCCATAGGGCTCGTTTTTTTATTTAACCCTCCCCCCCCCCCCCCCCCCCCCCCCCCCCCCCCCCCCCCCCCCCCCCCCCCCCCCCCCCCCCCCCCCCCCCCCCCCCCTTGTTTATTTTTATTCCTCCCCCCCAGGAAAAAAAACCCAAACCCCCCCCCCCCCCCCCCCCCCCCCCCCCCCCCCCCCCCCCCCCCCCACCCCCCCCCCCCCCCCCCCCCCCCCCCCCCCCCCCCCCCCCCCCCCCCCCCCCCCCCAGGCCGGAGACGCCAGCGGTTCGCGCCTCCTTCGGGCTGCACGACCATTGCACGCAGGATGGAATGCTGAGTAAAGCCCTTGGATGACCCAATGGACTTCAAAAACTCCCATCAGAACTTAGCAGTAAATTGTATACCTCAACCTGAGATTACTCTACGAGATACTCCGTGGAGCCTATACATATGCTTCATGAACAGTTTCACAAGTTTTTTAGGCAAAGGTAGTCCGTTAAAGGCTGTAAAGTGGACTTGCTTAGAGAATAAGTTGATAACAGTCCAAAACATGGTATTTCCTCCACTCTCAGGTAACTCTATGATAAAGTCCATCACAATTTCTTCCTATGGCTTCATTGGTTCAGCTACTTGTTGAAGGAGGCCAGGGGGTTTTCCAATTCTGTGTTTCATCGTGGCACAAATTGAGCAGCTTTTCACATAGTCTTCAACATCAGGTTTCATTTTTGGCCACCAGAACTGTCTCCTGACTAAATGCAAGGTTTTTAAGAACCCAAAGTGTCCCCCCCAACCGCGAGTCATGGCTACGCTTCAGTACCATTAGACTTAGAGTATTGGATACATAAATCTTGGTTCCTTTCCAAGCCAATCCTTCGTTCATTGTCAAATTGGGTTGATGTTCAACAAACCATGGATCGGTTAAAAGTGCTTGTAAGCACTGGACTTTTCCCCTTCAATCGAAAAGAATGAACTTCTGAAAGCTAGGTACTTCAAAAGGAATTATTTACTAGTCAAAGCAGAATCAAAGATACCCCCAGGCATACAGGGACAGATAAAGGGAGTTAGAACCCCTCCCCTTATTCTGATGTGGATTTAGTCAAACAAAGAAACAACATGTTAATCCCTCCCTTTCTGGGAACGTATCTTAGGAAAGTTTCTCAGGCAGTTTCTTTCAGAGATGGAATTTTTATGGTCTCTTCTCCTGCTATCTCTCCAAGAAGTGACAAGGTTCCAGGCATCTGGCTCCAGTCATATATAATGTGCAACTTATACAGATTCAATACAAGGCTTAAGATATTCAGATTACATCAAAAAGGATTACTTGTGCCAACTCCCCCCTTCTTCTTCCATTGAAGAATGGCAGATACATGGATCTGACGGGTGCTACTTTCAACTCAGCTGTCAGGTTGTCTGGGTCTGCGTTTGGCTTGGCCTTGGGTGGTTATTTGGCCTGCAGGTTGGGCTTCTGATATCATAGTTTGCACTACCTCCTCCCAGCGACTGTCAAATTGGGGTTTTCTCAACATCTGCCAATATGTTTTTCCCTCCTGGGATATATTTCATGTTAAAGTTGAATCTCTTGAAGTATTGAGCCCAGCTGACTTGTTTGGGTGATAACTTTTGAGGTTTCTTTAGAGCTTCAAAGTTCTTCTGATCAGTCCACACCTCAAAAGGCTCCTTCACTCCTTCCAGGAAATACCTCCAAGATAATAAAGCCCATCTCTTTTTCCCAAACTGCCCATCTACACTGTGTCCAAATTTTTTTACATAGCTCAAGGCATCAGTTCTTGAGAGTTCTTTTGAAGTAGAATCACTGCAACAGCCACATCACTGGCATCAGCTTGGACTACAAAAGGCTTGGTTGGATCCAGATGTTGGAGGATAGGCTCAGCAGCAAATAGGCATTTTAAAGTTTCAAAAGATTTCTTTTAAAAAAACAAGCTTTATTTCAGTTTTCCACGTTTTAAAAATGTCTCTTTTTAGTGAACAGCATGATTACAGCTTTCCACATTTACATACAAATATGACCATAGTTACTTATTCAACTTTTACGTTCAACTTCTTATCTTATCAATGTTTCTATACATTTTCTATTTTATTATATTATTTCAAATGCTTTCCTCTTATTTAAATCACGAGTATTTTTCATATCTTCACAATTATTATACTTTAATACTTTTGTCTGTCATATCTGCATATTTCATCGCATATTCTTATTGCATCCTTTCATAGATTCTAATTTAATACAGTCATTTAAGAAATAGTTTCCCCCCAAATTACTAATTTAAGTATGCACCTCTATAATTTACATATTCATTAATTATCTCCCCTTTAAATCCCATTAAACATTTAACTTTTATTACCTAGAAAATTGAACTTAATAATCCCTTTAAAACCACATAGCACATATACCTTTTAAATCAGATCGGAAGCATCCCCCTCATTCATCACATCTGTGATTGCAGTGACCAGGTTGCGATATGTTGCATATTGGGCTCCAAACCAATCTATGTGGGACCAGATCTGAGTGAGAAATAAGCAAATTATTCATGTCGTCCATCAAATGTTGCTTTAAAAGCCATCTGGTCTGGTCTGAGGGGGTGGGTAGGATTGCCATAGCAACTGCGGGTTGAGCTGGAATGAATGGAGCCTGACGAGGAATGTATGAACCTTGCAGGGGTACTCCAAGGGCCAGCTGTGTTGGGGCTCTCTGGAAGAAGGGCCTCTGCAGGGTTGCTCTGAGGGGCGGCTGATTTGGCACCTGCTGTGAGGAGGCCATTTGTTGCATTCTTCCCTGCAATGGGAAGAGGGGAGTGGCTGCCATCTGTCTGCACAGATCCCTTTGCTGAGAAGGGATCACTGATGCTCTTTGGGGCCAGGTGCTCCCGAACCAGGTGGTGCAATGGGTGTTGTCATCCACTGGCATTGGACCCACCCTTGACCAGGATAAAATCCCCATCCTGGAGGAATACTCTCTTCAGGGGGTAATCTCCTTTCTGGTTGTGGAGGGGGAGGGCTTGGGGTTTGTAGCAAACCCAATGTTGGGTGCATCTGCTGTCTCTCCCTTGAAACTTGAGCCTGCTGGGCTGGGCTGCTTCGCCGGCCATCTCCAACCGATGCCACAGTGATTCTCCCTCCACTTCTCAGACTAGGGAAAGTAAAGGTGGGCTGCATTAGGATCCAGCTTGTCTGGAGAGGTTGTGGCTGTGAGATATAACTTTCCACCTTAAGTTGTTGGAGTTGTTCTGGGATTCCTGCCAACGACTGGCTTCAGGATGGAAGCCACAAGTTGCAGTCTTGGGAGGTGTCTGATCCCAACATTCCCCCACATCTCCATTCTGTCTCTCTGGTCGTTCTCAGGGGGCTGGAGAAAGAGAGGTGTTCAGGCAGCATCTCCCCCAATGTCACCCCTGGATTCAGCTCCGTCTCCTTGGGCCGGGCTCCTAACCTCCGTCTCTCCTCTGCAGCCTCTAACGCCTGCATCACCTCTTCAGAAGGGGTGCTGGGGGCTTCAATTAATCGTCTGGTGTCCAGCCCCATAGCCCCTTCTGTATCTTCTCCTATCTTCACTGAATCTTCGCACTGCTCCATGTTTGGAATCAGTGCTGGGGCTCAGCACCTGACAGCCCCCTTTTGGGGTGCTGGAGTTCGTTAGAGATTTGGGATAATATCAGCATTCCAGCAAACTCCATTCCAATCAGTAACTCCGAGACAAACATATCTCAAAAATACCTTTATTAGAATAGGACCTGGCACATCTGTGGAATCCCAAATCTAAAATTTTTCAGGCTTTCCACAATTCCCCAAACTACAAATCCATCCCCCCTTGGTCGTCATCACTTCACATGGCCCAATAACAATCCGTCCATTTCATCCTGCACCATACTAAATGACTTTGAACTAACAGAAGAATTTTATTTTGTCTACTTAGAGCTACTTAATTGAAATCACCCCCCTCCCACTTTCTCAGGCTATGTGGCAGCATGGAATATAACTTCCAAAGCTGACAGCCTCTCTTTTTCTTTTAGACCATTTTTTTTGCCAGAAATGTTGCATTAGCCTTGCTTTTTGATCAATGATACATTTTGAAAATGTTAGCTTCTCCTGTCTTCACATCCTTCTATACATGAGGTACAGATCAATCCATTATTTATGCAACATTTAAAGGAGAAGAATCAGATTAACTCCATAAGTACACAATGCCTATGCTTTCTAGTAACAGATATTAGCCTCTCTTACATTGTGAAGTATGAGTGTATCTCTCTCTCTCTTTTTTTTTAGTATTTATTTGATTTGTCAATCGCTTACAAGATACAGGTATAAGAATAAATATCGTTTTGAATACATGAGATAGATACTTATAAGAAAAATAAAAAACAATAGGACAGGGACAGTAGGCACGATTGGTGCGCTTATGCACGCCCCCTATAGGCCTCTTAGCAAAGGGGTGAGGTCAATAATAGACAGTCTAAGGTTAAAGTTTTTGGGGTTTGGGGAAGAAACCACAGTCAGGTAGAGTATTCCAAACATTGACCACTCTGTTGCTGAAGTCGTATTTTCTGCAGTCGAGTTTGGTGTGATTAACCTTGAGTTTGTATCTATTGTGTGCTCTTGTATTGTTATGATTGAAGCTGAAGTATTCATTGACAGGTAGGACATTGCAATGTATGGTTTTATATACTATACTTAGATCGGACCGAAGGTGGCGTAGTTCTAGGTTTTCTAGGTCTAGAATTTCAAGTCTGGTGGCATAAAGTATTCTGCAACAAGTAGAGGAGTGGAGAGCTCTTCTTGTGAAATATTAGTATGCCAAGGTCCTTGACAAAGTTTGGATCCTCAACAAGGTCTTGACTATTTAGCTTGTATTTTATTTTCTGATTTTTTCTGCCAATATGTAAGACAGAGCATTTATTAGTTGAGATTTGAAGTGGCCATTTGATTGACCATTCTGATACATAGTTGAGGTCTTTTTGGAGGTAGTAGTATTGCCTGTGGTGTTGAATAGCTTTACATCATCAGCAAAGAGAACGCAGTTGCTCTTAATATGATCACAGAGGTCATTTATGTAGAGTATGAAGAGAGTTCTGCCTTGGGGGACACCACTGTTGACATGTACAGAATTTGATAGAACGCTCCCAATTTTGACCATTTGTTGTCTGTTTGAAAGGAATGCTTCTATCCAGTTATGCAGGTGTCCAGAGATACCGTAAGATTTTAGTTTTAGGAGTAGTTTGTCGTGTACCACTGAATCAAAGGCTTTACAGAAGTCTATGTAGATTGCGTCTATTGCTTTGCCCTGATCGACTTGTGTAGTCCATATGTTTTTGCAGTGTAAGAGTTGCAGATTACAGGATAGTTTTTTTCTGAAACCAAATTGTTTATTAGAGAGTAGGTTGTTTGTCTCTAAGTGGAGGATAATGGATTGGTTAATAATTAATTCCATGACTTTACAGGTGACGCAGCATAAAGAGATTGTTCTGTAATTTTCTTTTTTTTTTCAATAAAGTTTTATTTGGGTTTTCACACACAAAATACAGGTAAAACATCTTTTTTGAAAATAGCATGGTCCCGGGTTGAATTTCTTTATACAGACACAAAACTCAATTTCATGCTCCTTTTTGTATTCTATTCCATGTCTTATACTATTTTACATTTTCTATATAGTTTTTCCCCTATTTTAATTTTCTCAATTTTATTTTGATTATCTCATCTCAATTCAAATCATTATATTTATACTTTTGTCTGTTTTGTTTCAATTTCATATTATCTTTTCTCATTAAACAAATTTTCTCTTGTAGTTACTAATTGGAGTATGACACCTTTATATCTTTTAATTACATCCATTCAACTCTTATTTAAACTTCAATATATACCTTAAGTTTATGACCTTCAATATAATACATAATACATAACTTCCAGTCGAATTCTGCTTGGTACATTCTTATAATGCACACTATATTCTTTAAAAAAAAAAAAAGATTGTAAATATATGTAATTATAAACCCTCATTCCATTCCAGTTCAGTTCTATCATTAATAATCATTAAAATCTTAACATCTTTAACATTTCTTTTCAATTAAATATCATACTTCCTTAAAAACACATATAATATCCATAATTAATTTTCCCCTTATTTTTCTTCACATATGTTTTATAAATCATTAAATATACCTTTTGTTACATTTATTTATTGACAAGCATTCCACTGAATTACGATAGCTATTTTATCAGACATTTTAATCATACATTGTTCCATATTTTCTAAAATTATTTCTGCTTCTAATATAACCATACTATCTTATGTACCTTTGCAGAATCCCTTTTTCCACTAAGTTTTCACCCATTATCTCTAAATAGGCCCTGTTTCTCTATATTTTGCTTCTGTCCTTTATAACTTCTTTTCCTTTCTTTCTTCCCTCTCATCTTCTCCCTCCCCCTTTTACCCCCTTGTCACTCTAGTTCTAATTCTCTCTTCTGCATTTCCCTCTTCTGTTGCTTTCTGATTTTATACTTATTTTTCACTCTATTTTTTTGGGGGGGAGTTGTTTTTCCCAATCTTAAACTTTCCATTCTCTTTCCCCACTTTCCTTTTTCCCCCCATCTAAGATTACTTGTTCATTAAAGGTGGCTTCTTCTTTGTCGCAATCTTCTTGTTCTGCAGGCATTTCTTGTTGTTTCTCATAATTCCAAATCTCCATTTCTAAAAACTGAAATATGAAGCCAAAAGAACCTCTCCCTTCTTGTGCATCTTCTTTGTACTTTTTAAGTTCCATTTTCAGTTCTTCTAAAAGTGGAGCCATTTTAAACAGTTTTAAACAGCCACCCGATTGATTTTAGTCATTCAAAACAATAACCAAGAATCCAGAAATCATCAAGTAATCCAGATAGTCCCAAGTTATATCTTCTTATTTCTTTTTCGACTTTCTCTTTCTGGGGTTTTTGTTGCGATATTTCAGTTAGAATGTATCTTTTGGAAGTCTTGCTGAGATTTTGCTGTAAGTTCTTTTTTAATTCCAGGCAGTCTCCTCCCTTCCAGATCCTACCCTTTTATTCTTTTTCTCTCCTTTCCTGTTTTCAAAAGCTCTTAATTATCCAGAAATCTTTATTATCCCTTTGACTTTTTATTTTCAGCATTAAATGCCTATTGATGTCAAAGTGGATTTTTTTCCAATTTCTTGCTTAAGTCTCTTAGCTGTCAGTATAGGAAAAGGAGAAAACCAAATCTTTTCCCTTTCCTCTCTCCTTCGCAGCTTAAAAATCTTCTTAGGGAACAATGTTATTGTTTTTTAACAGTTTCAATTCCAGGGTACCTTATTTGTTGCTTTTGCTGTTTGACCCGGTCAACCAAAATTTTCACTTCTTATCTTCCTCCTGCACATTCTTTTCTGGTCGAGTTCTTCAGGAAACGGAGTAATGGCCAGCTGTGGAGGAGAGATGAGGCTCTCCTCAACCCTGCTGGTAGTCTCCCCCCTCTTCACCACCTCTATGGGGTGGCTTAGCCCCGAAACCAGCTGGCTCGGGGCGCTCCAGCGGCGCGCACGGATTGAAGCCTCGCAGAGACGAGGTTTCGGTCTGTCACTGAAGAAGCTCAAACCGGAAGTCAGATTGGTCTGTAATTTTCAACTAGGCTGGGGTCTCCCTTTTTGAAGATGGGGATGATTGAAGATGCTCTGAGCAAGTATACTCTAGAGGAAAGAGAATTCTGCTTTTTCCTGGTTTTCCTTTATGTGAAGGGATACTATGCACAACAGTATGATTCTGAGATCAAAGATGTTCATGTGGGAAATGTGAAATTGTTCTTTTTGTACTGTTCTTCCCAGAATACATGGAAGATGTTCAAATGGACACTTGTCAAGCATGATTGAAAGCATTGTTCTTATCTTCTAGTTTGCAATGTAAAGATATACATTTAAAAGCAATACTTCATTTTCAGACTTAGTTTCATTTCTTCACTCCACCGGGTTTTGTGTGTGTGTGTGTGTGTGTGTGTGTGTGTGTGTGTGTGTACCTCTTCATTGAAATGTACAGTATTGAAGAGTTCTCTCTTCCTGCTGACTATATTTTGGAGTTAACAATTTAATTATTTTAAAATTTCAGTATTCCCCTCTAGATTCATATCTGCCAAAGGCTGTTGGATATATAATGTATTTCCATTTTATAAGTACTTTTAAAAATATATAATCTTCTAAGCTTTATTTTGTTTTCAATGGAGATTCTTTCAAGTTTATCATTTTGACAGTTTCCATCGAAAAGATAGCAAGAATTAAAGTGAAGGTAATTTTCCTATTGCTTTATGATTTCTAATACTTTTTTAATTGTTTATTACTCTGACAACATAGCCCTTTCTACTCAATTTTTTCAGATCATAGTATTCATTTTTAATTTACTAAAGCAAAAACAATGCAGTTGTATCAGTCAGTTAGAAGAAACCCTTTAATGAGTAAATACATTATAAAACTGAAATTGAAGGATTTTCATTCATTTTTCGTATTCTTTTCTATAATGGATCTAGACTTGTCAAATAGTAGACAAAAATCTCCTCTTAAAAAAAGTTGTCATTAATACATGTAAGAACATAATTCCCCTTCTCTATTTAACACTGATAGTCCCAAGGTTAAGTTTTCTTATGAATGCCATTTACTAACAAAAACAAGCACATTAATTGCATTTGTACAATTCTATATCATAACATGCTATTTTTAATGCATACTCAAACCTAATGGAAATTTGGATTTCTTTTAACATTTAGTCTTATGGTTAAGAGGCAAGTCTATTTTTCATTCTTCTGGAAATCATCTGCTATTCCGTGCTTCTTACAGTTAAAGAATGGGGGAGAATGGCAGCCAGACTTTCTGAGCCCATGGCAAAGGGAGGATTAGGAGGAAATGACAGCTAAAAGTTATATGGATGCTAAATTAATGTGCAAGGATATAACCTGTGATTCACATTGGTTAGATCCAGGGGTGGGATTCAAATTTTTTAACAACTTGTTCTGTGGGTGTGGCTAGGTGGGCATGGCTAGGTGGGCATAGTCATGTGGCTACATGGGTGTGCTTTTTTTGGCAGCAACCCCCCCCCTGTTTTTTGCCTCCTGGGCCTCAGGGAAACTTCCTGGGGGGGGGGCATTTTTGCTCCCAGAAGGCTTCCCTGGGGCCCAGGAAGGCAAAAAATGGAGCACAGGGGCAGCACCCACCTGTGCTCTGTTTTGGGGCCACCTGGGCTTCAGGGAAGACTTCTGGGGAGGTGTTTTTGCTCCCAGAAGGCTTCCCTGGGGCCCAGGAAGGCAGAAAATGGAATGCAGGGGGCGTGCGCAGCACCCACCCCCACACACCCCTTTTTGCCTCCTGGCCTCAGGGAAGCGAAGCAGTAAGACAGCAAGGGGGATCCCGGAACAGCTGATCATTGGAACAGCTGATCGTTGGGAGGGGGAAAAAGAAATACCTTAAGGCAATCTCGGGCATGTGCACGATGTCACGCATGTGCCATAAAGACTGACTAGGCAGGAAGGGGAGGGGCAGGTGGAGAGGGGCAGGGCCAGCCAGGGGCACAATTTGCCGGTTCTCTGAACTGCACAGAATCATAACAACTGGTTCTATAGAACCAGCCCGAACCAGTAGAATCCCACCCCTGGTTAGATCTTCTGAAAGAATTTTGCTACAAGGGCAAATTGTATAGGACAAGTGTTATGGACTGTACCTTTTCAAATTTTAGGTGAATAATCACATGAATGAATGAAGCATCTCTTTTTCCTGGAAATCTCATTGCTCTTTTAAGAAATCATATTTATGAGAGTATTTTAATCTACACAGATTTCGGTATATACTAATGTTACGTTCTTCCCAAGAAAAATATTTTTATTTTCTTTCCCGATTATGGAAATCAAAGATAAATGTAGCACTTTGGAATTCTCCAATTCTGTTTTGAATAACATGTTCAAAGAATGTTACATACCTGTAATGTGTATGTGATACTCCTCCTTTAAAATAGTTTTAAAATAAGGGAGTCTGAACTGAAAATGTGCAGCAGGCAAGCCTGGAAGATTCACATCAACATCACCCATAAAATGTGGAAATTCCCAGTCCTGCAAAGAAAAGAAAACCTTTCACTCTCTAACATTTTTATTTAAAATATATTTCTTCTCGCCTTCAGATACACTCTACAGAGTTGATTTATAGATTATCTTTCTGTGCCCAGATAAGCAGGGATTAACACCAGACAATCAAACATAAAACAATACCCTAATCAAGGAACCACACTGGCAGAGAACGCTATTGTATATATGAGCAAACCTCATACTCATTAGCAATAGTGATGTTACTTAATTCCTATAGTTACTATAATATATAATATATTATACTACAGTATACTATAAGTATATAATAATACCATAATTGTGGGCATCAAAAGCTCAGAAAGTCCACAAATGGGAGAAATCTACATGTAGGCAAATCTTCACTAAAAAGGAAACAAATCCCACACTCAATAGTACTGATGATGTTACCTATTCAGGTAATAACATGTCTGCAACCAAACAACCATGCTTCAAGAGCACCAAGGACCCCACAGTTCAACTTTGACCTCCATATTGTTCTATTATGTATATTTTTGGAAAAGAGTGCAAAAATTGGACCCCGCTGTGCTCCATTATAAACTATAAACAGAATTCATTCTTTTAATTTCTAGGAACAGTCCTTGCTATCATAATTAAACTGTCAGTTTACAGACAGTAGTTGGCTACAAAATTGATGCAAAAGTAAAACTGTTGCAGAAGACAAAAGAGATATCTTGTTAACATAGAAAATTGTTCTAAAATCATTGCTCTATGCATTAGATTAGACTCCTTCTGTTCATATTCTAAAATCTCGTCTTTCATGAAGGTAGTATTTTAATATTTCACAGAGATGCAGATTGTATTTTATATTCTAGGGACTCCTAGTGAAATCCCCCCAAAATTACTAGACTATATTAAGCAATCTGTCTGTTTATTTATGTTATATAGTTTGATAGATTGAAATGTCTTCATTCCTGGATATGCACATAACAGGTGTGAATATGCATCCTTTGATACATTGGCTGTAGTGTTTTCCATAAGACTGGTGCTTGGCTAAATATGCTGATTTTGTACAATTGAGTGAGGATTGTCTTTAGATGATGTAAGAAATTGTGATACAATTAGGAATCAAGAGGCATTGGCATCTTAAATCATAAATAGCAACTTGTTCTACCAGCCAGAATCCTTATGATAGCCATGGTCTACATCCAAAATATAAAACCATATATCTCTTTTGTAGGAAGTAAGAAGTTTCAAGGACTGATATCAATGAATTATATTTAATGAAGGGGCATATACAGAATCTTGGAAACTGGAATACAGAGGTTGAATACAGCTCGAATACAGCTCGAATACAGCTCATCAGTCTGGAACCCACATTACGTATCTGATATTAACACAGTTGAGAAAGTCCAGAAATATTTCACAAGAAGAGCTCTCTACTTGTTACAGAATACCTTATGCCACCAGACTCGGAATTCTAGACCTAGAAAACCTAGAACTACGCCTCCTTTGGTCCGATCTACATATAATATATAAAATCATACATTGCAATGTCCTACCTGTCAATGAATACTTCAGCTTCAACCATAACAACACAAGAGCACACAATAGATACAAACTCAAACTTAATCACACCAAACTTGATTGCAGGAAATACGACTGCAGTAACAGAGTGGTCCATGTCTGGAATACTCTACCTGACTCTCTGGTTTCTTCCCCAAACCCCAAAAACTTTAACCTTAGACTGTCTACTATTGACCTCACCCCTTTGCTAAGAGATCTGTAGGGGGCGTGCATAAGTGCACCAATGTGCCTACCATCCCTGTCCTATTGTTTCTTTTTTTTTCTTTCTTATATGTATCCATGTATTCATAACTATGTTTTTACTTATACCTATTATTTGGTAAGCAATTGACAAAAATAAATATAAATAAATAAATAAATAAATAAGAAGGTGAGATGGACCTGGGGACCAAAAGAAGCCTTCACCTTTGATGCAGTTGTTTTTTGAAATGAATGTGATTTTTTTTAAAAAAATAAATATTACCTAGTCTCATCTAAATTGAGGAATTGCCAATTTTTTCAGTTTATTGACAAAATGTAGTTAATTTTGTTCCTAGAGAAACCAACAAGTTGTAACATGGTACATCACACATGGGGAATAATTCAGTTGTGTCATTAAGCTTTCTTGTAGACCAGTGGTATGCTAGCTGGAGAATTCTGGGAGTTGAAGTCCACAAGTCTAAAAGTTGTCAAGTTTGGCGATCTCTGTTGTAGACCATTAAAATGGCAGCATTTTGTTTCCCTTTTGTAGCTATGATTCCATGTGGACCTGTATATTCTGGATATACAGCCTTCATGAAGGAATCTTTATTGGGAATGTCTAAATTCTGCTGGCTGGCAAGGAATCTCTATTAGAAATATCCACTTTAAAGGGACTCAGTAATGAAAAATTACAGTAGAAAATTAGAACCACAGAATGAAATCAGCTAGCAGTTTCACTCAAAAGTTCCAGAAAATTTGACTTAGCTTACCAAAGGTAATTGTGTGTAATTGTGAATATTTGATCAAAAACAAATAATATGATGGATGTTTATGTGATTATCTCAGAGTAGCAGCTTACAATTCCAAAACTTCAGGATCTAACAAAAGCAGAACCAGCAGGGTAGGAGGTACAAGGAAGAAAACCACATGCTATTTAATTCATACCAACAACTTTCTATAGCCAAGGCAAGCACATGTCCAATTTCTCCATCATAGAAGCCCTCTCAGACATCTCCATAAGGAGCCCTTTTTAATTGATTGTGCATCATTTACTCAAATCTTAATCAGGAGGGCAATAAATATACAGTGGCCTCTCCCTATTAATATAAGGTCTACCAGTTTTATTGTTTTCAGTAATAAGACAAAGCTTCATAAAGATAGCATGCTACTGCCTGAGATATTGCACTTAACTTTCCACCCAGATACTGCATTTCTTATTCACAGGGACTGAAAGAAATGAAATATGCCGCTATTAAGGAAAACACACCGCACTTGCTTTATGCATAAAAATCAATAAATTATTTCCTGCTTTTACTTCCAAGCAAAACATCTCAGGCATAGCCAAAGGGGAAAAAAACCTGCCCCATAAATCAAGTCCTTTAGGCAATGAATGAATCATAAAACTAAATACAAGGCTTAAGAATAAAAAGGGAAGGAGAAGCTGTTGTATTCCCTCTGATCCCAATGCAATCGCATATGCAGACATATATGTGTTCAGCATCTCCAATCAAAATGCCTTTCTTTGTAAACTTGTAAAAAATATATATAAATTTCATTTTCAGTATGAATTTCATTTTCACTATTAGGAATCACTTGAGCAGATTTATCAAAGCAAGCAACCAAACAAATCAACAGCACTCTGATTTTAATTACATTTGCACTACCAAGTTTTAACAAACAAAACCAGGGGTGGGATGCTACTAGTTCGGCCCGGTTTTATAGAACCTGTAGCTGTGAAGAGCAGCTGACACCGAACCGGCTCGGTGTTTGGCCCACCCGCCTGCCTGACCTCTAGGTTGCCCTTTATTTTATTTATTTATTTATTTGATTTGCCAATTGTTTACAAGATAATAAGTATAAGTGTATACATAGTTGTGAATACATGAAATGGGTACATATAAGAAAAATAAAAGAAGAATAAGAGAAACAATATTTATTTTTATTTTTTTATTTATTTGATTTGCCAATTGTTTACAAGATAATAAGTATAAGTGTATACATAGTTGTGAATACATGAAATGGGTACATATAAGAAAAATAAAAAAGAATAAGAGAAACAATAGGACAGGGACGGTAGGCACGTTGGTGCGCTTATGCACACCCCCTACAGACCTCTTAGGAAAGGGGTGAGGTCAATGGAAAGGGGTGAGGTCAATGGAAAGGGTGAGGTCCCTGCTTTTTCCTCCTCAGCTGCTTTGTGCGGCACAGCTGAGGTTGAAAAAGCAAGAAACAAGAGGATTTTCAAATGCCGCGTGCCTGAGCACAGCGCTTGTCAGCTGTCCAGGCGGCACAGCTGATGATTTCTTGCAAACGCTGCACACACGATTGTCCCCAGTTCGGAAACTGGCAAATCGCTCCACTGGCTGGCCCCTCCCCTCCCTGTCCTCTCACTCCTTGCCTGGCATGCGAGCCATCCAACTTGCCTGGTTTGGTAAGATTGCAGACGGCAAGTCCTTTCCTGCTCCAAAGTCTGTTTAGTCAGAGTCTACCCAGCAGGCCAAAGAGACAAAGCCATTAAGTTTTATGCTATTCTAGATGAACAAAGAAACAGGTCTTTAGCCAGCTCAGCCTTCTTTGATGAATTTGACATTAAAGGGCCTAGCACTCCACATTCCTTAAAAAAACTTGTGCATAAATTGTGGAGATGTGGGGAGAAGAGCATCTGGTTACCAAGTCGAGTCAGTAGATGGGAAAACATGTCTGACTTTACCAACTCTTACTGAATGCAACCAGATTCCTGACCATAGATCTGAAATCCCTATGCCAGATGCAATGATTCATCACCCATATTTGAACCACGTAGCACATCTGATACCAGAGCTCAATCCTCAAGCTCAAACTTGCTCCTAGGGAGAGATATTTTACAAGTCCACAAGGCAAGAGCTCAGATCAATGGTCGCCACAGTACTCCATACATTCAGAAATTACCTAGGATGGGTCATTAAGGGAGATGTCTGTTTAGGAAGCGTGCACAAACCAACCTCTGTTAACAGCATGCTGACAAGCACATGAGAGAATAGACTCCTTCTATTTTCCAGCCAAGCCACAACCAATTCCTCTTAAAGGAACCACTGCATGTCACCCATTTGCCTTGTCCCTTCACAGGCACCTTTAGTGAAAATCTTGCCTATGGCAGTGACAGAGGTCATTTAAGGTGCACAGTCTTCCAAAAGACAGAAAATGACAATCAGGTGGCAACATCTACTGAGGACAAACTCTCTTTAGGGAAGACAGATCAGGAATTAGTCAAAGAAGATAGTGACAACTCCTTTTCCCTTCAGACCATAGAGACGACGTCCACCTAACAATAAAGAACAAGAGGTTCATCCATATGGTAAAGAATCAAACCAGAAATAATTTGGGAAGAAGCAGAACTGGTAGCTTAAGTCAGTATTGCTCTAAGGAACTAAGATTTTTATGAAATTGCAAAATCTTGGAGTTATAATTATATGAGAGTTCCTATTACTGTTGCAACTATTTGCCTTCCTTTTAATTTTTTTTGGCTCAGTTTTCAAAGACCAGTAAGCACAATCTCCTACATCAGTATATAATATTGTGCAATTAGGAGTACAATGTTGACACAGTTCAAAACTAAAATTTTGTCTGCATTTGTACAAAAGATGTTTAAGTTTTGATGTAATCTGACTATTTTAACAAAAAGGACATTAAAACTGATGGATTGAGCCCATATTTTGTAAAGTAAGGCTTCAGCTTGGAAAGCAAAACTATATCAATAATAATATAGGAATTAAGTCAATGAAAGACTACATGTTGCTATGTTAATTTGCATGCAAAATGGTTGAAACATTTAGTGTTTCCCTGAAAAATGTAACTGTTAACAGTTTCATGACATTTAACAGCTATTAAAAGATTACCATGAAACTAAACCAAACTTGGAAATGTAGCCAGAAACAAAAGAAATTAGAACTATTAAAAATAAATAAACCCTCATTAGATAGACCTTTTGATTCATTTGTAACAAAAGAAAAAAATCAAATAGTAGAAAAGAGCTATCAAGGAGGCTTCTTTTTTATCAGGACAATTTTGTGCAGGATTATGTACTCTTGTTTTAGCATTAAGTCTCAAAAAAGCAAAAATGAGATCATCTTTAAGAATCCATCTCCTTGGAAACAGTAGTTGGTAAAAAGAAACTGATTATAAATGAAGGAGTGCTTGGTGTAAAGAGAATGAAACTGCCTACCAATACAAGTTAATTTTTAATGTGATACATGTGAAACAACCTTACTTTGCTAAAATATTTATTTCAAATTCACAAGGAAGGTTTTTCAAGGAAAACCTTCTCATATGTTTATCCTATTTCGATTTTTCTCCGTGCCATTTTGAGTAGAACGCCTCCATTTGTAAAATCTATAAGAGTTTACATAAAAAGAATACATCAGAATAAGATGATTTCTGGCCACTTAAGCACTCTGTGGAAGGAATACTGGAATAACACACCTGCATGACAATAAGAAGGTCAAAAACTAAGATGAAGGAAGCCAGGAAAGCTCTTGAAACCTCATCACTTGGCAGAAATCCACGATTCAACTTGTCCCAGCTTATCCAGTCTGTTGTGATGATCAGCACAACCACTGAGGTCAAAGTAAATAAAACTGTCCTAAAAAGAAAAAAAATCAAAATTCAATTAGGATTACTAATTACTAGTTATCTCCAAAACAATTTGAAAATACAACATCATTTTCTTTGTTAAACTTAAAATACCATTGCATGAATATTCTTGTAAATCAATCTTCTACAATTAGATTTGTTTTATATGTGCTGGGCTACAACCCTATCATTTTGAGTAGTTCAAAGAACCAGCAAATACCATCTCTGACTGGCCCTGCCCCCATCTATTCTCTGTCTCTTGAGTCCTAGCTGATTGACTAGGTCTTCTTTTGTTGTCCTGCACAGGAGAACAGAGCTGGAAAGCAGGTTAGTGGGGTGGGGAGGGAATGGAGATTTTGAAGTAACCTTCCCCCAGAAGTGGGGAGGGAATGGAGATTTTGAAGTAACCTTCCCCCAGAAGTGGGGAGGGAATGAGATTTTGCAGTATCCTTCCCATGGAGTGCGGTGGGAATGGAGATTTTACAGTATCCTTCCCCTGCCACGCCCACCAAGCCCTGCCACGCCCACCAAGTCACGCCCACAGAACCAGTAGTAAAGAAATTTGAATCCTAACACTGGTATGTATGTGAATGGGTCAACCAACTTCTTGTATTCAGAGAAGGTCCTTTCTTAAGTACTGTCAAGTTCTTTAAAATGTCACAGATTTGATAGAGTTCTTCCATGTTTGGGCTGCAAACATTTAAAACAATGAGGTCCCTTTGCTTGCTTGTGAAAATATGCAGATGGATAATTGGGGGGGTGTTCATTGATATGCTCTGAAGTATGTGTATGTGCATTCTCTCTCTCTCTCTCTCTCTCTCTCTCCTCTTCTACTCAATTTCTGACTGCTGCCTTTGTTCTTACTCACAACTGGAATTGGCAGACTATGAAAATACTGTCCTAGCCTTAACCAGCTCAAATCTTAAATAGCTGATATAAAAGCTTAAGTTGTAGTTATATTTCTCCCACAATATTAGTGAACTGTAAACATATTCATTAAACAGCAACTACTCACAGTAAGATATATATTAACAAATGAAACCCACAATTATTTAGGAAGGCAATTCATATAGTTTGAATTACCACCACTAAATTGCTTGCTTTAGGCTCTCCTTGCACATTAGCTGTGAATCTCTCTTCTAAATATGCTTTAGAAATATTTCAGACAGTGGAAACACAAACAATAATTCTGGATGTCTATGCACATGTGTTATTTTAGGAAAGATAAATGCGTAGGCAGATGCATAAATAGCAAGTAAGCAAATCAATATTTGCCACGGTTTCCAATTGGAGTTCTCATACTGTTCCCAGGCATTTTTTAACCCTCAATTCCTTCTTCTTTTTTCTGTGAGTGAACATAGAACGACAAAGTACTGAAAGCGTTCTTTTGTATTTCCAGTTATGCCCGATACTCATTATTCTTAAAGATCAATCACCCTTTCACTTTTTAAAAACAAGTCCCATACCATGTAATACTCAGTTTCTTCTTTTTCTTTAATTTCTAATGTTAATCTATTCATTCAGTATCTTATCACTTTTCCAATTTTGAGCAATTCTAGCTGCTGTT
Source organism: Notechis scutatus (assembly GCF_049901735.1). Taxonomy (NCBI): domain Eukaryota; kingdom Metazoa; phylum Chordata; class Lepidosauria; order Squamata; family Elapidae; genus Notechis; species Notechis scutatus. The sequence continues at coordinate 32,389,811 of NC_142014.1, read as the reverse complement.
AAAACATGTATAATTAAGTATGTTTTTTCTTTACTATAACCTTCAAGTACTATTCCTAATAAAAATATTTCAGGATTCAAATCTATATGTTGTTTAATCATTTTTTCCAACCATGTGTGTATTTTAGTCCAATATCTTTTAGCTTCTACACAAGTCCAACACATATGGTAATATGTTCGTGGTGTTTGGTGACACTTCCAACATTTAGTTGATTTATCTTTGAACATCTTCGCTAGTTTTGCTGGTGCTAGGTGCCATCTGTAAAACATCTTATACAAATTTTCTTCATATGCTGTAAATATTGTCAATTTATAATTCCTGTCCCATAACTCCTGCCATCTATCTAATTCTATAGCATAACCAAAAAAAATTGCCCATGTTATCATTGTTTCTTTAACTTGTGCCAGGGGTATACAGTGAGGCTGCACAGATAGCGAAATGTTGCCAGACCTGTCAGGCCAATATTGCCTCATCCAAAAGGGTGATACATGTGGGACGGAGGCCATGGGCACAATGCCCCTTTGAGAAACTACAGTTAGACTATATTCAACTGCCTTGAGCCAATGGCTTGTTCTAGTATGTAGTGATCAATTCACCCACTGGATAGAGGCCTTCCCCATGCCACTTCCCTTGAGACAGCAAGGCACCTGTTAAAAAACATAGTCCCCAGGTTGGAGTACCAAGCATCGTGGACATGGACAGAGCTATACATTTTGTGTCTCAATCGCCACTCATGTCTTGCAGGCCTTGAGGGCTGCCCAGAATCTTCACACTCCTTCACACCTTTGCTCGTCTGGGGAGGTTGATGGGGAGAACAAAGGACTCAAGACCCTCCTAGGAAAACTGTCAGGAAACCCATCTACTACGGCCTCAAATACTGCCTATTTCACCTTAGGACTCGATCCTGAAAAGACTTAGGCATTTGTCTGTTTGAATTACTGTTTGGCCGGCCACCAGACACCCTAAAAGGCTTAGACCAGGTGTTCAACCTTGGCAACTTTAAGACTTGTGGACTTCAACTCCCAGAATTCCTCAGCCAGCTTTGCTGGCTGAGGAATTCTGGGAGTTGAAGTCCACAAGTCTTAAAGTTGCCAAGGTTGGACAGCCTTGGCTTAGACTCTCACTCCCTTAGTTTAGAAAGGGTGTGTGTGTGATTTTATCGTATCTTTTAGCCTTGCATTAACAACTCCACAGACTTTGGAGACAGAGTGCCATGACCCAGACCCTGCCACTGGAAGAAAACCTTCACCCCCTTGAGCCTGGAGACTGGCTCTGGATCAAGTCTTTCGCCAGGAAATCACCACTACTACCCAAGTGGAATGGACCCTTCCAGATCTTCCTCACAACCCACACTGCTGTAAAGGCAGCAGAAAGAAATGCCTGGATACATTGGATACACATCAAACCAGCAGTCTTCAGTCACAGCACAGAATCAGCCTCCACGCAGAAGAGTGACTACAAGAGGACCCAGAGACTGACAAGTGGGCACTAAAGATTCTATTTTGCAATGAAGATAATTGGGGGCGGGGGAGAGAGCAGGAGACTGTTTTGACATTCCATTCAATTTATCTGGTGAAATACGTAACTGAGAGTTTTGTAGAAACTTATTTCCTGAAAAGGAAAATGTGTGGGAATACTTAGTTAAAGAGGTACTGAATAAGACTAACTTTTATCTACAGGGAAGCAAGTCAGTCAAAGACATCTTAGCAATCTGCCATATAGGAACAGCAACTCACCTACAGGCCATCCAGGATTTTACAAAACTCAGGGATTTCAAACTAGTATCAACATATTCCATTATTTATGACTGCATTTGTTTTTTCTTTTCTCTGCCAGGCGATCTCCCTGCTGGAAAGCGAGCCCTGACCTTTCCTTTTGACAGAACAGTTTGGTATTTTATTTTAATGGAGAAGGTTAAATTGTAATTTTTTTTAGGAAACAATCCCTTCATGATGGCTTACAAGAAATTTAGAATATCAATGTTTTTAATGTAAAGTGTGATTTTTCCTACCAGAATAAAATGATCCTAATGTTCCCCCTTTTCCAAAAAGCCCTGGCAGATTTTCCCCAGTCAGGGTAAGGCTTGTCCTGAAGCATCATATCGGTCACCTGAAGTGAAGAGACAGAGAGATAAACTATGTAGTTCAGTTTAAGGAGAAAAAACAACAACTGCATTATGCTTGAGGGGTATAGAAAAACCTGACAATTGTCCTAATCAGCAAGATATTTTTGCATGTGCAAAAGAATCCTTATGTGCATATGTGTATAGAAAAGTCAAGTGCTTATTCTTGGTCTAGAATACATGACATGCAGTGATGCCCATAGACAAAAGACACAATGCCACACAGCAGCATATGCCTCACTGAAAAATATGACATTACATCTCTTTCCCTCTCTCTCTCTCTCTCTCTTTACCACCCCACCTCCAATATTGGTTGTAACTCTAAACAAGAAAGGTAAAATTGCCTATTAGCATGTGTAGAGAAGAATTCCACAAATATGAAAAGCAACTCTTAAAAGAAAGTTTAAATGTAATTATTCACTATAAGAGTGCAATTTCTGAATGTACGCCTACAAGTTGTAGAAACTTGTAGAGAAAACTACAAGTTGCATAAAGCATTTAACTTTAGTTACTTATATGAAGTCATCCACAGAGACTCTGGGCAGCTAACAGTTAAGATACACACAATAAGAAAAATAAATAAATAAACCCAATCATAATATAAATAAATAGCTCAACATCAAAGCAGTAAAATATGCAAACATATGAATCCACCAGATTTCTGCCTTCCTTCTGAACTAGATGGAATAACTGGACTTTAACTGTTCCCCTGAAATCTAAGAGAAAAGCAGCAGAGTGGATCTCTATGGGGAAGAAATTCCCAAGGATGAAAGCAGTGACCCAAAACTTTGCTTCCAAAGTCTGGTCATGCAACCATGTCTTATAGAATGGATCTATGAATGTCCCTATTCAAACTGATCAGAGTGACAGTGATAACATGATCTGGAACCAAAAAGGCCTTTCAAGGAAACCTGGAATCACACCTAGAAGCCAACTGGCAACCAATACACCCAACTATGTATCTATCCCTATCCAGTTGCATTTTTCAAAATGCAGGCCCATGCAGAAGGCAAATAAGTCACAACTGACTGAAAGCCAGGCCTCCTAACTGAGAAATGGGCCAAAATAGAAACTCAAGATATAACTGTATGAACACCCTCCAGGTGGCAGCTGCCACATGCTGATCAAACAATAGTTGTGAGTTCAAGAGGACCTCAAAGTTGTGAACTTTGAGGTCCTGTTGAACTTCCTCTAACAGGAGAAGTACAACCATTTCAAAGTTGGATCTGTTAGGGCCACAAAATCAAATATACTGTCTTTGGAATAATTCAAAATCTGCTCTTCCCCATCCAGACACTGACAGTGCTTATCATTTTTTAAAAAAATTCCACAGGTAATTTTTATAGAGGGTTTTCTTTAGTTTTCTATTCTTTTTTAAAAAAAAAATTTTATTGATTTTTGAAAACAAACATAAATGAACAAAACATAAAACATAAAAACATAAAACATCTTTTTTGAAAGCAACATAATCCCGGGTTACATCCCTTCGTACAGACACAAATTCAAGTTCATGCTCATTTTTATATTCCATTCCATATCTTGTTACTATTCTACATTTTCGATATAGCTTCTCCCCTCTTTTAACTTTCTTAATTTTATTTATTTATTTCATCTCAATTCAAATCATTATACTTATATTCTTTGTCTGTCCTGTTTCAACTGTCTACTATCTTTTCTCATTAAATAAAATTTCTCCTGTAATCACTGATTGGAGTATGACGCCTTTATATCTTTCCCCTAAAATTATAACACTTAATATAATACATAACTTCCGTTCAGATTCTGCTTGGTACTTTCTAAAACTACACACTGTATTTTTTAAAAAAGAAAAAATTATAAATGTATAATATAATTAGAACAACAATCCATGCCAATTCAATTCTATCATTAATATTGATATTCATTTAAATCTTAACATTTTACACATTACTTTTCAGATAAATATCATATTTCTATGGGAACACTTATAAACTTTCCATAGTTAATTCCCCCACACACTTTACTTATATTTTATAAAACATTGAGTAATTAAAATGTTCCCATTCCTTCCGAATTCAATTCTCTCATTTATTTTATTTCATTTATTTTGTTCACAAAAGTTTCACTAAATTACACTGACTATTTTATCCCTCTTTTTAATCATATGTTGTTTCCAATTTTCTAACATTATTTCTATTACAAATATAACAATACCATCTTATGTACCTTCACAGAATCCCCTTTTCAGTTAGATTTTCACCCATTATCTCTGAAAAAGTCCTGTTTCTTTACATATTGCTCCAAACGTTTGTAACTTCTCTTCCTTTCCTTCTTCCCTTTCTTCTTCTCTCTCTCCTTTTTACCCCCCTGTCTCTCCACCTCCATTTCCCTCTTCTGTATTCCCCTTTTCTGTTGCTTTCCAGCATTACATCCACTTTTCAAATTATTTTTCCCTTTTTTGGTTGTTTTTTTAAGTCTTAAATTCTCCATTCTCTTTCCCCCCTTTCCTCTTTCTTCCCCAAATAGCATTAAAGATGGCTTCTTCTTTGTCCCAATCTTCTTGTTGCGCAGTCTTTTCTTGTTGTTTCTCGTAGTTATGAATCACCATTTATAAGAATTGAAAAATGGAGCCAAAGGAGCCCTTCCCTTCTTGTGTCTCTTCTTTATATTTTTTAAATTCCATTTTCAGTTCATCCAGAGATAATGCCATTGTAGAATTTTTTAAACAACCACCCAATTGTTTTTAGTCATTCAAATATAATATCCAAAAATCCCAAAGTCACCAAGCAATCCAAATACACACAAGCTATTTCTTTTTACACTTTCTTCTTTTTTCACTTTCTCTTCCTGGGGTTACTATTTAGTTACAAAGTTCCAATTAAAATGTATCTTTTAGAAGTCTTATTGAGATTTAACTTTAAATTATTTTAAAGTCCAGGCAGTCTCCTCCTCCCAGATCCTGCCTTTATTCTTTTCCTCTCCCTTCCTACTTATAAACAAAAAGGATTTTTTAGTGTCCAGAAATCTTTATTGTCCCTTTGGCATTTAATTATATTTTCAGCTTAATTATTGGAGCCAAAGTGGATTTTTCCGATTTCTTATTCAGCTCTCTTCATTGTCAATGTGAGGAAGGAGAGAGAAGAAAAAAAAAATTTCCTGTTTCACTTTCTTTCGCTGCTTCCGACTCTTCTTTGGGAGCGATGTTATCTTTTATAAAATTTAAATTCCAGGGTACCTTAGTTGTTGCTTTTTATCCTGGTCAGCCAAAACTTTCACTTCTTATCTTCCTCCTGCACTTTCTTTTCTGGTTGAGTGCTTCTTTGAGGTGGCCATTTCTGACCACCGCTCCTACCGCCTTCGGGAAAGGGAGTTTGACCAGCTGAGGAGGAGAGATGCGGCTCTCCTCAACCCTGCTGGCGATCTCCCCCCTCTTCACCACTTCTACGGGGTGGCTTAGCCCCGAAGCCAGCTGGCTCGGGGTGCTCCAGCGGCGAGCCCAGGCAGAAACCGCACACGATCGCAGATTCCTGCCTGCCGCCAAAGCCCTGCAAACCGGAAGTCTTTAGTTTTCTATTCTGTGGACCCTATAAAAGATCCATCAACAGAATCACATTACAGAAAAAGATCTGTAAATAGATAGATAGATAGATAGATAGATAGATAGATAAGCTAGAAAGATAGAAATAGAAAAATAGCTGAATGGTTAGAGAGAGGGGGGAGGGGGAGAGAGATAACACCATGCAGAATGAGCAAGTATTGTAATAAAATATATTCTGAATGTAGAAATTAATATAATAATACAATAGAGCAAATCCTAAATCTTTTAATCGCCTGTCACCAATCATACATATAATAATCAAGTATCTTCCAAAGCACAAAATTATTCCCATCCCGACTTCCGGTTTGGGCTTCTTTATGGCTGGATTCGGGGCAAAGCCACCCCATAGAGGTGGTGAAGAGGGGGGAAGACTGCCAGCAGGGTCGAAGAGAGCCACATCTCTCCTCCCCAACCGGCCATTACTCCCTTTCCCAAAGGCGGTTGCAGCGGTGATCAGAAATGGCCACCTCAAAGAAGAACCCGACCGGAAAAGATTGTGCAGGAGGAAGATAAGACAAGAAAGCTTTGACTGACCAGGTTGAACTGAAAAAGCAACAACATAAGGTACCCTGGTATCTGAACTATAAAGAATAACATTGTTCCCAAAGAAGATTTCTGAAGTGGTGAAGGAGAGAGAGAAGGAAAAAGATTTGGTTTTTTTTTCTTTTCTTCCCCATACTGATAGTTAAGAGACTTAAGTAAATAATTGAAAAAAAATCACTTTGACATTAATAGGCCTTCAAGCTGAAAATAAAATGTCAAAGGGATAATAAAGATTTATTGGATATTTAAAAACTTTTAAAAGAAGGAAAGAAGAGAAAAGGAAAAAACAAAAGGGTGGAATCTGGAAAAATGGAGGAGACCACCTGGAAGTAAAAGCAATTAACAGTGAAACCTTAACAAGATTCCTAAAAAATACATTCTAACTGAAACTTTGTAACAAGATAATAGAACCCCAGGAAGAGAAAGTGGAAAAAAGAAACAAGAAACAGCCTTGGATTATTTGGATTACTTGGTGATTTTTGGATTTTTTGTTATTAGATTTAAATGACTAAAATCAATTGGGTGGTTGTTTAAAAGTGTTTAAAATGGCATCACTCTTGGAAGAACTGAAAATGGAACTTAAAAAACAGAAAGAAGATGCACAAGAAGGAAGAGGTTTTTTCGGCTTCGTATTTCAATTTTTAGAAATGGAGATCTTGAACAATGAGAAACAACAAGAAATGCTTGAAGAACAAGAAGGGTGGGACAAAGAAGAAGCCATCTTTAATTATCAAGTAATCCTATGTGGGGGGAAGGAAAGGGGGGAAAGAGTGAAAAATGTAAGATTTGAAAAAACAACAAAAAATAACAGTTTGAAAAGCAATTACAATATTAGGAAAAAACAGAAGAGAGGATCATAGAAGAGAGAATTAGAATTAGAGAGACAAGGGGTCTAAAAGGGGAGGGAGAAGAAGGGGAAGAAGGAAAGGAAAAGAAGTTACAAAGGACAGAAACAGGATATAGAGAAACAGGGAAAACGTATAAGGATTAAAGGTATAGGCCTATTTAGAAGACATAGAGATAATGGGTGAAAATTTAACTGAAAGAGAGGATTCTGCAAGGGTACATAAGATAGCATTGTTATATTAGAAATAGAAATGAATTTAGAAAATATGAAACAAGTGTGATTAAAGTGATAGATAAAATACTTATTGTAATGTAATGGAATGTTTGTTAATAAATAAATGAAATAAAGAGAATGAGAGAATGAAATTAGGAAAGGATGGGAACATTTTAATTGTTATTAATGATTTATAAAAAATTAAGTGAAGAGAAATATGAAAGAAATATGAAAAAAATATGGAAATATTACAAGTGTTCCTAAGGAAGTATGATATTTAATTGAAAAGAAATGTTAAAGATGTTAATTAATATTAATGGAAGATTGTAACTAACATTAATGGTTGAGCCAAATTGGAATAGAATGAGTATTTTATGTATTATTATTATATACACTATATATTTTATCTTTAAGAACTTAGTGTGTATTTTAAGAATGTACCAAGCAGAATTCGATTAGCAAAAGTTATATGTTATAAAATAGAGGTTAGATATTGAATGTTATAATTGTATTCATAAATTGAAGTTTAAATAAGATCTGAATGGACAAAAATTAAAAGATACAAAGGTGTCATATTCCAATCAGTAACTACAGGGGAAAACTTGTTTAATGAGAAAAGGAAATATGAAATTGAAACAGGACAGACAAAAGTATAAACATAATGATTAGAAAGATATTGAAACTTAGAAAAAGATATGTAATTGAACTTAGAAAGGAATGAGATAATTAAAAACAAGGTTGAGAAAACTAAGGGAAGGGAAAAATCACTGAGAAAATGCTAAAATAGTAACAAGATATGGAATAGAATACAAAGATGACTCTGAAGCAGGTTCCTAAGAAGGTGTGCGAACAGAGAAAAGACTGTAAGTTTTTGGCAACACAACTCATCCAGAAGAATATAATGCTTCAATGGTTAATTCCAGAAGGCTTGTTGGTAACATGGCAGGAAAAGAGGATCAGGACAGATAACTTAGACAATGCACAAGATTTCTATGAGCAGATTGGAGGAACAGAAAGCAGCAGTAGAGACGAGCTAGAGACAGAAAGCCAAGAAAAACAACAACAGCAAGATATAGGAGGACTAGAACAAGAAGGAGAGAACAAGGAGGAGACTGAAGGAAGAAAATTAAGAACACGCCTGCAAAGAGAGACTTGAATTAATGGAAGACAGATAATATCCCACAAGTAGAAAGACGGAAACGGAAACGAAGCTATTATCATTAAACATAAATGGTCTAAACTCACCCATTAAAAGAAAATATACTATCTAGATTAGCCAAACAGAAATTAGAAAGAGTATGCCTGCAAGAAGTCCATATTAAAAAAACAATTTTGGAAATGTTTAGAATATCCTAAATTAGTAAGGTTATCTGTAGCCCTGGCAAATCAAAAACAGAAAGGGATAGCAGTATATGATAAAAAAGAAATTAAGGCAGTAGAAAAATATGTAGATCCACAAGGGAGAATTTTTATACTTGTGTTAGGTATAACATTGATACCAAATATGGTTTGGGTGAATAAATATATAAAACTTAGATATCATGGTTTAAGTGCTTATCACTTTAAGCACAATGCAGCAGGCAATTAGCCGATTAAGGGTGCGGTTAGAAGTTACAATATAAGGAAGCATTAGAAGCTGGAAAGTTTACTGCGATTTACTGTCTGTTTCTGGCTGTAACTGTCTGGCTGTAACTGTGTGCTGCTGCGACTAACTGTGATTACTGACTGTGAGTGCCTGTGACTGAACTGTTTTTGTTTGCTACTGTTTGCTGAATATCCAGCGTTTGTTTCTCTGGAGAGTGAAGCCGGAGGAGGAGAAGATATCTTTATCGGCTGATAAAGGTATTGCAAGGACTCTTAACTTGGACTATATTAGTGAGTCTTACTGGATGGAAATACTGTGAATGACTTAATGGACTGAATGACGATGTTTAAACTCTAACTGGATTAAAAACTATTTAAACTACAAACAGTGTTTGTGTTCAGTGTGTGTATACTCTGGGGCCCTTCCGCTCTTCTTTGGCTGCCTGGCTTGACTACTGCTGCAATACTCTGCTAGGGGTTAATTCCCAAACCCTAACATTGGTTATGGGCCCAGCAGCATAGTCTAACTAACCAGGATATAACAGAGAGAGTTGGTGTGAGTTGCACATTACTGTAAAAACAAACTGTTTTAATTAGTTTAAAATAGTCAAAATATCTGAAGAGTAATGGCACAAGTAAATTTGTCACAACTGTCCATGATATCCAGGCTGGATGGAACAAACTATGTTTCATGGTCAATGAAATGTAGTTTACTTCTACGCAGAGAAGGTTTGTGGGACATTATAGCAAACCCACCAGATGTGAGTAGCTGGGATCCTGCTAATGATGATGATAACGAAAAGTTACAAGACTTTAAACTGAAGAATGAGCAGGCTTTATGCATCATAGGACTGACTCTCTGTGATCAGCAGCTTGTCCATATTCGTGGAGAAGAAAATGCTGCAAACTGCTGGGAGAACCTCAGGAAGATTTATGTTCGGGACAGTGTAGGAGCACATATAAATCTTACACGGAAGCTTTTTGAACGCATCTTCAGAGGAATGGAGATATGTTAGTTCATTTAAACTGTATGAAGAGCATTTTTCAAGATTTGCAAGAAAAAGAGCTTATATTTAATGAACTGCAACAAGTCTACATAATATTATCTTCATTAGATCAAAGCTATGATGACTATGTGACTTCGTTAGAGGTATTGCCAAAAGAAAGCCTCTCATTAACCGAGATTACAGGCAGGCTACTAGAAGAAGCCAAAAGAAGGCGTGAGCGTGACGAGCTGAGAGAAGATAAGAAAGAAGAGAAATTATCTTCAAAGCTTGAAAGAAATCAGCTTAGTAAAGTAAAGCACCTGGAAGAAGAGAATTTATCTTCAACGGCATACACAATTAAAAAGTGTTTTAATTGTGGAGGCAGAGGACATTTGGCAAGATTCTGTAAAAAGAGAAAAAGCCAGAATGTAAAAAGCCAAAGAAAGCATTTGAACTAGCCATGTTTAGCAACTCTGATGTGAAGAATAATTTATGGGTGGTTGACAGTGGCGCATCCCACTGCATCACAAGAGATAAGACAAAATTTATAAAAATGTCTACAAGCTCTCAACATATATCTCTTGCTAACGGCTGGAACCTGAAAGCAAAAGGTCAAGGTTTTGCACGTTGTCCGTACATAAACCAGGATATAAAATGTTGTATGTACCGCAACTAAAGTTTAATTTGCTTTCAGTAAGGGTATTAGATAAATTAGGTTATGTAATTACTTTTAAGGATAATAATTGCATAATTGAAAAAGATAACAAAAGGGTAACTGCAGCTTTAAATGGAACATTATATGTATTAGATAATAGTAAGAAAGGGGAGGCTCAAACTGTATTTAATAATATAAAGCCTCATGATGAATGTATCCATTTATTGCATAGGCGTTTGGGGCATGTAAATTTTAAAATGCTAAAACGTACAGTTGAGTTATCTGAAGGAATAAGGTTAAAACCTTGTGATAAATATTTGCGTTGTAATGTTTGCTGTGAAGATAAGAGCAAGGTATTGCCTGCAAATAGGCTAAATGGTTTCAAAACAAAAGAACCTTTAGAAGTAGTATTTGCAGACATAATAGGTCCAAAGAAACCCAGTATGGGAGGTGCTAGATATATACTGAGCATTATGGACCATTATTCTAGATATGGGTTTTGCTATTTAATGAAAAGCAAAACTGAAACATATCAACATTTTTTCAATTGGCTTAGGTTTGCTGAAAGAAAGTCTAAACGTCAACTGATAACCCTGGTGACAGATAATGGTACGGAATTTATTAATAACAAATTCCAGAACAGACTTAAGATATCTGGAATAGAGCATAAGAAGTCTGCTCCATACAGGCCAGAACATAACGCTTTTATTGAAAGAAGAGGCCAAACACTACAGGCAATGGTTAGAACAATGTTAAATGATTCTGGGTTACCTGATTCTTTGTGGGGAGGCTACAATGTGTGCTAATAACATATTGAACAACGTTGTTAATACAACAACAGGTGAAATTCCATTTACCAGATGGCATGGCAGGAAACCTGATCTAAGTTACCTGCACACATTTGGTGCACCAGCATGGTGCATATTCCTGCACAACTCAGAAAAAAGGGCAACATAGAGCTAAAAGATTTTTCTTCGTTGGTTATCAGGCAAATCATAGGGCATATAGATTTTGGGAGAAAGGCACATCTAAAGTGTTATGTAGTGCTAGTGCCCAATTTCTAGAACATGAAGGATGGGAGAAATTAGAACAGGATGCCAATAAAGATGTAATTATTGAATCCTATAGAAATCCCATTAGTTATCCCTGTAACTTTAAAAATAAAGTAAAGAGACAAATACAGGATGAAATAGTGCCCATAAAGGAAGAAACAGATTCAATAGCTGAACAGGATGAGGAAGATGAACAGGTAGTAGTTCAACAAAGTCCTCCTGTAAGCCCTGTAATTCCCAGAAGAACTACACATGTATCTAGACCGCCTGATAGGTACCAGGCTAACACAGTGTGCCAGATTAATCAAGTTCCTAATTCTGTTGAAGAAATTAAAAGTATCCTAATAAGGAAAAAGAAAGATGGTATGCAGCAATGAATAAGGAACTGAATTCATTAAGTGATATGAAGGTGTATGAAAATGCCAAATTACCTGTAGGAAAGAAATCCATTGGCTGCAAATGGATATTTAAGGTAAAAACAGATAAGGATGGTAATTTAATCCATAAGGCAAGGTTAGTAGCCCAAGGTTTTAGGCAGAATGCTAATGACTATGATGAGGTGTTTGCACCTAGTCTTAAGGCAGCAACCTTGAGGGCAGCTTTAGTGTGGGCAGCTAGTAAAAACTATATAGTTAACCATCTAGATGTGGAAACTGCTTACTTGCACGCCCCATTAAAACATATTATTTATATGAAAAACCTGTTGGTATTAAAAGTGAAAATAAGGATAATAATGATTGTTGGTTGTTAAAGAAAAGCCTCTATGGTCTTAAACAATCAGGCTATGAATGGAACCAGTATATTGTAAAGGAACTAGACAATATAGGATTTAATGCTGGTTTAGCCGATCCATGTCTGTTTAAGAGGGAGACAAATGGGAAAGTATCATTATTATTACTATTCACAGATGACATTGCATTGATAACTGAAACTAATGATGAAGCAAATAAAATAATAGCATCATTAGGAAAGAGAATAAAGATCAAGCAATTAGGGGAGATAAAGAAGTATCTCGGTTTGAATATAAAGAAAACAAGAAAAGGTTTTAAGATATCTCAGGAAGATAAGATAAGCAAATTACTAAAAGATTACAAGATGGAGCTTTGTAAGCCAGCTAAGACTCCAATGAGTCAGGAGTTTAGCAACACTGATGAACAAAGCCCTGAGTTTGATAAGGTGATTTATCAATCTTTAATTGGTAGTTTGAGTTATATTAGTAATTGGTCTAGACCAGATATATCGTACTGCGTGAATCAGTTGGCTAGATTCAATTCTGCACCATGTGAAAGACACTGGATTGCAGCAAAGAGGATATTAAGATATCTTAAAAGACAATGAATTATTCATTGTATTTAGAACCAAAGGGTGATTTAATTTTGAGTGCTTATGCAGATGCTAGCTTTGCATCAGAAAGAGACACTAGAAAGTCGACTTCAGGAACAGCCATAATGCTGGGTAATACATTAATAGGCTGGAAGTCAATAAGACAACAGCATATAAGTTTGTCTACTATGGAGGCAGAATTCTCCTGTTTATCATTGTAATGTACAGAGTTAATAATGTATAAACAAATGTTAATTGATATAGGTATAACTGTAGATTATCCTATAATTATACATGAAGATAATCAGGCAGCAATTCAAATGGCCACAAATATTGAGTAAAAACAAGGAGCAAGCATACAGATCTAAGATACCTAAACGTGAGACAATCTGTAAGAAGTAAGATGATTCAGCTAGAGTACTGTATGTCGGAGGACAATTTAGCTGATAATTTTACTAAAGCCCAAGGTGCCAGTAAGCACCAGGAGAGTTGTGAAAAATATGGGATAAGATTGTAAAGGTATTATATATTTATTTCACCCAAAAGGGGAGTATGTTAGGTATAACATTGATACCAAATATGGTTTGGGTGAATAAATATATAAAACTTAGATATCATGGTTTAAGTGCTTATCACTTTAAGCACAATGCAGCAGGCAATTAGCCGATTAAGGGTGCGGTTAGAAGTTACAATATAAGGAAGCATTAGAAGCTGGAAAGTTTACTGCGATTTACTGTCTGTTTCTGGCTGTAACTGTCTGGCTGTAACTGTGTGCTGCTGCGACTAACTGTGATTACTGACTGTGAGTGCCTGTGACTGAACTGTTTTTGTTTGCTACTGTTTGCTGAATATCCAGCGTTTGTTTCTCTGGAGAGTGAAGCCGGAGGAGGAGAAGATATCTTTATCGGCTGATAAAGGTATTGCAAGGACTCTTAACTTGGACTATATTAGTGAGTCTTACTGGATGGAAATACTGTGAATGACTTAATGGACTGAATGACAATGTTTAAACTCTAACTGGATTAAAAACTATTTAAACTACAAACAGTGTTTGTGTTCAGTGTGTGTATACTCTGGGGCCCTTCCGCTCTTCTTTGGCTGCCTGGCTTGACTACTGCTGCAATACTCTGCTAGGGGTTAATTCCCAAACCCTAACAACTTGAACTAGAATTATGGTACAAGCCAATGTTATTAGTTATAGTTTATGCACCGAATGACAACCAAAGTCAATTCTATAAGGAATTACATGAGAGAATTGTTGAGATGGGACAAGACAACGTATGCGTTGTGGGAGATCTTAATGCGGTAGTAGATATAAGGAAGGATTATTTTAGTAATGCAAAGAACAAAAAGAAAAGGAAAATTTTGCCCAGATCTTTTTTCAATATGACACAGGAACTAAATTTGATAGATTAATGGAGGAGAATAAATTTGGGGGGAAAAGAATTCACGTTCTACTCTAACCCACACAAACCGTGGTCTAGATTAAACATGGCGTGGATGAACACAGAACTAGGAAACCAACTAGATACGATAGAGATTATGACAAATGTATGGGCTGATCATTACCCATTAAAAATAATTTGGAAAGGAAGGAAAAGAAAGAGTAGAAGCTGGATACTTAATCCCCAAATTTTAAAGGAGAAAGATTTTTTAGAGAAAAATTAAGAAAGAAATGGAACTTTTTAAAAAGGAAAATACAGTGGAGCAAATATCATTACCGAACATATGGGATACAGCAAAGGCAGACTTGAGGGGGCTGGTAACAGCATATACAGCGAAAAGGAATAAGGAAAGATGGCAAAATCAGAATAAATTACAGGAGGAGATTAAAGACCTAGAAAGTAGATTACAAAAAAAAAAACCCACAAGATGAAAAAATGAGGAAAGAGATGATTCTTACTAGGCATAAATTGAACATTATAAATCAGGAAGAGAGAGTTAAAGAGGTGAAAAGGGCAACACAGAATTTTTTCGAACATGCAAATAAACCAGGGAGGTGGTTAGCCCATAAATTAAGATTAGAAAGAGAAAGAAGGTTGATACAAGAATTGGAGGATGATGATGGAAAATTAGAATATCGAATGACTGAGAAAAAGAAAATAGTACAAAAATATTTTGAACAACTGTATAGGGAGGATGGAATAAACCCTGAGAATATAGAACAATATTTGAAAAGGAAAAGTCTCCCAGAAATTAAAGAGGAACAGAAAGAGATATTAAATAAAGAAATAACAGTGATGGGATTGAAAAGGGCGGTTGAAAGGCAGAAAGATAATAAGACGCCAGGGCCGGATGGTCTTCCAGCTGAACTGTATAAATGTATTTATGAATGTCTTGAACCAGTGATGTTAGATGTGTACAATGAGGTATTAGACTTTGCCAAAATTACCTGATTCATGGAGAGAAGCGAATATCTCACTAATTCCTAAAGAAGATTTAGATCACAAACAGATTAAAAATTATAGACCAATCTCACTCCTGAACATAGACTATAAAATATTTGCAACAATAATGTTGGAAAGATTAAAAATTATATTAAATGAACTTATTCATATTGACCAGAATGGCTTTCTACCTTCTAGACAGATAAGGAATATAAGGATAGTATTAAATGTATTAGAATACTATGAGACCCACCCGGAAAAGCAGGCAGTGTTGATTTTTTTGGATGCTCAGAAGGCCTTCAACAATCTCAGCTGGCAGTTCTTGATCCAACAGGTCGAAAATATGGGATTTGGATCTAAATTCAAGAAAATGATTGGCACAATTTATTCAAACCAAAAAGCTAGGGTAATTATAAATGAGGAGATGACTGAAAACTTTAAGATTATGAAAGGTGTTAGGCAGGGATGTCCAATGTCGCCTCTGCTTTTTATCTTGACCATCGAAGTGCTTTTAAATCAGATTAGATAGAGAAAGGAGATAATTGGACTGAAGAGCAAAAAAGAAGAATATAAAGTACAGGCGTTTGCGGACAACTTAGTGGTTTTTGTGGAACATCCAATGGAGTCAGGGACCTATCTAATTAAAGAATTAGAAGAATATGGGGTGGTAGCAGGACTAAAAATATATAATGGGCTGTGTGATGGCCTTGTGAGTTTTGTTGTGGAGATATCCTGGATCTTGTGCTCTAATCTCCTGGGTCATTTGTTTTGTAGTGATCTACAACTCCATCAACCAATCAAGAGGCAGCATCGCAGCCAACCAGCCCAGCACACCAGCCCTCATCATCAGTATTTATAGAGAGACGGTAGCTCTGAACACACACGCTTGCACTGGCACGAAGCCTAAAGCACCAGCCTGAGGATGGTGAGTGGGACCTCGCCAAAACATCGCCAAGATACTCTTAATCTTACACGGGAAAAGACCCGAACACACCTAGACATATATTATATTTATATATATATAAATGTGACTGCATTCCCACTCACGCTAGTAATACTATTACTAAATTTGCAGATGATAGAACAGTGGTGGGACTCATCTCCGGGGGGGATAAGTCTGCCTACCGAGATGAGGTGGACCGGTTGCTTTTGTGGTGTGGAGACAATAACTTGGTCCTCAACACCAATAAGACCAAGGAGCTTATAGTGGACTATAGAAGGAACAGACCAGACATCCCGCCCTTGCTTATCAATGGAGACCGAGTGGAGCAAGTGTCCAGTTTTAAATTTCTAGGTGTTACCACAAAAGAGGACCTGACCTGGGTGCTCACATTGCAGCACTGGGCCCAGCAGAGATTATACTACCTGAGACTTCTCAGAAAACAACAACTTAATGAAAAACTGCTGGTGACCTTCTACTGCTGCACCATAAAGAGTATCTTAATTTACTGCACTTCTGTATGGTTTGCCAATTGCACAGTGACAGATAGGACAGCACTCCAGTGGGTTAACGTCATTGCCCAGAAGATAATTGGTTTCCCTCTCCCCTCTTTGGAAGAGCTTTATAGCTTCCGCTGCGTTAAGAAAGTTCAAAACATTCTTAAAGATCCATCTCATCCTGGGAACCCTTTTTTTGAATTATTACCATCTGGCAGACAGTACAGAATAATAAATGCAAAGACAAATAGGCTGAAAAATAGCTTATATCCCAGGGCAGTAGCTCTTTTGAATTTTACAGTGTTGGTGTGGTTTTGGGGTTTTTAATTCAATGTGTGGAGTGTGAAGGATGTGTATTTGTGTTTATTTTCATGGTCATTATGTGCACTGAAGATGGTGTTTGATTTCGTTATACGAGGTGCAATGACAATAAAGTAAATTAAGAACTAAGAATATGAAATAAGCTTCAATATCATTAGCCAGGACTGATACCAAGAGGGCCATTCAGCTTCTAAACTGTTCTGTTTGCAAGGTACAACCATATCCAGTTGTTCTTGATCATGCTACTGTTATCCTAGGGCCTATTTGATTTGAGTTATGCTTTAGAGACCTTCTAGTTATTTTGCATTTCAATTACCAATTGCATTTCTGTTCAACTTTTTGGATTGGTTTTTACAAAAATTCTTACCATCCAAGCTGTGACAAAATCTCCCATCCAGGTCCCCACTGCTGCTACTTTCATAAAGCTTTCATTCCTGATGCCCATGAAGTCTGTCACAATGTACAGCCTGTAAATAGAAGCATATATATTGTTAAGTCATTTACAGCACATTAATAGATAATCAGGCTCTGCTGTCCCACTTACCACCACAACTGAGCCCCAATTTTTTGTTGCTAAGTGAGACATTTGTTGAATGAATTTTGTCCCATTTTACAACTTTTTTTGCCCCGTGTTAAGTGAACCACTGCAGTTGTTATGTTAGTAACACAGTTGTTAAGCGAATCTAGCTTTCCCATTGACTTTGCTTGTCAGAAGGTCACGAAAGGTGATCACATGACCCTGGGACATTGCAACAGTCAAAAATATGAACCAATTGCCAAGTGTCTGAATTTTAATCATATGATCATTAGGATATAATAGTCGTGTGAAAAACAGTCCTAAGTCACGTTTTTCAGTACTGCTGTCAGCGTTATAGGGAACCTCCATTCCGATCAGTAACTCTGAGACAAGCATAATCTCAAAAGTACTTTTATTAGAATAGCACCTGGCACATCTCTGGAATTTCGAAACTAAAAGTTTCCCGGACTTCCCACAATGTCCCAACCTACAAATCACCCCCTTTTTATTCATCATCACAAACCATAAACCAATCCCAAAGTAAGTTCCATTTCTTCCTGCGCTACACCTTGAACTAACAAAAGAATTCTATTTTGTCTACTAACAGCTACTCAATTAAAATCACCCCCCCTCCCACTTTCTCAAGCTATGTGGCAGCAATGAATAAGGATTCCAAAGCTGACAGGAGTCTCCCCCTTGAGAAGTTCACCTCGTATAAGAAATAAGAAACAAAACACAACCAGGGGTTAATGCGATGTCCTTAACCCCCTCGCCCCCCTCCAAGAGGACCTTTCGGTTTGTTGGGGAATTCCTCATGGAATTGGTTAACCAACCTATCTGCATGTACATCCCAACTTTTAACCCAAGTAACATCCAATACAGGGCAACCCTTCCACAATACCAAGTATTGTAATCATCCTCGGTTTAATCTAGAATTGAGGATTTTCTTGATCTCATAATGTG
This sequence comes from Notechis scutatus, assembly GCF_049901735.1. Lineage (NCBI taxonomy): Eukaryota > Metazoa > Chordata > Lepidosauria > Squamata > Elapidae > Notechis > Notechis scutatus. Next base: position 32,371,284 of record NC_142014.1, on the reverse strand, counting down.
TCTCACCCTGTACGATTAAAGGTTTAGGGAGCGCTGTTGGTATTGGTCTTATAATTGATGTATCAGCTGGTTTTAGCAAACTACTATGGAACACTGGGTGTATTTTTCCCAGTAACTGGGGAAGACTTAATTGGACTGTGACTGGATTGATTATTTTTGATATCGGAAATGGACCTAAGAATTTCGGGCCCAACTACTTACTAGAAGTTTCAATCTAAGATATTTTGTTAACAAAAATACTTTGTCCCTTACTTTAAACGGTGGTCGGAGGGATCTATGTTTGTCCGCCTGCTTTTTGTATTCTTTAGCAGCCTCAGTCAAAGCTTTTTTCGTATTCTCCCAACCCTTTTTTAATGAGTTCATCAATTCTGTTACAGACATGGATGTGGGGGGTTCTCTAGGTAATTCTGGCACAGGGACAAATTCCATGCCAGTGTTGATTTGGAATGGAGTCAAGCCTGTGCTGCTATGTACTGCATTATTATAAGCAACCTCTGCAAATGGTAATAACTCCACCCAGTTTTCTTGTTGATAATTTACATAGCATCTAATGTATTGTTCCACCATGGCGTTCGCCCTCTCTGCTGCTCTGTTGCATGCCAGATGGAATGCTGAGGATAATCCTTGGGATGACCCAATAGACCTTAAAAACTCCCTCCAGAACTTAGTGATAAACTGTACCCCTCTGTCTGAGATTATTCTACGAGGTACTCTGTGTAGCCTATAGATATGCTTCACGAACAGTTTTGTAAGCTTTTTTGCAGATGGAAATCCTTGTAAAGTGGGCCTGCTTAGAGAATAAGTCAATAACACTCCAAATGATTGTATTCCCTCCACTCTCAGGTAATTCTACAATAAAGTCCATTGTGATTTCTTCCCACAGCTGTGTTGGTTCAGCTACTTGTTGGAGAAGACCAGGGGGTTTCATCATGGCACAAATTGAGCAGCTTTTCACATAGTCCTCGACGTCAGGTTTCATTTTTGGCCACCAGAACTGTCTTCTGACTAAATGTAGGGTTTTTAAGAAACCAAAATGTCCCCCCAACTGTGAGTCATGGCTACGCATTAGTACCATTAGTCTTAGATTAGCAGGTACGTATAAAGTTTAGTCCCTTTCCAAGCCTGTCCCTCATTCATTGTCAACTCGGTTTGATGCTCCACAAACCAAGGATTGGTCAATAGGGCTGCTTTCAACTCAGTTGTCAGTTTGTCTTCTAGGCATCTGGGGTTGTGGTTGGCTTGGCCTCAGGTGGTTACTTGGCCTGCCAGTTAAGATATCGTAGTCTGCACTACTTCCTCTCGGTGACTGTCAAATTGGGGTTTTCTTGACAGGGTGTCTGCCAATATATTTTTTCCTCCAGGGATATATTTCATGTTGAAGTTGAACTGATTGAAATATTGAGCCCAGCAGACTTGTTTAGGTGATAGCTTCCAAGGTGTCTTTAGAGCCTCGAGGTTCTTGTGATCAGTCCACACCTCAAACGGCTCCTTCACCCCTTCTAGGAAATGCCTCCAAATCAGCAAAGACCATCGCACTGCAAATGCTTCTTTCTCTCAAACCGCCCATCTTCGCTCTGTGTCTGTCATCTTTTTGGACACATAAGCACAAGGAATTAGCCAGTTCTGAGAATCCTTTTGGAGAAGAATGGCCATGACAGCTACATCACTAGCATCAGCTTGGACTATAAAAGGTCTGGTCGGATCTGGGTGCTCGAGAATGGGCTCAGCTGCAAAGAGGCATTTTAAGGTTTCAAAAGCTTTCTGACAGTCCATTGTCCAAGAAAGGGGTTGACTGGGCTTCAGTTTGGTGGGAGAAGGCCCCATTTTAATAACTCTGTCAAAGGGAGGGCGACCTTGGCAAAAGAAGGAATGAATTGTCTATAGAAATTGGCAAAACCCAAAAAGCTTTGAAGTTGCTTTTGTGTTTTTGGGGGTTGCCAATCTAGCACGGCTTTCACTTTTCCAGGGTCCATCTCAATTCCCTGGTTGGATATTCGGTAGCCTAGGTTATCCAGCGACTCCTTGTGGAATTTGCATTTTGACAGTTTTACATATAACTTGGTGTCTAAAAGTTTTTTCAGCACTTTTCTGACTAATTTGACATGTTCCTCAATAGTTTCGCTGAACATAAGGAGGTCATTGAGGTAGACGAGGACCCCCTGGTACAGGTGCAGATGTAACACTTCATTGATGAGTTGCATAAATCCTTGGGGGGGGGGCTTGGAGTCCGAAAGGCATGACTAAGAATTGGAAACTACCCAGTTGAAGGCAGTTTTCCATTCGTCTCCCTCCTTTATGCGGACTCAGTAGTAAGCTTCTCTCAGATCTAGTTTGATGAAGACCTTGCCTTTTGACAGGTGTTTTAATAAGTCCTTCATGAGGGGGAGAGGGTACATGTTTTTGACACACACGAGTTCACACCCCTAAAATCAACACATAATCTCAACCTGCCATCTTTCTTTTCTTTAAACAGCACTAGGGTGGCCAACCTAGATTTGGCAGGTTCAATGAAACCTCTGTCCAAATTGTTATCGATGTATGTCCCAACCTACAAACCATTCCCTTTTTATTCATTATCACATCACATGAACCAATCCCAAAGTAAGTTCCATTTCTTCCTGCGCCACACTCTTTAACTTGGAACTAACAAAAGAATTCTATTTTGTCTACTAAGAGCTACTCAATTAAAATCACCCCTCCCACTTTCTCAAGCTATGTGGCAGCAATGAATAAGGATTCCAAAGCTCACAACTGCTGTATCTTTAAACAATGATTAAATGAACTATTATAAGTCAAGGACTATCTGTACTGAAACCATAAATTTGAATGGTTCTGGAAAATGAGTGACTTATGAGAGTTAGATCCAAACAGTCTAGCACCTTGTTCATATCATGCCTGATATAACAGTTATTGAAAAGAATATAGTCTGGTTTGCTGACATTGTTAGATTCACTAATGGGTACCCAGTCACATGGCCACATCCACCTAGCCATGCCCACCTAGCCACTCCCACAGAACTGGTTGTTAAAAAATTTGAATCCCACCTCTGAAAACATCCCATCCTGAAAACTCATTTGGATAATTCATTATATTCCCCAAACCCCAAAAACTTTAACCTTAGACTGTCTACTATTGACCTCACCCCTTTCCTAAGAGGTCTTTAGGGGGCGTGCATAAGCGCACCAACGTGCCTACCGTCCCTGTCCTATTGTTTCTCTTATTCTTTTATTTTTCTTATATGTACCCATTTCATGTATTCACAACTATGTATACACTTATACTTATTATCTTGTAAACAATTGGCAAATCAAATAAATAAATAAATAAAATAAATATATAAAGAATGCTTTGAAATCTATAACTATATTAGCTAAAGATGGCTTGGGGAGGAATCTGAAGAAATTTTCAAAGGGTATTGTATAGCTTCAAAAAAAATTGAAACCAGCCATTTAATAAAAAAGGTGGGAGAAGTAGAAGTTAAAGAGATTCATATTAATGGGAATGTGTTGGTTTTTTTTTAAAAAAATAGCATATATGACAATTAGAACTGTAGTTAACACTGGCCATCATTTACTGTTTTATAATAGTGAACTCAATGGCTAACACTCCCAAGTATTTGCCAAGTATTTGTACAGTCCTTTGCTGTCTTCTTGTGGCTTTCTCAAAAACGAAATTGAGGGGGGATTTCCGGTTTGCAAGGCTTTGGTGGTGGCAGGAATCCGTGATCATGCGCAGTTCCTGCTGCGCTCGCCGCCGAACTGCCTCCAATCCAGCTGGATCTGGAGGATATGGTTGCCCCGTAGAGGCAACCGAAGATAGAGGAGATCCAGATAGGGGTTTGGGGGTATCGCAAACCCCCTCCCCAGCCAGCTAAACTCCTTTTTCCCAAGGCGGTGGAGCGGTGGTCAGCAATGGCCGCCACAAAGAAGCCTTCAGCCGGGTAAGATTGTGCAGGAGGAAGTTGGAGAAAGTGAAAGTTTTTTGGCTGAACCGGGACAATAAGGAACTTTTAAACACCCTGGAATTTTAATTGCTTGAATGATACATTGTTCCCTAAGAAGACTGGAAAGCGGTGGAAGAAAATTGAAAGGGAAAGTTATTTTCTCTCACTCTCCCTCCCCATGGAAATAGCTGATGGAAATCGGAAAAACCTGCTTGGGCACAGAAGGTAACTAAACTTGAAATTTAAAGCCAAGGGGATAAAAGATTTCTGAACATTGGAATTAAAAACTAAAACCTTTTTTGCTATAAGTGGGAGGGAAGAGGTAAAGAACTTATTTTAAGATTGTATTGAAGGAGACTGCTTGGAGTTTATAAGACCAGAAATAAAAGGCAATAAGGACTTCTAAAAAATTCCTTTGGAACTGTGTAATTGAACTCTACCCCAGGAAGAGAAAAAATAAGAAGAAGAAAGTGCTAAATGAAACAATTTGTTTTGATTTGGATTGCTTTGTGACTTTGTGACTTTTGGGAACTATTTCTTGAAAGATTAAAAACATTTGGGTTGTTCTTAAGAAAAAAAATGGCATTATCTGTTGAGGAATTGCAAATGGAATTTCAAAGCTAAAAGAAGAGGAACAAGAAGGCAAGGGCTCTTCTGGATCTATTTTTCACTTTTTAGAAATGGCGATTTCTACCTACCAAGAAATAGAACAACAAGAAGGCTGGGATGAAGGAGAAGAAGCCATCTTTGATGGACAGACAATCTTACTTGAGGAAGAAAAGAGAAAGGGGGGAAATAAAATGGAGAATTTAGAACCTAAAAAAGCAACCAAGAAAGGGAAAAATAAGATGAAAAATCGATACAATGTCAGAAAGCAACAGAAAAGAGAAATACAACAGAGAGGGAAGATTAAGAGAGGGGAGTTTGAGAGATGGGGGGTCAAAAAGGCTAGAACTGATAAGAAAGGAAGGGAAAAAGGAAAGAGAAGTCATAAAGGTTTAAAACAAGATGTTAAAAAACAGGGTTTTTTTTCAGAGACAAAGGGTAAATTATAATTTAAAAAATGATTCTGCAAAAGTACATAAGATTGTATTGTAGATATTAGTATTTGAAATTGAGTTAGAAAACTGAAATATTATATGAGTTAATAATGCATTAAAGGGAATGTATAAAAATGTTTATTTAACAATAGTTTAATTTTCTACGGAATACTATTTTTACTATCTTATAAACTTAATTCTCTTTTTTTTTTTGTTTTATTATTCTAAAATGTAATACTTAGAATGTACTAAGCAGAATCAGTATGGAAAGTATGTATTATTTTAAGTGTTAAATTTAGGGGAAAGATAAAAAGTTTGTCATACTTCAACCAGTGATTACAGGAGAAATATTGTATTAGAAAGAAAAGATAAATAGATAATTGAAAGAGAACGGACAAAAGATGCGAGTATAATTATCTAAATTGAAATGAAATAAAATAGAATTAAGAGAGTGAATGAAGAGAGAAAATATATAGAAAATATAGAATGTTAAATAAGATATGAAATAGTATATTAAGTGAGCATGAATTTGATTTATGTCTGTACAAAAAGATGTAACCCGGGGTAAGCCGCTTTCCAAAAAGAAGTTTTATGTATTTATGTTTTGTCTTTTGTTTGTCTTATGTTTGAATTAATAAAACGTTAGAAGAATGTTGGAAGAGAACAACGAACTTGTATAAGACAGATGGATATAATGAATATATATAATTTAAGGCAAAAGAAATATAATTGAATAGAAGGAAAGGGAGAAATAAAGAGAAGTTGGGAAAATATATGAAGTTGAACAGATAAGATAAATATATATATTAAACTGTGATTGTATAGAAATGTGATAATTTGGAATTATCCTGTCTTTAAATAAGATGTTTTATTTGTTTTTCAGAAAAGATGTTCTGTGTTATTATATTCTACGTTTTGTTTGTTTGTGTATTGTTTTTAAAAATTAATAAAATTTGTTTAAAAAAAACAAAATTGAGGGGGAAAATGGACAAAAAACAAATGAATTTCATATAAGATATATATATACACAAAGAGTTTCTCTTCAGTGATCAGTGATTCAAGGGAGACTCACTTTAGTATAGAACTGACTGATTAGTTTTTCTTGCATTCTACACTACTTAATAATTGACTCCAGATTCATAATTTGAAGGTATACACATATTTTTTTCAATACATATATTTCTTTCAATTTCTTCCCATCTGCTTCCATATGTATATTATTATTTTGTTGTCATAGAAATATCTTTGAAATCTCAATCACTATCTTTTTCACTGTATCCTTCCTAAATTACTTCTCCAGAATACTAACCATCTTTATTTTTTATCTCAAGGAAATAAAACCACATTTTACTTCAATGTCCACTACAAGTATGCTTTTTGCAATTGGGTTTATCTTCTTAACATTTAATATTAATCTTTTTGTTTTCATTTTCTATGTTTATTTTCAAAATTAACTTTATTTTCAATTAAAGGGGGAATCAAATTACAATTATAGACCAGCATAAGGGTGATGAGGTACAATCAATTAAAAAGCATGTAAGATATACCAGAGTCCAAAATAAAAATTAGGAAAAGCTAAAAGGAGAGTTGTCAAATAATTATTTTTGTGGCCTATTTGGTGTCTACTTCTATCCTACACTTGCTGTAGAAGCTGAACGGAAAAGGGAACAATATGCAACATTCTTGTCTCCTTTCTATTTTGAACAACTGTTTCTCCAGATTCTGTTGTTACAGGAACTTTTCCTTTATTGTATTTACTGTAACATTTCTTCAGAGGAATAATCTGATAATCTGGTACTCCCATTAGCTCTAATATAACACACCTTCTGGCATGATCTATATTACACAAAAAATTCCCACATTGCAGTAATGAATATAGTAAAAATAAAGCACCTTATTCGTCTACTCTTCTCTCCATTATCCTTTTTGTATTATCCATCTGATGTTAGCATTTTAACTACCTCTTCTTTAGTTTTAAATAGTTCAATGGAAATTTGATTTGTACTTCATGCTTTTCTATTTAATATCTACAGGTTCTCCTTTACTTACAATCACAACTGAGCCTGGAATTTGGGTTGTTAAGTCATTGCAGCTGTTAAGTGAGATGCATCTGTGACCACTTTGCTTAACTCTGTAATCCCCTTCAAATGCCCCATGCCAAAAACCTGCTTGGCTTTTGCATCTTTGACAGCAACAGGGCTACTTGGCATAGAGACTCCACCCCATTTAGGCAGCAAACAGCCCTGTTGATATACAAAAGACTGGCTGAAAAAGGTCTGTTCCAAAATGGGTCCCATTAGCCTTCAGGAATCAGAGGGAGTCCTATCAGTAGAGGCAGTGGCTTGTGGCCTTCCTGCTGACTTCCCCATTGACTTTTTTGAAAGTCAATAGGGAAGATTGCTAACGGCAATCACATAATTGCAGGGCTTTGGCATCCCAACCTAAGTGTGAACAAGTTGCCAAAAGGCCAGGTTGCAATCATGGAGGTGCTGCAAATGCTGTAACTTTGGGCACTCGTGATCAGTTCATTTAGTGGCATCATAATTTTGAACCACCACTGAATGAAGTCATTAAGCAATGACTCCTGTGGTATTGCTATTCCCTCTTAGTTTTGGTTTTTCAACTCCTTGTTTCATGTATTTTGGGAAAGTAAATAGGTAGCATAAATGAGAATTTGGATGAATGGATATTTTTAACCAATCCAACACTGAGGATCCATCTAATGCGGGGTGTTAAACTCATGTTGTCATGGCAGTATCACGTCACGTATCGGAATTTTTTTCCCCTTTGCTAAACCAGGCGTGGACTTAGACAGCACATGACACATCTGGCCCACGGACCGGGAGTTTGACAGCCCTGATCTAATGTGTGAATGTCAACATGTAGAATTCACCAGCCACCATAACTATTAAGAAATATTTTGGAAGGTACAAAGACTCTATTAGTTTTTTAAAAGGCTGTTTTCCCCTAACAGAGAGTGAACCTTTAACAACCTTTAATAATGGTATTTGGGAATGCCCTTGGGAGACAGGAAGAGATGCAGCCAAGGGAATGGTCAGATAAATGGCAACTTAGCCTACAGCAGGAATTCAGAAGAGCAAATGGCTCAGAAAGGATACCCCCTAGTTTTTTGAGCTGCAAAGTGGATGGAGGCAGAGAAATGTATTTTTAGGCTTGCAAGATTCTGCTAAACTATCCTTATAATTAAGTAGAGCTAGCTCATATGGCAATGCTTCTAATACTTACCAAATTTTAACAAGTAATTTACTATTTAGTTAGATGATACCACCTTTATCTATCTATCTATATATATATATATAAGACAAGTACCACTCACTCATCACGAAATCTCCAGAACTGTAAAGCCTATAAACTTGAAATTTAGCACGTATATTCCTCTTTCACCACAAGATGGCGGCGTGTGCACAACCTGAGGCTCAGCATCTACCTAGAATTTGCAATCTAATAGTTGTTGTTTTTTTTTTGTTCGTAGCCAGTCTGGGTTTGACTTCCTACAGTCGACATGAACTTTTGGAAATTGGTTTTATTTATCACAACAGTGACATTTTATTTTAATTTTATTTTTTTAATATTTAAATTTTATTGGTTTCTAAAAACAAACATAAACAAACAAAACATAAAAAACATCAAGCTATCTTCCATAGGTGTACATACATTGTGCCGGTTGGTTTACAAATTGTTTTGTGCTTCCATTTCGTAGTCTTCAATTACAGTTACATTACATATAATCTCATATTGTCAATCAAAAATTAAATACCTTAGTATCATTATTAATCAATCATTTGACTATACTTTTATTCATTCATGTTTTACAGGATAACCATAATTTACTTAGTTTATTTTATAACAGTTCATATTATCATCCCAAATCTATCCTAAAATCATTTTGTAGATATAATAAGAAAGAAGTACATCTTTCCACATATGGAACTGCTTCCGAACTCAAGGCGGTGGGGGAGATATTCCCTTATAAGTTCCAATCACCCACCACCACTGAGCCAATGGATTGTAAACCAAATTTCTCCTGCACAGTGTCCCAGCTCCAACTCACTTCTTACACTGACCTCCTCAGTTCAAACGAATCTGTTCCTTCTACTGTAACACCAGTTAAAGGGAAAAGAGGGGAAAACAGAACAAAAGATTTACAGATGGAATTAGGAAAACACAAATAAGGGAAGCTGCAAAAAAGTATCGTCAACGTCATTCCAAAGTCAATAGAGAGGCTGTAAAAAAGTATGCATCTAATAACCCCTACATTAATCAGGCAGCTACAGCTAAATGCAATAAAAAGGTATCACAAATCAGATCAATGCCTTGGAATAAGTATTTGTCTGGTTAACTATGAACCTCAGATTGATTACTCCAGGAAAAGGTTGTTGATCTCGGACCTCGGTTACCGTGTGCCTAGTGCTGTGCCCTGAAGTAGCAGGATGAGACTCCCGGGATGTGCTGCAGTAGCGGTAAAGTCCAGCTCCCTCCCCTTGAGCCCTCTCCCGAGAACCTTACACAGCCTTCTAACCCACCAGCATCCAATGGCAGAGCACTTTCTTTAGGCTGCCCAGAAGTAAAACGGATGCTTCCAAATGACGTCTTTTGGAGCCAGAGAGGTGAAGGAGGGAAATGTTATGCCAACATTCAAAGTGCAGGATCAGGGAATATTATGGTGGGGCCTCAGCAGCAGCCTTCATTTCTCCAGATATACCTTGTTGGTGATGATGACAATGAGAAGGACATCTACTATGGAATCTACCCAGGTGTTAATCCAGAACTGGTTAGCCAACTGCACAAGTTGCTGCGTGAACACAACAAGTATATTCTGGAACTTAAGGCTGCTGTTGATTCTGTTCCTAAGGGCCACACGGACTTCAAAGTGGTGATTAACACCAATAGGAAGCCTTCTGGAGAGCACTGAGGTCGTTTCAATGCCCTCACGACTACAGAAGTGGCTGTTCTCATTGTCAGCCAGGGTTTTGAAAAGAGAGATATTGTTCTCCATAGCAGAGACAGCAGGTTGTTATGAATCAGTGAGACGCACCGTGCCTATGACGCTCTGCAGTACCCTCTGATGTTCTGCCATGAAGAAAATGGTTATTACATCAATATACCTCAGTGAGATGCAAAGACCAGGGGTAGCCAATCTCATTGTACACATGTTGTACTCTGACAATAAAGGTAATAATAATAAGGTCCTCTCAAGAAGATCGTGTCTGCTGTCAACTTTTACAGCTGGAGAATAATGGAGCGTGATGGCAAGGAATGCTACCTACTGCTGTTCTGCAACCTTCTCAGTCAATTTCAGTAGTGAAGCATGGGTATCCAGCTTGTTACTTAATATAAGGATAGGGCTACCAGAAAGAAACCACTTGACTTAAATGCAGACTACTTTCTATCACGAACATTTCCTTTTAATCAGAGGGTTCTAAAGCATGATTTTGTTGCTTTTTAGTTAAATTTCCAGTCCAACAGTTTGGCAACCCTGATTAAGTAATCTTCCCAAGCTGGCTGTGAAATAGTAAAGCACCTGAAAGATAATGTATGTCATTGATATAGCTTCATAAACTGTTTCAGAGTTTACATTAATATTTATTTACTTTTGGATGGATTTTTAATTTAAGAAAAGATTTTAAAGGTGTTCCTTTTTTCATGTAGCATAGATAAATGGACAGATGATGATTATCATACTTCAGTCCATCTGCAACAGGCAGTGGCAATATGTACTTCTCCAGGGATATAGATTTGCTGGATTACAACTGTCATGATTACTTGATTACTGATGAATCTGATGGTAATTGAGTTCACTAACATCTGGATGATCACACCTTATTTCCTAATTTGTCATTTTTACTTCCTCATAATTCTCAGGCAGATGCTTAATGCCATATGTTGGTATTTAAGAAATGCTCCTACTTTCTCATCCAGAACACTATGCCCATAGATTCTCTCTGCCTATGACATTCTCAAAAACTCTGAACTTGGCTATTCTCCCAAGGATAGGGAGTTGAAGCCCTATCAGTTGTTGATTATTTTTGTTTCATTGTATGTTTTGTAATTGTGCATGATTCTTTTCTTTTTTGTTATTTGTCATTATTGATTTTAGTTATAAGTCACAGAATTGTCTATGGTTAGGCAGCATCTATATTCAAATAAATAATCCTCATCTGTTTTGCCATCTTTCAAGTAAGGAAGATTCTCCCAGTTCATTAAAGGACATTTGGACAGCTGTAGTAGCTACTAAGATCCTATAGATGGCTCTAGATGCTAGCAGCAAACTGCAGTGTTTAAAACCTATATGGGGCTTCTTGGCTACTTGCATGATCTCATTCCCTATATCTTGGTGAAGGTGGAAAGTCCTGGACTTTCCAGACATATAGGTGATCTCATTTACTAACAACACCACTAGTCTTAAGGATTGGTTGGGAGGTTGTACCAATGTGGTAGAGAAGTTTCACCCATGTAGGATTTATTCTCCAATCCAAATGCTGTATCTATGCTATGTTTCCTTGCTTGTAAAAGGGGTATAAAAAGAATAAACGCCACGTATGTGGTCAGACATCTTGGCACCCTGCACAATGCCTGGTCTTTGACATCCATCAGACAGCATATGGTCATTCCTTTCACATGTTTAGTAAACAAATACATTTTATTTATTTAAACTTCCATGCCACCCAACTTCATATTGGCTCTATGAAATTCATACCATAAAAAACAAAATTACAAATATACAAAAAAGTAGAAAACATAAAATGTAAACAAAATGGTGGCACTGATAAGAATAATTTCTCCTCTCCAGTTTGCGACTTGGAAAATGAAGAAGAGGATGCCAGACAGAATGGTATCCCTACTTACTTTTGACTCTGGTGCCATTCAGAGCATGATTTCCATTAGATTATTTCTGATTAAGATGATTTTTAAAAATTGCCCATTCCTGTTCTATGCAAATAAGGATAATGATATTTCATCTTTAAAATGTCTCTTTACTATGTCTAGTATATTAAGTTTTTTTCTGGCCTACAAAATGTGATAAAAGCAGAAGACAGAAGCAAATTCCATCTCAATAAAAATAGCTGAAAGAATCAAGTACCTGATTTCATCCCTTCAAACTACTTATATTAAGGGTTTGCCATGGTGACTATCAAAACTTGAAGAAGAGTGCAAATTCTGGAGAATACTTTTAAAGAAAGTTAAGTAGCAATTTTACTGAGCAGTAATGACATTCTAAATGAACATCGAAAATGCAGTTTCAACTAACTTTAAAGAACTTTTGATTGGAAACTAGAACAGACTTTCCAATTTGAAAATCCTGTAGATGTGTTCAATATTGTCAGGGAATTGGGCAGCTGGTATCCAAATGGAGTCAGCTGACACAAACCAGTTTATTATATAAATAAATACATTTACAGTAAATACGATAGGCAAACAGGAATATCATCAGGTAAATCAACATAGCAGGAACATCACTAGGAAAATCACAGAGCACATAGAGGCACGCAGAAGAAAAAAGGCAGGAAACAAGAAAAAAAAATCTTTACTCAACCCCCCTATTATTCTTTATGAACTTGCATGTACCTTTTGCAAACATTAACTTGTACCCTTCATTATCTAAGCAAGACACACTCAAATTGTGATCTAAATCTGGTACACATAAATCTGGTACACATTTGCCAGGCTTACATATTCCAGGGCAATTAGTCCTAGATTAGAAAAAAAGTTTTGGTTATTTACAATAGGCTCACTTGCCCCACTGTCCAGCAGCCAAACGTTTTTAGTGACTTTGTTGTTTGCCTTCACCACAGAAGTCTATGTGTCTTCTTTCTTCCATTGTGGCACTTTCTCTTTCTTTCTTGAATCTTTTAATATTCTTGATGGGAAATTTCTCTGGATATGCAGACTGAATACACATGCAAAGCAGCATTTTAATACACATACTTTATCCACCATCTTGTTATTTCACTGGAAAACAGTTCCTTTCTGACTGAGGTGTAAATCACTTTTGTTTCCCCTGGATGCAATGTACTTTTCCAATTGTTTCTATTCTTCTTCGAAAAGTCTCCCAGTCACACAACTCATTGTTGAATCACACTCGTACATGGACTCCAGGCTTGTTATTAACACATCCCACGTATCAAGGGAGCTTAATACAACATACACTTTGTGCATTCTGAAAACATGATTCCTCGCTCTTCTAACTCAAGGAAGGTTTTCCTCATAAACTGAAAGTGATCTGACACACTATCTCCAGACTGTAACCTTGCTCTATAAAGTTTTCTGGTGAAAGTAACTTTGCTGCTTCCAGTCTCCCTTATATAAATTCTGCATAAGGCCAGCCAGCATTCTCTAGCAGATGTAAGCCCACGCATATGTATTATTTTCTAACCACAATCTTCCAAGTATCTTCCAAGCAGAAAATTATGCTGGAATTTTTATTCTGTCTTTGCCCCTCCTTATTGAGATCTGAAGGAGGATTGCTTACAACTCACCACAAATCCTCCCTTCACAGAAAAATCTTCATCTTTAGGCTCCATGAGAGATAATTTGTCTCATTAAGACGAGCCACAGGAAATCCTTTTCCGATTCCTGTAATGGATAGCATCATGCTGTCTTTACAGGCCAACAGTCCTCAAACTCCTTCAGGCTCACGAAGAAACATTTTCCTCAGAAAAATACTATTGGCTCTTCAGGGCATTTTTGGGCCCATAACCTGTCATGGAATTGTGTAGCTGGTGTCCAAATGAGTCAGAAACACTGACACGAACCAGTGGTTTTATATAAATAAATATATTTACAGAAAATAAGATGGGCAAACAGGAGCATCGTCAGGTAAATCAATACAATAGAAACATCAGGAGTTAAATCACAGAGAGCACACATGGCATACAGAGGAAAAAAGGCAGGAAACATGGAAACTCCCCCCTTTACTCTCATGGCAAGCAATTACAGCTCAGATTCCCTCATGCAATACCCAACTCTTTTTAACCAATTAGCTATAACTCTGTCCAATCCTTCACTGCTCCAGCTATTAAATCATCAGTAGCAGTTGGAATTTTTCTCCTATAGTTATTTAGTATTTTATACTTTGAAAAATGTGAATGAACTAGTTTCCTGTTATAAAACTTGCATATTTATAAAATTTTAAACAATGAGTTATAATTAACAAAAGAAATATCAGAAAGCTACAGCTTACCTCATATTACCTGCCATAAGAAGACATAGATTGTAAATATGAGAAAAGATGAAGAGAAAAAGTATGGTGCTGAAAAACATTGTCATCCAAGAACCATGATCCTCTCGAAACATTTTCAACCGAAGTAGCTGACCTGCAAAGATATTAAAAATTTATTCAGATTTCTCAAAGAACTTCCTACTATTCTAGAAAAGACAGAATAGTACAGAATTTGTAAACATGCCAAGACTCAGCTTTAGCTCCATGAATAATTCCTACTTACACTGAAGCAGAGAGTAAACGTCTCTGCCCCTTGTAATGTGGCTTGGAAAGTATAAGTCAAATCCATGTTTCATCAATGCAACATTTCCTAGACCAAACTCAATTTCATTGAGTGCTGCATCAGGGCTGTAGTTGACCTTCCAGGGGTACGGTGACTGGGTGGGTGTGCCCAATTGGGTGGCCATGGCCGTCTTGACTCCACTCACTGGGCGTGGCCAACTGGGTGGGTATGGCCAGCTTGACGCCACTCCCCAAATTGCTGGCATGTTTCCTCTTCGCACTGGATAGACCAGGCTGAAGCCACATTGGCCCAATGTTTCCTCTTCACACTGGGTAGACTGGACTGAAGCCACACTGGCCCGATGTTTTCTCTTCGCATTGGATAGATCGGACCAAAGCCATGTGCACCGGCCCCTTACATTTTCCAGGATGGCCCCATGAGCCAGATCTGACCACATCCTGGGTTTGATCCAGCCTATGGGCCTTGTGCTTGACACCCCTGCCCTAGACAATAGACATTTTACAAAAAAATGTGTAAAGCATCCAGAAAGTATCCATGATATCAATCACTCCGAGACATTTTCTCTCCAATTGATTTATTTAGAAACAGACCTGGTATGTCTAAAGCAATTTCCCAAAGTGAAATTTTTTCGCGTGTTACATAGAATCCACCTTTTCTCCTCCCACTTCTACACTTCATAAATCACGAGAACCAATTAACTGCAACTGGAATTCCTTAATACAACATACAGAATAACCTTGAACTTTTCAACTCCTGCAACTTAAAAAAATGTGGCAGCTGAATTTCAAAGCTGACAAGATGTTGTTTTTAAATGGCTCCCACTGAGCAAGACTTTCTTCAGAAGTCCTCTTCCTCTAGAGCAGTAGTGTCAACCTGGCAGCCCATGGGCTGGATGTGTCACATGCAGGCCACATCCACCCCACCTCCACGAAGGGGAAAAATGTCGCAAAATGTCAGGTTAATGACAACGTGACACAGCTGGGCACCCATGCTCTAGAGAGCCTGTTTTTCCACATACAGTACTTTTTGATGGCCCTGTTGACATATTATACTAGAAAACCATTCTGACAAAAGTAGTATTATTGTCAGAAGCAGATATCTGAACAGTACTGCTTCCATTCCAGGTGCTGAAACACCCAACAGTTTAATCTTATTTGGCTTATATTACAATTTAAGGTGAAGGTTATATTAGACTATACATGGAAAGCTGCTTCTCCAACATTTATTATTTCTTCACATGTAACGCTTATGATGTATTTGGTCTAGAACAGGGGTGTTAAACTCATGGTGTCATGACGGCATCACATGAAGTATCAGGACTTTTTTCCCCTTCGTTAAACCGGGCGTGGGCATGGCCAGCACATGACGCATCTGGCCTGCAAGCTTGACAGCCCTGGTCTAGAATAACCTGTGAGAAAAATATATTAATATTAGTTGCCCTTAAACTATTTATAAGACAATGTCCAGGAAAATTTGGCTAATGAGAGGACATAACACATTCTGTTAGAGAGAAGTTCCCTGACGATTGGCTCCAGTAGGAGTCCAAAAGCTCGGAAGACTAAATCTCTGATCGTCCCAAAGGTGCTTTTTCAAGAAGCAACTCGTTTGCTTGTTTCTGGCCTGGGTGGGCTCCAGGAGGACGGGCCATGCCAGATGGGATATTGTGATGTCTCAGATTCCTCCTCCTATGTCAGTTCAGGAGAGGATCAGCCCATTCTTAGCATGTCAAGAATTAAGTTGATTGATGGCTTGGAACAGCTGTCTGGAAAAGATTTGGAGAAGGCTTCAGCTGGAAAAGCTTGCAGTGGCAGATGGCCAGCGAAGAGGTGGAAGACCTGCCTTCTGCACCTGATCTGAAAACACATACAGCAGAGAAAAGGCAGGAGCAGCAGAGGTCAGCCAGACTACTCGAGAAGAGAAAGCCCTGCCTGTGTTGATGGCTGCACTGGAAAGCTGACTATTTATCATAGCAGACAGATGGAGGCATTGCTGGGAACAAAGTGTGTGTTTTCTAGATGTGTGTCTTTTGTCATCATATTTCCTGCTTGTTTCTGGATTGACACCATGATTGGAATTGATTTGTGCCTTGGAGCCTGGACTTTTTCTGCGTCATGAGCTCTCTTGTGTGCGAATTTACATTTGTTTGGTGAAGTTACTTTGTTTCAGCAACTTTCATTGGCCCATTGCTCTGTGGACTAATTTTGGCTGCTCATGGTTGGACTTAATTGGGACAGGTCTGCGTTTTGGTGAAGGGAATTTCTGGGGAATATTACTAAACTCAGTAAACCACAGTTATGTGTGTGTGTGTGTGAGTGAATGGGATAGCACATCATCTCAATATGGCCATGTTGCTGAGGCCAACTCACTGCGAAACAACTCACCATAGGACAACTCACCATGGCCAACTCTCAGCGGAACAATCTATGTGGGATAATTCAAAAAAATAACTGTTATCCGCCATTGTTTCTTCTACACTACTTCCATTTTTGTCAATGGAAATAATGTTGAAGAAACAGAGATGGGTAATATTTATTGCACTGAGTTATACTGCATGGAACTGTCCCACAGCGAGTTGTCTCATGGTGAGCTAGCCACAGCGTATTGAACCATGGCAAGTTGGCTGAGGCGGCATGGCAGCAGTGAGATGACTGCATCAGGTTGGCCATGATAAGATGACCAGGGTGGATTGGTCATGGCAAGATGGCTGCAGAAAGTTGGCCGTGGTAAGTTTTCCCATTCTGAGGGAATAAGCTATACATTTGGGAATCAGATGATCCCCAATCACAAGATAGAAATTTTAGATGGTAGATAACAAGACAAAAAAAATTCTTTAGTACACTGTGAATGTAGATTAAAAAACTGGATATTAATAATTAGATATTATTTACATAATCAAAGCAGATAAATACTGTACATTACACTGAGACTTGGCAAGGCCTCTGCTGCATTTTTATTTAAATATAAGGGTGTTAAACAACATCATCACCAAAATGCTTTTAACACAATTTGGGACTTACCAAATAGACGCTGGTGGAAGACAAACTTGCCAGCTATGAGTCCTGTGAGAATGGCAAGTAGCCACAAAGTCACTTTTAAAAAGTTCCAACCATCTCCATCAGGATGTTTATTTGCAATGAAGGAAAAGCAGTTTCCAACAACAATGACATTTGCTTCTGTTTGGCTGTGAGATACTGGATCCTCAGCAAATATTAAAAAATTAAAGAAGATCACTAGGTAGGCCACAATTAAGCGAGACCATGGATGCTGGAAGTAGTAGCGGAAGTCTTTTTCCATTCTTAAATGCTTCAATCCCTGCACACAAAAACAAAGTTGGGAATATTCTATTATATTCTTAAAACTTAGGAAGCTACATTTTCCTTCTCTTTCCTCCAAACCTTTTTCCTTTAGCAAGCCTCCCAGGAGCAACTATTTGTTTCAACCAGATTTCTCCCCAAAAGGTGATTTATTAAATACATTGTTGACAAATCAAAGAAAGTAGGATTGAATGAAACCACTTTACAAATGTACCTTTTTATGTATTAGGCAACAAAAATTGGAAACTCTGAAGAAAAAAATATTTCACAAAGACATACCTAATCTATATACTTGCCTATCAAAAAAACCTGCCAGTTTCTGAATTAATAGAATATAAGCCCATAAAAATACAATATAAAAGAAATACATGTAGGCAGTATTCATTCATAATACCATTGTATCGTTTTTATTTGTCTTCTGTATTAACTGTGTCCAAATAATAGATATGGATAAAACCCCATTGGAATTAGTGGCCTGTAAAATATTGTAATTAGTTTGTTCAATTGAATAAAAAGTGTTTCTGTTACATTTGAGCTAACGTTCAGGTAAATGTAATAATATAATAAAATTGAGTACAATTGTTAGTGGTTTTGTGGAACTTCTGCTGTATAAAAATGCAAGTGACTTGTACTTTTTGTTGGAAGTATCATTGATACACACTGAGTTTATTTGTTGCATAAAACTGAACTGGCTTATATGTCGGATACAAGTTGGAATCTTGAAGCAAGATTTTTTTTTTCACTTTTAAATTGTGCATATATTTTTGTATGTTTTCTGGTTTGAAAGGAAAAAAGAAAACAAATGCTTCTTAAAACAATGTTTGCCATCTGACAGTTAAAAGGTATTCCTCTTTAAAATTATACATTAGTATAATAGTATAATAGTATAGTATAATAGTGTTAGTATAATAGTGTTAGTATAATAGTATTAGTATAATAGTGGAATGGAAGATTGTTGTTGCCATTTACTATCAAACACCAATTAATATTTCAGAACACTTAATTGCCCTGGTTAATTGCCTACAATCGTGTATATGGATGGCTTCAAAACAGTGTTGAGTCCTGGCAACCACTATACTACACTAAGCTGGCATGCATTTTTATTTGTATATACTGCACTAAAAGTGATTTCCATTCATTCTTGCAATCTTGCCTAAAAGCCAAAAATCCTTACTATGAAACAAGAATGGGCATTGGTAGAAGTTACCGTGAACGCCCTTTCTATCTATGCTGGATGGGTTGACTCCTTCCTATGACATCATTTAGCTGAGTCTGTACTAAGATATAAAAGCCAGCCCCCGGGAGAGACCCCAGCTTTGGCGAAGATACTTGACAGACTGAAAGGTGTCTCTGAAAGCACAAAATGAATACAGAAATATGTCTTATCCTCTCTGGACGAATCAAGGGAGGGGCTGGGCTCTCTCGCAGCATAGATAGAAAGGGCATTCACGGTAACTTCTACCAACACCCATTCTCCTCCATGCTGCATCGAGAGCCCAGGATGGGATATACCAAAGCTTGCATGTCCATGGGCGGGTCCTTGTCCAGCTCATCACACCAACTGTGAAGGCTGGCAGCAGTGATGCAGTGGACCCCAAGGAGCTGTGCCCAGTGCAGGGCTGCTCGAAGAAAAGAGCAGCTGCAGCAGCATGAGCGACCCCAGAGTAAGGCTGCAAGGTGATGGCCCCTCCCTTAGGGGATAAAAGCCAGCCCTCAGAGGTGGGATTCTTTGCAGGAAGCAAAGAAATTCTTGCACTTCAAATCTTGTGGAAGTTCAGACTATGCTGGTTTGTGTTTGGAGACTTTTGGTTTTGATTATTTCCTTGCAATTTAATCTAGTGTTCTTGGCAGCCTTGCACAACCTTGGCAAGGCTTGTTCTTATCTGGGACAATTAGTTTTTAATAGCGTTTTACTGTGAATGAACGGAATCCACAGAGAAGCATTAAAAAGGTTTTGCTTTTATCTCTGTTTGGTGTTTGTTTGCTTTGAGTGAGGCTTGGGTCAGAACACGCAGGCCAGTTCTTTGCTGTTTCCATGGTGGGCCTGCAGGCCAGATCTAAGTACCCTGTGGGTCGGATCTGGCCCACGAGCCTTCAGTTTGACACCCCTGCTCTATAATGAAAGACAAGTTCCATCAAATTTGATTGCTATTAATTATGTTAATGGTCAGTTAATAGATATTCTTATTTGTACAATTATCATTTAGGATAGAAATATATTGAATATAGATGCTTAAAATGTTTATCATACTTATCTCTATCTGTACTTATTGTAACATTCTAAGAATTCTATTTATTAATCAGACATCATTATGCAGTCTACTTTTTACTTTTGGATTAGTTTTATTTGTAACTATTTTTCCTTAGTGTTTCTTTTCAATTTTGCACAACAATAATAATTACATAAAAATGAGATGGAAGAGTAATATGAAAGTTTTCAACTATAAACGTTTGCTGATACCTTAAGTCTACTTTAACTTAGATGTACAGCACAGGGCACATTTCAATCCTGAGTATCCTGAGATTTAGAAAAAAGCAAATTGTTTTTCTGTCTAAAGCATGTACTCCATAATGTACTATCATTTTGTATTTATAAAAATAATAAAATGATGATTCTCAGTGCCTTTTCCAGAAAAAGTATCAATAAATGTACCAATCCTTCTTTTAAGGAAAATACCATTTTTTTCTGACAATTCAAACAGCTAATTATGTCAGAGTAGCAGTATCTGTAAGGATAAGATTTAAATGTCTGAATATTTTTGGCAAATATTTATTTAGTGATAAGTGCCACTTGGAAATATAGCTCTTTATAAATCTTTGCAGCCAAAATTTGCCATTGTGGGAACATATTTGAAAAGTATGGACAAGTTCATGGACAATTTATCACTTTGAAGAAATGACTTTAAAATGGAACCATAAGGTTTCTAAAATAGATCTACAGCAGTCTGTTACATTATGAGATTATTATATCCACAGAAATAGAAAGATTTGACACCACTTCGCTATAGAGAAATGGTGGGTAAAGTTGGCAAATTGTTTGAAATCAATCAGTTGACTTCTTTGATTAGAGAAAAGACATTATCTCTACATTTACTGGTGACTGGAAATGTCTAATGGACTTTTTGTGTAAAAATGAAAACAACGAACTCGTGATTTATATATTTTTGATTGCTAGATATAATATGTTACAGAAGGAAGAGTAATATAACTTTAGAGAGGTTAAAATATATTTGTACCTATGTCTGCAGTGAAGAATATTGGAAGCAACATTTTTATATTTTTTTCTCTTTCATTTCTATTTTTCTTCTATTTCTTTTTCCATGCACCTTTTGCTTTCATTTTAATCTCTTTTCTTTATATTTGCATGTGTTGTTTTTTAATCTTGTTATATACACACACACCCACACACACATATACACACACATAAAAAGATCCACCACAGCTTTCTAGAAGCTGGTTCTGTTTCTCAAAAACTATGCGAAAACAGGAATTCTGGGAACACAACCTAGTGTAAATTACACACTGCACAAGAAGTGGAGCACATTAAGCAATTTATTTAAAAAATTCAAAAGCCACACAGCACTTTCATATACAAAAAAAGATTGCCAAACAAAGTGATTCAATGTTTTGAACAATAAAATGTTTTGGGCATCAGTAAGGGAATTTTCACAAGACCCCCTTGTATGCCTGGCCTGAGAGCCACAACTCATCTGAAGGGTTGTATTCAAAAAAGTTTTATAATTATTATGGATAACTTTTATATTAGTGTAACAGAACACAGTGTTTCTATTAATGTTAGAAAGAGCTAAAACATTAGAAGAGGAAAAAATTTCAAATATCAATACTAAATGGCAGGAAAGCCCTACTATGACACTTTTACTCCTATTACTAACATGAATCTTTTCACCTATCTCAATTAAGTACTGTAATTCCTCAAAATGATAAGCCCCAATATAATGAGGCAGAATATGAACAATATAGGACTTTTAAATAATGTCTTTATGCCCTTTACTATGTGGAACTTTAAAAAATGTAAAGTAGAATAATATTATATCTTTTGTAGATGAGTAACATAACTTCTAATATCAAATTTAAACAGAGATATCCAAGGCAGCTTCTTAAGCATTATAAATATAACTTTGGTTCATATTGCAACTCTAATCCTATACAGAACCTCCACACAAAACTGTTGGAAGTCATTATACACATGCAAACAATTCTACAAAAGTATTTTAAAATAAAATAGAAAAATTGTTCTCTGAAAATCCAAACCTTCTATTACCCCCCCCCCCCCCAAAAAAGGGGGGGTTAAATGTGAAAGATAAGGTAAAAAGAATTTACCACACCTTTGTCTGGTGGCCTAGTGTTAATTCTGGGTAATGCAGCATTAAGAATAAGGTGCCACCAAAAACAAAGGTGACAAGTGCCATTCCTTCACATAAACAGCTGAGATGATAATGGAGTGGAAGGTGAAGATGGACCTTAAGGTTTCGATCTTAGGCTCTTAATTTGAATGGCTTTTTAAAAAATAGGATCCAAAAGGAAAAAATTAAATATTTTCCCACGCATTTATTTCTAGTTCCATCTCGAGGAATTCACAATTTCCATATATAACGAAGTAGGTTAGTAATAAAAACGTGCCAAAAACAACGTGCCTTCGAAAACGATACAAAGAAGAATAAGAGTCTGCCTATCCTCGCTAGAACACGTGTCACACCCCGCATTTTTCCTGTGTCCGGGGCACGCACGGGCTAGTCACACTTAGAGATCATTTTTTTCGGAAACTAAGGAAATAAAACCTCGTCAACTAACTCCCCTCTTATATATTCCCGGAATTAATTCCACTAGGCAGCAGCTTTGAACCCTACAATTCAGGCGCGAGCATGTGCAGAGCACCTTTCACTCAGCACCGACTGTTTACGCTTGTCCCCCAAATTTCTTACCCGGTTTAAAGGAAGCAACTCCCCGGCACTCTGAACTGATATTAGCGCTGCCTTTTAAATGCTAAATTAAAAAAAAAAAAGGCTAAGTCACGGCGGGAAATCGATCAAGGCCAAACAGGCCAAAAAATGCCTGACGGGCTGCTGCTAGAAGCGGAAGCAGAGGGGGCGGCGTTTTTTACTCACCCCTCCCGAGCCGCCAAACGCGTTTTGTTTTCGGACTGAAACGGATCTTCCTTGCCGTTTGTACTCGTCAAGACTTTACCGCGACACAGAAAGCTGCTCTCACCATTTCTGAATGTAACATTAAGCCCTGAGTAGCCCACGCTCTTTTCTAAGCCCCAGAGTGGCGTGAGTGACCTTAGCGGCTGTCCCCTGCTTGTATCTCCCGGGTCCCGCCGCACTTTTTCCTCGACGAGGGGAAAGACAAGAAGGAGCTGCGCTAAGGCCGATTTACGGCTGTCACCAATAGCTCCCAAAGGCAAATGCTGCTGCTTTCTTCCCTTCCAGGCCTCAATGCCTTAATGCAAGTAACTAATTGTGGGGAGGAGGAAGGAGCTACGATGTTGATGTCCAAGGGTGGAGAAAAATATAGTCACTGATCTCGGATCCATAGTCAAAGAACTGGTCTAAGCGTGGAAACACAGTTACAGATTTTCCAAGATCGCTTTTCTCCTGCAAGTCGAATTGTTTATTTTGATCTTTTGGAAACACAGTTACAGATTTTCCAAGATCGCTTTTCTCCTGCAAGCCGAATTGTTTATTTTGATCTTTCTGCACCTACCGACCTTGAAACCCACGCATCATTCCCACATTGAATTTTAGGCAAGGAATAATAATCGTCCTTCAATAACAGGAGAGCCCCAGGAGGTAAGACAATGTAATATCCGGGCCAATATCATTGGGTACTTCTTAAGTAAGCGAGATTGTGAATTGTAGACTTTTCTCCTCCAAAAAGGATTGTTGTCCCCAATTCGGGTCTGAGCCTGGTGCTAAAGCCAAATGATTCACGCCAGACATGAGGTGCAGGTTTTCTGATTGCCTTTTATTGGAGTACTCCAAGGAAAAGGGCTCCTGGTCAAAATGCCAAGAACAAAGGATTGAGCAAGTTTTATACATTTTCACCAAAGGAGAAGGTAGGACAAAGCGAAATAATAAGAAATATCATCTAATAAACATTTTAGTAATAATTCTAAAATTTGTTGTATTGGTCTCTAGCTTTCCCTATTCCCAAGTCTTGGCTAATGAATGCCCTAGGACCGCGATGGCGAATCTATGGCACGTGTGTCAGAGGTGGCACACAGAACCATGGCGAATCTATGGCATGCGCCTGTCACCAGCTGCTCTTCTGGTTCCTGCCGCCAGATGGTCTTCGTGGGTGTTGAAGCACCCCCGAAAACTCGCCAAAAAACAGGCTGTTTTTCAGGCTGTTTTCGGGTATTTTTCAGACCATTTTTCAGGCCCCCAAACAGGCATGTGCACCGACCAGCTAGTCTTTGGTTTTTCCGGCGCTCCAGCACGCGCACATGCAAGGGCATGCATGTGGGTTCTGTTTTGGGCACTCGGTGCTGACAAGGTTCACCATCACTGCCCTAGGAGTTATCTAATACACATTTGATTGATTCCTAACTTTTTAGCTGAGGTCTTCAAGTTGCCTAACTCTTGTTACTTTTATCAGCTTTCTAATTAGCCAGGATTGTGACAAGATTTTCACATGCATATTTCCTGTGGATAAGAATTCTTTGTTCTTGCCAGATACACTCCACAATTACAGGCTTCCTTGGTTTATTTTGAAGTGTGTGTATGACCTTGTTTTATTTTAGCAGACAGCTAAAATGAGTTTCCCCACCCATCCTGGCTTAGGCACCAAACAACTTTGCCACAAGATTTGCTATTGAGCAGTTCCATTCTGTGTTTATGGCATGTTTCCTAGCCTGGGCTGTCCACATTTCAAGGGTCCCAGTCATTACAGGGAAGGGTACCTGGCTTTCTGTTATGGATCTGCTGCCTTCCCATCTCCCTGGTCAATCAGGACACTGCAGCAGGAAGAGGTTGGTCTTGTCTTCAGAATAATTTGTAGATTTAGTACCTTTGGGTACTAAAATCAAAATAAAGTTCAAAGAAAAAAATGACAAGATTCTAGGATAGAAATATAACAGCGTGGAGACAGGTTTGCTATGGTGGGCTAAATAGATAGAGGGATAGATGGACGGATGGATAGAAGGGGGTGGATAGATGGAGGGATGGATTCAGGGAAGGATGCAGGGATGGAGGGATAAATGGATAGATGGATGCAGGGATGCAGGGATGAAGGAATAGATAGAGGAATAGATAGACATTATTTATTTATTTACTTGTCAAGCGATTATAAGATAACAGGTGTAAGTATAAACATAGTTATGAATACATGAAATGGATACATATAAGAAAAATAAAAAGAAACAATAGGACAGGGACAGTAGGCACGTTGGAGTGCTTATGCATGCCCCTACAGACCTCTTAGGAAAGGGGTGAGGTCAATAGTAGACAGTCTAAGGTTAAAGTTTTTGGGGTTTGGGGAAGAAACCACAGAGTCAGAGGGTATTCCAGACATTGACCACTCTGTTGCTGAAGTCGTATTTCTTGCAATCAAGTTTGGTGCGGTTTACCTTGAGTTTGTATCTATTGTGTGCCCTTGTATTGTTATGGTTGAAACTGAAGTATTCATTGACAGGTAGGGCATTGCAATATATAATTTTATATACTATACTTAGATTGGACCAAGGCGACATAGTTCTAGGTTTTCTAGGTCTAGAATTTCAAGTCTGGTGGCATAAGGCATTCTGCAACAAGGAGAGGAATGGAGAACTCTTCTTGTGAAATATTTCTGGACTTTCTCAACTGTGTTAATATCAGATACGTAATGCGGGTTCCAGACTGATGAGCTGTATTCGAGTATTGGTCTAGCAAATGTTTTGTATGCTCTAGTTAGTAGTGTGATGTTACCAGAGAAAAAGCTACGTAAGATTAGGTTAACAACTCTTAATGCCTTTTTGGCTATGTATTTATAGTGGGCTCTAGCACTTAGATCATTAGAGATGAGTACTCCAAGATCCTTGACAGAGTTTGGATCATCAACAAGGTCTTGACTATTCAGCTTGTATTTTATTTTCTGATTTTTTTTGCCAATATGTAAGACAGAGCATTTATTTGTTGAGATTTGAAGTTGCCATTTGTTTGACCATTCTGATACATAGTCGAGGTCTTTTTGAAGGGTAGCAGTATTGTCTGTGGTGTTGAATAGCTTTACATAATCAGTGAAGAGAACGCAGTTGCTCTTAATATGATCACAGAGGTCATTTATGTAGAGTATGAAGAGAGTTGGTCCTAGAACACTACCTTGGGGGACACCACTGTTGACAGGTACAGAATTTGATAGGACGCTCCCAGTTTTGACTATTTGTTGTTGTTTGACAGGAATGCTTCTATTCAGTTATGCAGGTGTCCAGAGATACTGTAAGATTTTAGTTTTAGGAGTAGTTTGTAGTGTACCACTGAATCAAAGGCTTTACAGAAGCCTGTGTAGATTGCGTCTATTGCTTTTTCCTGATCGAGTTGTGTAGTCCATATGTTTTTGCAGTGTAAGAGTTGCAGATTAGATAGATAGATAGATAGATAGGTAGATAGATAGATAGATAGATAGATAGATAGATAGATGATGGATGGAGGGGGAGGGATGGAGGGATGGATGGACAGATGGATTAGTGGATTAGTATCAATTTCTTATTCGAATCTCTTCTTCTTAACAATCCAAGTCAATTAAAACTGTCAATGTGAGAGGAAGAAAAGTCAATTCCATTTCCTTTCCCTTTCTTTTTCGCCGCTTAAGATTTTTTTCAGGAATAGTACTCGTCTTTAAAGTTCAGGTTCCAGGTACCTTAAATAGATGTTCTCCACTCAACCCGGTCAGTCAAGTTTTCTCCTTTAAACTTCCTCCTGCACAATCTTGTCCGGTCAGGTTCTTCTTTGAGGTGGCCATTTCTGACCACTGCTGCAACCACCTTTGGGAAAGGGAGTAATGGCCATCAGAGGAGGAGAGATGCAGCTCTCCTCAACCCAGCTGATGGCTCCCCCTTCTTCACCACCTCTACGGGGTGGCTTCAGCTTCAAATCTGGGCGACTAGGCGCACTCCAGCGGCGAGCACGGATCAAAACCATGCACAATTGCGATTTCAGTCCGTTGCCAAAGAAGCCTGAACCGGAAGTCCCAAAGCTGTAATTTTTATGGCCCCTTCTCCTCTTGCTATCCAAGAGGCGCTGAAGTATTCCCCGTTAGGAGAATGAGTGCACTCAGGGAAACGTAGTGAGAGTGATGTTGAATAACACACAACCAGCATACAGGTACACTGAATAGTAAAATGTAGGTTTTACTTCCAGTAAATGGGTAAACAAAATTCAACAAACAGTCCAAATCATACACAGTTAAAGCAGTTAGTAACAGTCCAGTCAGTCCAGGGATAATCCAAAAACGAAGTCAAGTATCATAAACAAAGTTCAGTAAATGGAGTTTGCTAACAGTTGCAAGACTCACAGTAATCCAAGCAGAACGACGATCAGGCAAAATGGCAAAACAGGAAATGCAAGAGGAGAGAGACCAGGTTTCTGGCTCCATCTTTTGGCCGTTGGAGGAACCTCAGCCAATCACAATTACAGCATTCTCTTAAAAGGTACAACAGTATTAAATAACTATCTTGATTTATATATTTCCAACCCAACTGTTAGGTGACTATCATTCCTAACGAGGTGACAAGTTTCTAGACATCTGGCTCCAGTCCTCCAGTTGTATATCATGTACAAGTTATACAGATTCAATATAAGGTTTAAGATATTCAGGTTACATCAAAAAGGATTACTTATACCAACTCCCGCCCCCTTCTTCTTCTATTGAAGAATGGCAGATACATGGATCTGACAGGGATGGATGGATGGATGGATGGATGGATAGAGGGAGGGAGGGAGGGAGGGAGGAATAGATACTGTAGATAGATGAGACAGAGACAGAGAGAAAGATAGAGGGAGACACACAGACACACAGACACCCTTTTCCCATGGAAAATAAAACTTGGAGCCACAAAACCTGGGTAGGCATGGCTGGGTGTGTGTGTGTCGTGACTGAGTGGGAGTGATATCAAGTTGGCCACACCCACCCAGGTTTTGTGGCTCCCTGTGTTTTATTTTCTGTGGGAAACTGGTCCAAATATCTCTTTGAGTGTTTAATGTTGCAGACCCCTGACCTAGCCCTTCCCCCTCATGAAGGACATGCTCAACCATCTGATAAGAAGAAAAGAGTTTACAAAGCTAGACCTTTGAGAAGTCTACTACTGTGTGTGGATAAAAGAGGGTGATGAATGGAAAACCGCCTTCAATTGCCTGTTAGCAGCTTCCAATTTAAGGTTATGCCATTTGGGCTACAGGGAGCCCCAGCAGTGTTTATGCAACTCATTAATGAGGTGCTGCATGAGCACCTATATAAGGGAGTTCTAGTTTATTTGGGTGATATTCTCATCTTCAACAAGACAATGGAGGAACATATCAAACTAGTGCAACAAGTATTGAAAAAACTCCTAGATGCTAAGCTTTATGCCAAGCTGTCAAAGTGTGAATCCCACAAGACCTTAGACTACCTGGGCTACCAAGTGTCAAATAAGGGGATAGACATTTTTTATTTTTTTTATTTCTACAAACATATCACACTGACATGGAAAAACCCCTCATCTGAAGATGAGCTGTGGCAGTAACCAAAATGGCTGCCACAAAGACAGTCTGAATACCTAAGACTGTGCAGGAGTGGAGAGACTGTGAATGGTGTGCGATCTGGGTGAGAATACTTTTGAATTGTTACTTAACCCCAATAAAGAAATCAGAAAAGAGAACTCATAAGGATTTTTGGATTATCAGTGACTTAATACAGGAGAAGAATGTGTAATATACTAAAAAAATTAATCTTAAAAATGGAAGACGGAAGGAAAGTAAAAGGAAGGAAGAATAAAGCAAAAATTTGATTTTGTGATTGGGCAGGATTTAGCTGTGGATAGACATTATTTAAAATGCTGCAATCGATTTGCAAAAAGGAATATAAATGACAAATTTGATAACAAAAGACTAAAGAGATTGGGGTGGTGAAAGTGGAAACTGATTTAAGAGTGCCACCTGCTGTCAAAAAAAAAACCTGTAGATCCCGAAAGTTTTGAAAGGACCTGATTTAAGAAGAATTGAAAGAAAGAATTAAAGGAATTGTATTATTAAAGGACCCCAGAAAGTCATAATATAAAACCTAACTGGTGGAGAAATCTATAAAGGTATCACCCTGGGATTATTCAAAGATAGACTGATCAACTGTGGGATGTAAAGTTTGCTGGATGTTGGATTTATATTTTGAAAAGCGATGCTAGTTTGAATAAAAGACTGTTGGACAATTGAACCCCTCCCCTTATCTCGATGTATATTTAGTGAAACAAAAGCTAGTATGTTAATTCCCCCCACCCCTTCTGTAGAAACTATCTTTTTCACAGTTTCCCAGGGCATACCTAATTTCCACACCCCACACCCCTTTTAGAACGAACTTTTCCAGAGATTCCCAGGACACATCTCACTATGGAATTTTTATGATCTTCTCATCTCCTGGCTGTGCCTCTCAGAGGTGATAGGTTCCGGCCATCTGGGTTTTCTCCCTCCATTGTATCATGTGTGGGTTATACAAATTCGATATAAGATTAAATATATTCAGGTTACATCAAGAAAGGATTTCTTTATCAGTCTCCCCCCTTTTCTTCTTCCACTGAATACATGGATCTGAATTCTTCCACTGAATACATGGATCTGACATCTTGCCCTCCTTAAAAAACAGTTAGGTCTACCTGGAAAAAACAAAAATCATGCATTACATTTGCAATTCAGGATGATTTATCAGGGTATTTTAGGTGGAACTTTCATAGTAATGTGGGTGCTTTTACGTGTCGTTTGGCTACCCACTCATTTTCTGAGGAAGGAAGATGTTTCCAAGCTACTAAATATTGTGTGGATCCATGGTGAGTGCGTGAATCAAGTATATCTTTAATTTCAAAATGTTGTTCCCCATGTACCATGATGGGGGAAGGCAGGTTCTGAGGTTTGAAGTGATCTCTGGTTTGAGCAAGCTACAGTGAAATACTGGATGAATCTG
The DNA here is from genome assembly GCF_049901735.1 of Notechis scutatus. Lineage (NCBI taxonomy): Eukaryota > Metazoa > Chordata > Lepidosauria > Squamata > Elapidae > Notechis > Notechis scutatus. Next base: position 32,341,361 of record NC_142014.1, on the reverse strand, counting down.
CCTAAGTGTTTTTGGAAGTTGAAGCTCTACTGTCACGGGGTTAATATTTCTGGAGATGGGGAATGGCCAATGAATTTTGGTGCTAATTTCTTAGAGGGTTGTAATGATATTAAGAATTTTGTGGACAAATATACACGGTCCCCAATCTTGAAAGGTTTAGGTTCGCAACATTTTTTGTCTGCTTGAGTTTTGAAAACTGCTCTAGCTTCCTGTAAAGATAATCTTACCACTGGCCACATGGCTTGTAAGTTATTCATCCACTCCTTAAGGGAGGGGATTTCAGGATCTTTGGTGGGTAGTTCCGGCATGGGGTTGAATTCTTGGCCCGTGGCTACCTGGAATGGGGTGAACCCGTGCTACTATGGACTGAGTTATTGTATGCTACCTCTGCAAAAGGAAGAAGGTCAGTCTAATTGTCCTGTTGGTAATTAATAAAGCATATTAAATATTGTTCTAATACGCTGTTAACTCTCTCTGTCGAGCCATCCGTTTCTGGGTGACTTGATGATGACAACCCCTGGGTGGAGCCTAATAGGTTTAAAAACACCCACCAAAATATGAACTGAACACCCTATCTGAGATAAACCATTGGGGAGCTCCGTGAAGGTGACAAATGTGCATTAGGAACATCTTTGCTAATTCCTTGGCAGTTGGGATCTTTTGGCATGGAATAAAGTGAACCTGTTTGGAAAAAAGATCAGTTACAACCCAAATGACAGTATTCCCAGCACTTTCGGGAAGCTCCACTATAAAGTCCATAGAGATCTCTTTCCAGGGTGTAGAAGGGTCTGCTACTGTTTGTAAAAGTCCAGGATATTTTCCTTGTCTTCTCTTTGCAGCAGCACAGGTGGGGCAGCTCGCAACATAGTTTTCAATGTCCTTTTTAAGGGACAGCCACCAAAATTGTCTTTTGATGAGGAACAAGGTTTTTACAAACCCAAAGTGTCCCGCTATTTTGGAGTTGTGGCAGCATTTCATGAGGTCCATTCTCTGGCTTGCAGGGACATAAAGTTTGTTTTCTACCCAAGCCAGTCCATCTTTGAATAAACAAGTGTTTTTGTTAGCCTGGAGCCAGTCATCCTTAAGTAGTGCCTCCTTAAATATTGACGTCTTTGTGTCTTCAGTCAGGGATGATTTTTTTTTTCTCTTGTGCCCGGGTGATTGGATCATCGGTTTTATAACCTCAATCTTTTTGCTGTTGTGTTGGGGTTTTCTGGACAGTGCATCTGCTAAGAAGTTCTTTCTCCCAGGAAAATATTTGAGAGTGAAATTAAATCATTTAAAGTATTGAGCCCACCTTGCTTGTTTTTCGGAGAGTTTCCATGGATTTCTTAGGGCTTCCAGATTTTTGTGATCAGTCCATACTTCAAAGGGGATTTGGTTTCCTTCCAGGAAATGTCTCCATGTGAGCATTGCCCACCACACAGCATATGCCTCTTTCTCCCATATGGCCCATCTTTGCTCTGTTTCCGTCAGTTTCTTGGATTTACATGGTTGTAATTGTCCATTTCCATTCATTTGGAGGAGGACTGCTCCAACTACAACATCACTAGCGTCTGCTTGGATGACAAAAGGTTGTTCAGGATCTGGGTGCTTAAGGACCAGTTCTGCTGAGAATAGACATTTGAGTTTCTCGAATGCTGCTTGGCATTCCATTGTCCAGATAAGGGGTTGCCTTGGTTTGGGTTTCTCCCCCCTCCTTCATTTTTAGCAAGTTCGTGATAGGGAGGGTGATGGTTGCAAAAACTGGAATGAATTGGCGATAAAAGTTCGCAAACCCCAGGAAGCTTTGCAGTTGTTTGCGGGTGTGCAGTGGGTCCCAGTCCATTACAGCTTTTACTTTCTGTGGGTCCATCTCTATTCCCTCATGGGATATTCTATACCCCAAGTAGTCAATTTTTTCTTGGTGGAATTTGCATTTAGAGAGTTTTGCATATAGTTTAGCGTCTAAGAGTTTTGTGAGGACTGCACGGAGTAGCTTGATGTGTTCTTCCATCGTTTTCGTGTAGATTAAAATATCATCAAGATACACTAGAACCCCTTTATATAAAAATTCATGAAGGGTTTCATTGATCAATTGCATAAACACGGCAGGCTCTCCTTGCAGTCCAAAGGGGAACACTTTAAATTGGTAGCATCCCAATGGTGTGTTAAAAGCTGTCTTCCACTCATCCCCTGGGTTTGGAAATTCTGCCCATATTCTTGCATGTAGGTGAGGACTTGTGCCAGGAAAAATCCCAGTTTCTGGGGGTCCCCATCAAATTTTACTCCCAGGGGTGGGACCTTCCTCTGCAGTTGTATGTCTCTGGGTTGGCCAAGGTCAATCCCCTGTTCTGGGGCATTTAGGGGTCGAGTACCTAGTATGGCTGCTGGTTCTTCAGCTTGTCCCGCTGCCCAATCATTCTCAGCTGAATCCAGGGTGGTGGCTTGGGTTCTCTCATTTTCTGGTTCCCTCGCTCTCCTGTGTTGGCGTCCTGGTGCATCCCTCACCTCGAGGTTCTCCAGGGCTTCCTTCATGAAGCAATTTATGTACCGTCTCAAGTCGGTCATTGGCCGGTGGCTCCTTGCCCCATCCTTCCTGATCCAATAGGGCCTCCAGCTCCAAGACAATTGGGCTGATTTGCTACCTTTTGTGGAAGTAGCCTACAATAATGCAGTCCACAGCAGCACTTGACTAACTCCTTTCCAAATGACTCGTGGGATGGACTTTGTGCCCATGCTTGAGTTAGCTAGAGTGCCTCCGTCCTCAGTGTCCCTAACCAAATGGATAGACTAGTTATTACGTATCTGATTACGTATCTGATATTAGCACAATTGAGAAAGTCCAGAAATATTTCACAAGAAGAGTTCTCCACTCTTCTACTCGTTGTAGAATACCTTATGCCACCAGACTTGAAATTCTAGAACTAGAAAACCTTGAATTACGCCGTCTTCGGTCTGACTTAAGCATGGTATATAAAATCATACATTGCAATGTCCTACCTGTCAATGAATACTTCAGCTTCAACCATAACAACACAAGAGCACACAATAGATACAAACTCAAAGTAAACCGCACCAAACTTGATTGCAGGAAATACGACTTCAGCAATAGAGTGGTCAATGTCTGGAATACTCTACCCGACTCTGTAGTTTCTTCCCCAAACCCCAAAAACTTTAACCTTAGACTGTCTACCATTGACCTCACCCCTTTCCTAAGAGGTCTGTAGGGGGCGTGCATAAGCGCACCAACGTGCCTACCCTCCCTGTCCTATTGTTTCTCTATTCTTTTATTTTTCTTATATGTACCCATTTCATGTATTCACAACTATGTATACACTTATACTTATTATCTTGGAAACAATTGACAAATCAAATAAATAAAATAAATAAATAAAATAGTTAAAACAGGGATGGGAAAATACCAAATGTGCCCTCATCCAAGCCGCTGAGAAATACAAACGCCAGGCAGACAAGCACCGATCTCCCCAAGCCCCCTTTAAAGTGGGAGATTGGGTCTACTTGTCCACTAAATACCTTAGATTAAAGTTGCCTTCAGAGAAGCTGGGACCAAAATTCCTAGGACCGTTTCCCATAGTGAAAGTAATAAATCTGGTAACTGTGCAACTAAGTCCCCCTCACTTGTTAGAGAAAGTGCACCCTGTCTTTCATAGTAGCTTATTGAAACCGGCTGCTTGCTCACAAATAAAACCAAGAAATCAACCCACTCCAGGCCAATCACAGTATAAGGGGAAACACATTATGAATTAAAGAAAATATTAGACTCTAAATTACACAGGGGTCGGTTACAATACCTCATCCATTGGAAGCGGTACCCTTTGTCTGGGTGGAGAGTTAGGATGTAAACGCAGATAGGTTGGTGAGAGAGTTTCACGAGAAATTTCCCGATAAGCCCAAGGGGCCCCCTGGGGGGAGAAGAGTTGGTTAACTCTGATCCCTAACCTCCTGTCACTTGTCTCATTTCAGGACGTTCTCATTGCTTGAGGGGAGGCAGTCTGTCAGCCCCGGATCCATCTTGAGACAGATTCCGGGCTGCCATAGCAAGGGATGGGTAAGCTGTGGGAATGGGAGAGTAGTGAAGGGAGTATAGCCACAACAACATTCTTTCACCAGTGATCAAGGACAAGCGGCTGGCACCTGGAGGGGAGTGACTAGAATTTGGCGGCAGTTGAGGCAGGAGGTTGATTGGACAATGTGATCTGAGAGTCACTAAATGGGGCAGGGGGTGAGTTTTAGTGTGGAGGGGGGAAACACAGGAATTCAGATTCAGGTTTTCCCCAGATGTGGCAACATGACTACTCTAATAAATTCTTACTTTGATGGACTTTGTCTCGAAGTTCTGAATTGTTTGGAGTTTACTTGGAATACTGACATAGAGAAAAGGAGAGGAAAACAAAACATTCAGGTTTACACCCTGGTCACTCCCACCATAAATCTAAAGTCAAACGAGGGAAGGCACAAATCTTAACAAACACATTACTGGTTGCATAGAAGATAGAGAAGAAAAATCAACGTTCCTATATATACATATTTCCCTTTTCTTTTTAAGTACAGTAGAACCTCTGTTCTACAGTCACGACTGTTGAATTTTCAATGGTGATGTTAGACTTTTCCCATCGGTTCATTTTCCGGGCAGGAAAATGGACAGCCGTCAGTGGCTGAAAGGTTGGACAGCGACCTGTAAAACCAACAGCAGGAACTTGCCTAGTCTGCCGTCAAAAATGTCCTTGAATTCAGTTTGCAGTTCCACTCTCATTGTTGTCATCTTCTTGTATGGTGTGTATGGTCACTTCCACTTCTATGACTTCAATCCACTCTATTCTGAGCAGGCTGGGTAATTCTTTGTCCATGATAGTTAGTGGCAGCTGTGCCTGAGCAAAGCCCATTCTACACAATTTTTTTGCTCGCATCTTCTTCTTACCAGCCAGTATGGGCCTCTTGTCCCATGCCATGAGCAAATCTCCTAGAGGGTGTTCCTATCACAATCCTTGATCTACAGCTTCCCATGTTCCCCTTCTGATGTGGGGCTCATTTAGCTTAGTCAGTCACAGCCTGTCACTTTTCCCTAACAGAAACCCCTGCGCTCTGGCTATATGTTCCAGCCTGTTAGAAAAGGCACAGGGGGCAGGATTCAGTTGTGATTGGGAGAAGGGCCTTCCTCACTTTCCCAGTAACTCTCTTTACTACCCTTGCCCCAAATGGCCAAGGTCCAGGGAAACCCACCCACAGACACAAAGGGTCTGCTGCCAGCAAGGTGGAGGCTTACCCAGGCCAGGTCCGTTGGTCAGATTAGCTTGGAGTCCTGTCTTGGGGTGCCAAATTGTTACAAGAAATATCCACCTGGCTCAGTTCTAAGCTGAGAGAAAGACACTGGAAACATGGAGGCTGTTTGGAAAGATGGTTTATTGTTGAAGCAAAACCAAATGTGATTCTGGGCGGCTGACCAAATGGAGTTGAGAGTGGGTGGGTTTTATACCTTCTTTGGCCTTTGTATTTGAGCTTCCTGTTCCTGTGCAAGAACATGTCTTTTAATATTCTATTGGCTGTTATCAGATTCCTATGGGGTCATGTAGGGGTTATGTAGGGGTCATAGCTGGCTCCATAGGCAAAAGAAGAAATGCAAATCCTAGGTACTTGTCTGAGCTAATCTGGTCAACCTCTGATTTATTGTTTATATGACCTCCCATGTTTCTGTGACTGGGGGTAGTGCAATGAAGGGGTCTGAAACGGTGTTGAGCAACTCCTATTGTGACTAATGACTTTCATCTTGGGTGAGGGGCTGCTTTCTAATCCTATCATTCTGCCTTTGTTAGCTTTGCTGCAAGGAGTTTCAAAATATCCTGACTTGAATGGATTACTAAATCTGCATTTCTAAAAGCTGGCCGCCTCAGTTTCTGCTTGGGGGGTATTAAGAAAGACTGAGTCTGCATTCTGCCTTTAAGAGCATGTTCCTTCATTTCTCCTTTAGGGAAATAAAATATTTTGTCTCTTTTAATATTTCATTCTTGGGTGGGGGGTGTGCTGACTTTCTACAACAGTATTTCGGTAAAAAATAAGTCTTAATTTTAATGTTGCCATTAAAATGCCCCTAGTTATAGGTTCAAAAATGAAGTCTATTGCAACAATAAAAACAGTCCTGTGACACCTTAAGAACTAGCCAATTGATTATTGTAAAAGGAAGATTCTGGAGCTGAATTTGAATACATTTTTTTTGCTTTCAAGCAAAGTGTTCATAGGGTTTATTTTTTGTTAAGTTTTTAGATGAAACATTTAATATGGGGAGGTCACATATAAGGAAGGACAAGACCTTAAACTAAATTTCTCATCCTTATGTCTCTGTGGATATTTTGTTTTCTTTTCAGTTGACATACAGTTGTAATAAAGAGGGAGTAAACTGTTCTAGACTAGGATTAGTTTGAAAAGGAGGCTCTGGTGCAATTCTACGCAAAGGTCTTGGGAATGACATGAATCAAAGCTAGTAGGATTGACTTGGACCTCAGCACGTCCGGGATCGCCCGCTATCTTGTAAGAAAAGTTGCAAGACGAGTCTCGGACCGCCCCTTTTTTCCCAGCGAGCGGCACTAGGATGCAATCTAAAGGTAACTGAGGTCAGCGCTCCCCGTGGCTCCCGGTGCAATTCCAGCCGGAAGGAGCTGCCGGCTCGGCGAAGGCGGGTGAGTGGTGGCAAAGTGTCATGTGAGCGTCCTGCGTCGATCTGGGCTGTTGGTGGTGTCTCCTACCTTTGCCCGCTGCCCAGAGTTGCAAGTGCGAATAGCTGCTATTGCTGAAGTCATGTCCCACCAAACTGGCATTCAAGGTACAGTACAGTATCTTTCGTGGCAATCTGTGGTTTCGGATTTCCTCCTTTTATTTATTTGTTTTTGGATTTCCTAAACACCACTAACACCCTCCCCCCCCCCGTGCACCGGAGGGGCTCTGCTAGGGCTCATTGGGAGGGGGGGAGTTCTGGCATTTAGATTTCATTCATTCGCCCAATACGCAGACTTGCGATTCCCGTCTGTAGAATTTATGCCTATATTTTTAGAAGAAAGCGAGGGATGCCTCTAAGTATGTGCGGAGTGCTTTGCGTTACTGCTCAGTTTTGTTGATTGAGGAAGGGCGGGGGGGTCTACATCAGCAACTTAATTCCGGACAAGAGAAGCGGAGACCTGGTTGATATGCTTTCAATGTCCGGTCTTTTCTCAGTTCTTCTCACTGGCTATTGAAGCCATAAAGTGATCGAGTCGTTCCAAAGTCCGTCCAAAAGTATTTTGTTATTGTACATAGCAAACACACAAAGCACCGTGTAGCGACGGGCTTTGTAGAAGAGGCTCGTCTTTTAATTGCCACCAGGTGACGTTGCAAAGGAAGTGGAGAGGAGGGAGAAGAGTGGAGGCGGCGGCGGCGGCTTGCGCTGGCCTCTTGGGAGTCGCACCTCCTTGCCGACGAGGCGAAGTTTCCGAGCAAAACGATTAGAGCTGGAAACCAATATGACGGAGGTTGTTTTGGACGAAGCTTAGTTCAACTGTCGCAAGCTCGTATTTGACTACTGCAGCGCCTTATATGGCAAATGTTAACTTTATCCTCATTTTTTTCTGTGTGTGAGCAAATTCGAAACAAACTCAGTTGCGGGATTTACGTCCGATTGCCCTGCAACGGGAAAGAAACCTTAATAGCTAATAACCTGGCGAGAGTCTGAAACATCATCTAGCCCAGGGGTGTCCAACCTTGGCAACTTTAAGCCTGGAGGACTTCAACTCCCAGAATTCCCCAGCCAGCTTTTAGATTCTAGCCTGTCATAATTTAGCTTACAGGATTTTATGAATCGAGTCTGTGTGGTCAATTGATGGCAGAGGTCCCCAAACTCTTCAGCTCATCCCTTCATGCAGTTTTGGGTTATTCATCAACCCCAAACATTTATTATATTTAAATAATGTAACAAATACTACTTTTAATAGTACTACTACAAATATTTACCCCTTGGATAGTCCCATCCACCCTGGTGGATCACTTTGGGAAGACCTGGTTTATAACCAAGATGTGAGCAAACATTGGAAAGTTGGTTAATTTCAATAACCATAGTTAACAGCTGGTAAGGCAGTTGGATTGACAAGGCCAATGGCAGGAATTTAGTGAAGTTTCTTCCTTCAGTGAGAAAGGGATAGAAAAGCCACAATGGAAAAATAGAAATCCATTGAATTAATTGATATATATATAAATTGAAAATTCCAACCAGAATAGGAAAATGAGGGTTGACAAAACAACCCTCTGTCCTAAATATGCATTTTGTCACTCATCTGGAGAATGTGTTTTAGGTCTGCAACTTTAAACACTCAAAAGGGAGCCACAAAACCTGAGTGGGCATGGCCAACTCAACATCACTCCTCCCCACCCACACATGACCCCCCCTAGCCACGCCTACCCAGCTGGTCATTAGAGCAGAGAACCAGTTGTTAAAAAACACCCAGAACCACAAAACCCTTTCTCCCCCTCCCTCCCTACCCCTCCCTCTCCCCCTTTCTCTCCCTCTCCTCCCCTCTCTGTCTCCCTGTATATCTCTGTGTGTCTCTCTCTCCCCTTCTCCCTCTGTCTCTTCCCCTCTCCCTCTCTCTTCCCTCTCTCTGTATCTCCTTCTGTGTGTCTCTCTCTCTCACTGTCCCTCTATCTTCCTCTGTCTCTGTATCTCTCTCTTTGTCTCTCCCCCTATCTTCCCATCTCTCCCTCTCTATCTCCCCTTCTCTATTTCTCTCTGTGTGTGTCTCACTCTTCTCTCTCTTGGAAACCTGAGGCTGGACCAATCTGGCGAACTCTCCTTGGGGCTCTTCACTATTCCTTTCTTTTTGGCAACTTTTTGGAAATCTGGGCTGGCTGAGGAATGAGTGCGAGCCATGGCGGAAACTTCCCTTCGGGAGACCCTCCTCCCTCTCTTCTCGCAACCCACTGGTCGGTTACAGTTGTGAGAGGAGGAGGAGGGGAAGGAGGGTCGTCCGAAGGGAAGCCTCTGCTGCGGCTAATGCTCCTTCCTTAGCTGGCTTTCTGACAGAGAGAGACACAGATACAGAGAGATAGAGAGAGACAGAGAGAGGGGGAGACTGGCTGACGGATGAGCATCATTGGTGAGGACACGCTGGCTTTCTCTGAGCCTTATTCCCGGGGTGGCATTCAGGGTTTTGTGGGGCCAGCCCTCTTTTCCCGCTGTCCTGAGCTGCTTTACTGCAGCGGAATGGTGCCGCTGGCGGCTTTAATTGAAAACCGTTCTCTGGGTGGCAAAAGTCTCCCATGCAAGTTTTAAAGCCATGACTGAGTGCTGCAGGCCATCCCCCTTTCCGTTGTCCCGTCCTCTTGGATCCCATTCCCAGTCCTTGTGTTAGAGAGGCCGGATTGGGCCAGTGTCTCAGTGTCTCCCCAAGCGACGGAGGCACGCCCAGCACCAATAAGCTCCAGCAAGAGTGGGGTGCTGGAGAATCAGCCCTGGCCGCTTCTCTATCCCCCACCGTCGCCTTTATTTTCTCAGGCCAGGCAAGGAGTGAGTGAGAGGAGAGGGCGAGGGGCGGGACTGGCCAGTGATCACCCAACAGGGAGCCACAGCAGAGGGCCCAAAGAGCCGCATGCGTTCCGGAGCCACGGGTTGCAGACACCCTGCTATAAGGAATAGGGATGATGTACCAGAAGGATAAATAGATAAGCAAAGAAAGCTGCAAACCAAAGTTCTTTCAACAATCTTTGCACTCTACAATTAAGGATGTCTTCTGGAAGCTGAATAAAGATTTGGGACTTTTAATAGATTTCCAGGAAAATAAATTATTTCCTCTGCTCTTTTGTCTTTCTTTAAGAAAAGGGGTAATTCTTCCAAACTTGTGTTCAGGCTTTGGCTGCTTTCTAAAACTGTTTGTCATGTGCCTGTAGAAACTAGATCAGATCCGGTTGCCATGATTGTAACATAGTAACATTTATGTGACTCTTTCTATGCTATTCTGCAGGAGAATGTATTTTTGTCTTGCTATGTTGACTTATTCTCAATGCCAGCAGCTGAAGGCATATGCAAATTACTTAAATGCTATTAACTTTGTGGATTTATTACATGTACAGGTATATTATACAATATAAAATGAAATTTCTGATTATGCTAGTTTATTTAGTTTGAATTTATGAGGTGAACAGGACATCATTTGTAGCATAAAATATCTAACAGTGCAGGTCATGTGAAAATATATTTCAGATTCCTGAAACCCATTGTTCCTTTTCTTTGTTTTATCTTTCTTTCAGCTAATGAAGAAGTCAAAGAAACCTTTGCCAGAGCTAGGAATGGCCAATACAGGTTTTTAAAAATAGTTATTGAAAATGGTATGTATCATTTTCCTTTCTGATACTTTCTCACAGTGTTGCCTAAATGAATGAAGGAAAATTGGTGAAGTGGTGGATGAATGTATTGTTTCTGAGTCTTTGGAACAAGGCAGTGCTTGTCAATAGAAATTGCCTATGTCTTAGGTCAGGGGTCTCCAACCTTGGCAATTTTAAGCCTGGTGGACTTCAACTCCCAGAATTCCCCAGCCAGCAAAGCTGGCTGGGGAATTCTGGGAGTTGAAGTCCACCAGGCTTAAAATTGCCAAGGTTGGAGACCCCTGTCTTAGGTGACGCTTTGCTTACGTCAGGCTTGACTCCTGGTGATAAGCTCCAGCTGAGGAAAGGTGGACCAAAAGACTTCTAAGCTCCCTTTGAAAACCCTATGTTCTATCACTAGTGACAGATTTGCATCAGGATTTTTCAAATTATGTTCCACAGCAGCAGTCCCCAACCTTTCCATCTTGGCAGATTTGAGAGGGGGAGGAAAGGGGATGGTTCCATGTGAGCAGCAGATGCGCATGTTGAGCATGCCCAGCTCCATTTGATCAAGCACTTACTGCTAGCACAAATGGAGCTTCCTGCATGATCACACATTCATGCAAGTGGAGCTGCGCGCACGCAAGCGCCCTTGTGTCCACCACTTACTCCAGTGGAACAGGGCACACATAAGCACCTGCCACTTGCACAGCCCAGTTCCAGGTGACAGCCTGGGGGTTGGAGACCCCCTGTTCTACAGAACACTAAGTTTAACAAGAGATTTCATGAAAGGCTAAGGGCAAAAACAGGGAGGAGAAGGGTCTTGAACAGAACTAATTTTCTGTCACCTTTGGATCAAGAGTTCTGGGTTTTTTTTTTTAACCAGCAGGTTCCATATCTTGAACTAGTTTGAAAATTCCTGATATATATTGCTTTTTTAGCAACAGCTTTTACCATATTTTTCAGAGTATAAGGCGCTCCGAAGTATAAGATGCACCTAGCTTTTGGGGAGGAAAACAAAGTGGGGGGGGGAAGAATCTGCCTCTGCCTCCCAGCAATTTGTCTCCTTGCAGCAAACAGCAAACACCCTGGTCAGCTTCAGCACAGCCTGATTAGCACCAGTAGCTGATCGTCAGTAGGATCGGCGTCCCGACAATCACTGGTTTCCGGCTGCAGGGATTGCCATCACCTACTGCTGCCTCCATGCACTCCATTTTTGGCCTCCACATCCCGTATTCAGCCTCCGTGTGCCCCGTTTTCTGCCCTTTCCAAGCGGTGGGGATCAGAACAGGTGGAAAATGGGACGCACAGAGGCAAAAAAAAACAACAGGCATGCTGAGACTGAAAATGGGGTGCGCAGAGGCGACAATAGGTGATGGCAATCCCTGCAGCCTGAAACGGCTGATCGTCGGGAGGCTGATCCTGCATACAATCAGCTGTTGTGCTAATCAGGCTGTGCTGAAGCTGACCAGGCAGTTTGCTGCAAAGAGGCAAATTGCTGGGAGGTAGAGGTCGAAGGGTGGGCCAATGGGTGGGTGGGGTTTTGGCAACATTTGCCGTATAAGACGCACAGACATTTCCATCCGCTTTTGGGGGTGGAAAAAGGGCTTCTTATACTCCGAAAAATACAGTAGATTTTCCACTGCATTTTTAAAGTTTCCAATCTGGACTACAGATTTAGAAACTTGCATCTTATTTTAATATTAAGTGAATTGTTATCTACAAAGAGAGTGAAAGGAGAAGGGCAGAACCAGAAGAAGAAGAATCAGTAGTAAAGTAATAGCCTAAAAACCAGGAGACTGACTTCTGGTCTTGCCCTAGGCATGAAAACTGGCTAGGGTGATTTGGACTAGTCACTTTCTCTCAGCTGACCCCATTTCACAGGGTGGTTGTTGTAGTGAAAATAGGATGAGAAAAGGGAATTATGTATGTTCACTGCCTTGAGATACTTATAAATTAATAAAGGCTACATAACAATATAATGAATTATATTGTATATTTGGTAATTAATAAAAATCATAGTCCCGGTGTCTTCTGTAAGTTTTAGTTCCAAGGCAAAAAATAGCTGTTCGTATGACACACTAATAACCAACCATATTTTTGTTTAAGGTGTATAATTCATGGTTCATGGTTCACCAGTTCATGGTTCACCAGTTCATGGTGCAGTTGGTTGAGTAAAGTCAGTTAGCCTAATTGTAAGTCATGGCTAAGTTAATAGTGTTTCATTCCAATATAGCCGCAATTCTGAACTGTACATTCTCTTAAATTTTTGTTGTTGTCTTGTCCCATTTCAAAAGGGGCTAGAAATTGAAGTCTCTTATCTACAGTACCTTAATTGCCTTTTGTAAGGAATTCTTAATAGCATATTTAGGTTTTAATGAATTCAGCATGACTACTACTTTTCCTAGCCTGATGCCTTTTGGATATGTTGGGAATGATAGATGCCAACTCTACAGTAGATCTTTAAGTAGTCTTCTGAGAAACATAAATATGTTTATTTAATGTAAATGTTGCTATCATTAGTACTTGGTCATTCATGTTTAATGTATTTTTACAGAGCAGCTTGTTATGGGATGTGCTAAGCAACCTGGTTCAACCTGGGAAAAAGATTATGACTCCTTTATTCTCCCTCTGCTTGAAGACAGACAACCATGTTATCTCCTGTACAGATTAGATTCCCAGAATGCCCAAGGACATGAATGGATTTTTATTGCATGGTCACCAGATCATTCTCCTGTACGTAACAGAATTAAATTGATGACAACAAACCATACATTAAACTTTTTAAATACATCTTTTTCTGCAAATTATTATTTGGTTATTCCCATACTTCACAGATCCATGTCTTCCACCTTCTCACTCTTAAAATCATATATTTCTTGGCTAACGGAGCCATTGGAAAGGATAGAACCAATTGAAACAGAAATAAATGCACATCTGTTCATGTGAATTTTTTATAATGATATGTTTTACTAGGCCTGGCATTCTGATATGCCTCTAGAATATTTTGGACTTTAATTCTGAAGTGCTGTTGTCACCATAGCCAGTGCCAATGAATTATGTAACTAATAATTCATCAGTTTGTGTAGAACAGTGATTCTTATTCTTATATTACGAGAAGCCCTTCCATCTGACCTATGAACAACTTTCAGCCCTCCCAGGTAAACCAGACAAATGTGCTAATTCTACTTTATCCTAAGGTTACATTAACAGAATCTTGCAAGCCTGGAAGTGTAAATCTCCTGCTGTCTCTCTTACAGTCTGAGAAATGGCAGTCTCTTATGAGCCCCTTTCTTTGCCTATTATCCAGCTGTGGACTATGCTGTCTCTTATCTGACCATTTCCTAGGCAGCTTCTCTCCCCTCCATCCCATTTTCCCATACAATTAAATAGACTTGTTTCAAATATGAGAATATGAAATTTTCCATCTGGGATTGATAGTGTTCCAAAAATTTGCATTATAATTTCCAGCAAGATCAGTAGCTAAAAATATTGAACCATATGGGGAGCACCAGATTGCCTGTTATTTTAATGAATAATGTATTTAGGAGGTAGTGGATATTGTACCCAAAGTTTTAAACTTTTGTAGAGAGTAAGATAACATCAATAATGTTGTTTTATAAATGATAAATTATACTTTTTGATAAAGAAATCAGTAATTGTTCATGTTTGCACATAGCTCAACATTTTACTATTATGTTTTCCTTCCTGTTATAATAATTTGCAATAATTTTGTACATTTATCATATATATACACTGATAAAAGGGAAAATTAAAACAAATATTTTCAAAATTAAACATTTATGTAAGAATAGAAGGATGGAAGAATTGTAAATCTATATGAAAAGTAGTTTTAGAATTTAATTTTCATTTAATTCAATTTTTAAAAATCCAAAGTTATCCCTTTTATGACCAATCAGGTTCGTCAAAAAATGTTATATGCAGCTACTCGGGCAACGTTAAAGAAAGAATTTGGAGGTGGACATATTAAAGATGAAGTATTTGGAACAAACAAGGTGTGTACTCTATAGAAGCTAACTTAGCCATTTAGATTACTTTATTGGCCAAGTGTGACTGGACACACAAGGAATTTATCTTGGTGTAAATACTCTCAGTATACATAAAGGTACATTTGTTAAGAATCAAGAATCATAATGTACAACACTTAATGATAGTCATAGGGTACAATCAACAATCAAATCATGCTAGGATACAGTCAAGTGGGAGGGGATGGGTGATAAGGAGTGGTGAGAAGATTAACAGTAATAGTAGTGTACACTTTGTAAATAGTTGAACAGTGTTGAGGGAATTATTTGTTTAGCAGAGTGATGGCTTTCGGGAAAAAACTATTCTTGTGTCTATTCTATTCTATTCTTGTTCTGGTGTACAGTGCTCTATAGCGTCGTTTTGAGGGAAGGAGTTGAAACAGTTTATGTCCGGGATGTGAGGGGTCTGTAAAAAATTTTTGTAAGTGATAATCTAAGAAGAAATAAGTTGTATTTTCATGTGTTAATTTGATATTTTGGGGAGGGCAGGGAAACTTAAACCTGTTGAAATATTTTTGTTGGGAAGAATTTTGTTGTTTGTTTCTTGGTTTGTTTTATCTCAGAGCAATTTGAGTTTTCCTTATTTCCTTTCTTGCCACATTGCCTTTTAAATGTCAGATGTTAGTAAAGCTGTTTTTGTATTCTGAGGCAGAGAGTCTATAAGATACTTGCTCCTCTGAGGTGGAGCATTTCTGAATGAGAGAACTTGGTGGTCTGGGAACACTCATAAGGGCTGTAGGATTGTATTAACTGTAAAGCAATATGTTTCTGAACTGAACTGCTTCTGAAGAAAATGTTGCAATTTGAAATTACCAATCGTGCAAACCTAATGGCTCTGTGTTTTTCAGGATGATGTTTCATTAAATGGTTATCGGAAATATTTAATGACTCAATCTTCCCCTGCTCCTTTGACAACAGCTGAAGAAGAACTTCGACAAATCAAGATTAGTGAGGTACTGCATCTTGGTTTGGAAGCCAAACTCTTTTTAGATAATTTAAAGCAAAGCCTGGATGTTAAATTTCCTACAGCCTGAAATGTTTTTTAACCGTTAAACTCTGTGTGTTTCCTTGTAAATACATTAAATAAGATTTATTTCTGACCAAATGTTCTTTGAATAGAAGCAAACCCCCCTCTTCTGCAATGCAGTTTAGTGACTGTTTTGTTTTTAATTATGAGGATTCTTTTAAACATAAAGCAGATGGCCCTTCAAACTATAACTATAATGACTATGACTATAATTGAGGATTCTTTTTTTAAAATAATTTTTATTGAAAATTAAGTTTTAAAAACATTGAACGTGGTGATCTTTTTGGCATGTATCTCAGTCTTTACATTATTGTATGAGCAAAAAGTCCACCCTCTTCTTAAGACGCCATTGCTGGACTCTACCTGGTTGGATAATTTCCGACCTGTCTCCATGGATTCTATCTTAGATATTATGTTGCAATATAAACTCTTCTTAAATTCTATTTCACATTTTTTAGACTTCCTTTCATATCCCTCCATTTATAAAAAATTTCCCATATTGCATGGAATTCTGAAGTGTCTCGCTTCTTCAGCTCTAACATCATATTATCTAACTCAGTGCACTGAAAAAAAATTCTATTATTACTTCATCGTTCAGTATTCTTTTTAACTTCCATGTTTGGGCAATTGATAATCTTGAAGCTGTAATAACATGAATGAATGAATGAATGAACGAATGACGAATGAATGAAATTATATATATATATATATATATATATATATATATATATATATATATGTATGTATGTATGTATGTATGTATGTATGTATGTATATGTATATGTATATGTATATGTATATGTATATGTATATGTATATGTAATGTATGTGTATATATATATATATATATATATATATATATATATATATATATATATGTATATGTATGTATATGTGTGTGTGTGTGTATGTATGTATGTGTGTATATATATATATATATATATATATATATATATATATATATATATATATATATATATATATATATATATATATATATATATTCATTCTTAAGTTTTCATGGGTACTTAAATGTGTGGTATTCAGCTTTGTTCGGTATTCTCCCCAAACAAAGCTGAATACCATACATGTAAGTATCATGAATGGTATTCATCATCAGGCTTCTGTATTTTGTTCAAGATGAACACAATACAGAAGCCTGATGATGGCAGATGAGATTCTGCCGAAACGTTGCTACAACTTTAAAAGCACAACTACAATGACGTGGGAGAATACCCGAAGAAGCTGAATACTATATATATATATATATATATATTATATATATATATATATATATATATATGTATGTATGTATGTATGTATGTATGTATGTATGTATGTATGTATGTATATTCATTCTTAAGTTTTCGCGGGTACTTACATGTATGGTATTCAGCTTTGTTCGGGTATTTTCCCACATCATTATAGTTGTGCTTTTAAAGTTGTAGCAACGTTTCGGCAGAATCTCATCTGCCATCATCAAGCTTCTGTATTGTGTTCGTCTGTGAG
Organism: Notechis scutatus; assembly: GCF_049901735.1. NCBI lineage: Eukaryota > Metazoa > Chordata > Lepidosauria > Squamata > Elapidae > Notechis > Notechis scutatus. The sequence goes on along the minus strand of NC_142014.1, from coordinate 32,324,459 downwards.
TCAGACTTTCTTGATTGGTCAATCAAGAGGCAGCACCGCAGCCAACCAGCCCAGCACACCAGCCCCCACCACCATTATTTATAGAGAGATGGCAACTCCGATCACACACTGCTTGCACTGGCACAAAGCTGAAAGCACCAGCCTGAGGATGGAGAGGGGGACCTCACCGAAACGTCGCCAAGATACTCTTAATCTTACACGGGAAAAGACCCGAACACACCTAGACCTACATACCTGTACCCGTGAAAATCTACAAAAACAAATATATATAAATATATATATAAAGATATATATAACGATATATATAAAGATATATGAATATGAATATAAATATAAATGCTTTTTTGAAATTCTCATTTATTATTCCCAATAAAAACATTTCTGGTGTATAATTTATTTTTAGGTCTAACATTTCTTCTCACCATTGCCATATTTTGTGCCAAAATTCTTGTATTTTCTTGCACTCCCACCCCATTCTTTCAAACATTTCCAGCATATAGGTGATTGAGAGCTCTCCATTTTGGCTAATCTGGTAGGTGGGAGATGCCATCTGTAAAACATCTTAAACAGGTTTTCTTTGTAGGATGTGGCTAATGTAATCTTTTTATTCTGATCCCAAATTTTCTGCCATTGATCCAAATTTATGTTATGGTCGAAATTTCTAGCCCAAGTTAACATTGGTTCTTTCACCTGCTCCTTACATTTTATAATCTAATAATTATTTATTCTTATAATTCTTTATTTGTTTCTTCTCTGATCCTAATAATATTTTGTCTAATATTGTATCTTGACAATTTATTCCCCATTCTTTTTTATCCCTTTCATATCTGGATTGTACTTGGAGATATGCCCACCATTCCAACGTTAAACCCTGCTGGTTAAGTTCCGATCTTTGTTTTAATTTTCCTACATCTGTTAGGATATCTTTATATGTGATTGCCTTTTTCTGGTTGTAGAGATTTGGATATGATACAGCTTCTAAGGGGGAAAGCCAGCTTGGAGTTTCCATATAGTTTTGTGATCTTATTTTATTCCAAATTGAGATTAGGGCTTGTCAGATTTTATGTCTCAAAAAATATTGGTGTGTCATATGTCTACTGGGCCACAGATATGCATGCCAGCCCTGTTGTAGATCGTGCCCTTCTAAAAGTAAGTCTTTTATTTTCCAATTTTATTCAATCCTTAATCCATGTTAGGGTGGCCGCTTGATAATTAAATTCCCAACCCGGAAAACCTAATCCCCCTTTCTTTTGCATCTTGTAAATGTTTTAATTTGATTCTTGGTCTTTTACCCTGTCCCACAAAATTTAACGTTATTTTATTCAGATCTTTAAAGAAATTCTTCCCTAATTTAATCAGTATATTTTGGAATAAAACCAAAAATTTTCGTAGTATGTTTATTTTAATTGCTGAAATTTTGCCAATTAATGATAGTTGAAGATTATTCCAATTTTCTAAGTTTGTTTTAATTTGTCTCAATTCTCATAATTAGCGTCCTTAATTGTTGAACAGCATGCCAAAATATTAATTCCTTGTCTTGTACCTTTTTGTATGTAGACATTACTTGACAATTCTCCATTGATTATTATTTTTGCTTTTTGTGTATGTATTGCCATAATTATCTTTAAAAACTTTTCACCAATGTCCATGTGTGTTAACTGTTGCATTAGAAAGGGCCAGTTTACGTTGTTGAAGGCTTTCTGGGCGTCTAGAAATAATAAGGCTGCCTGTCGATTGTTATGTTCTTCATAGAATTCAAGAGCATCTAAGACTATTCTCACATATTTTGTTTGTCTATTTGCGAGGAAGCCATTTTGATCGCTATGTATGAATTCAATTAAATAATTTTTCAATCTTTCAGCTATGATTGAAGTAAATATTTTGTAATCTGCATTTAAAAGAGATATCGGCCTGTAATTTTGAATTATTGTCTGATCTCTACCTTCTTTTTTAATTAATACTATATTGGCCTCTGTCCAAGATTTTGGTATTTTCTCTTCATCAAGCACAGCATTGAAGACCTCTAATAGATATTCGTTCAGGATATTCTAATGTTCTTTGTATAGCTCTGCCAGATCCTTTGTTGTTGTTTTTGTTTGTTGATTGCTTTGGCTACTTCTGTCATGGTGATTTCTTCATTGAGCATTAGTTTCATAGCTTCTGGAGTCTTTGAGAATTCAGCTTTCTTTACATAGGTTCTAATCTTTCCTTCTGAGTAATTTTTGTTTCTTGTATATAATTTCACATAGAATCGCTGGGCAATATCTTTTTTAGAGTTCTTGTCATAATATATATTCCCTTCATCTTGTAATTTGTTTATTCATTGTTTTTCTCTGTGATTTTTAATTTTTGTGCCAACCAACGTTCAGGCTTATTAGCATTTTCAAAATTATTTCAAAATAATTTTGTTTGGTTAGTTTGATTTGTTGTGCTATTTTCTCTGTCACCAAAATATGTAGTTTATGTTTAAGAAGATCTCATTTGCTTTTCAAACTTTTGTTATTAGGTTCTTTTTGGTGCAGCGCCTCTATTTGCTTAAGTTCTTGTTCTAGTTTTTCTCAGTGTTGTTTTTTTTGCCTTGTTTCTTTTTGCTGTATAAGAAATTGTTACACCACGTATATATGCTTTAGTGGTGTCCCAGAGAGTCTGAATTGAAATATCATCTTGTTTATTTATTTTTAAAAAGATATCCAATTCTTTTTCCATCATTATATTGAACTCCTTTTCTTTGAGAATTGCCCTTTGGAAAGTCCATCTTGGCGTGGTCTTATGTCCTTTCCACTGTAGACTTATGGGGTTGTGATCAGCCCAGGTGTTAGTCTCTATAGTCACTTTTCATATTTTGGTATCTAAATCTTTGGATATCCAAACCATATCAATTTTAGACCAGGCTTTATGGCGATTTGAGTAGAATGTGTAATAATTCTCTTCATTATTCCTTTATCTCCAAAGGTCTATCAAATTTAAATCTCTAATCATTTCAGAAAATGTTTTGGGGAGTATTCTTTTTTCCCCTTTTCTTGTATGTGGTCTCTTTTCCTATCTACAATCGCATTGAAGTTCCCAACTATACATAACCCGTCATACTCTATATCACTAATTATGTTATGTAGATTTTTATAGAAGGATTCTTGGCTTCCATTTGGTGCGTATATCGAGGCAATTATATTTTTATTATTTAATTTAATCTCAACTATTAGAATTCTCCTTCTTTATCTTTGTAGATCTGTTTTGCCTTAATCTTATTTTTTACATAGAGAGCCACATCTTTTTTTTTCTGATCTAGTGATACAAACAGGTTCCCTAACTTAAGTTGTTCTAGTGGATGTTTTTGATCGTGTCTTATATGGACATCTTGCAAAGCAATTATGTCAGTTTTCAATTTTTGTAGTTTGGCAAATATTTTCTGACGTTTTATTTGTGAGTTGAGTCCGTTAATATTTATTGACCAAATCCCTCATTCTTCATCTGTTTTCTTAATTGTATCTTGTATCTCGTGCTTCTCGATTCCTTAGGCTCTTCATATTTCCTTCCATAGTATTCTATCTTATCTCCATCTCCTCTTCTCTTAGGTCTTTCCGTTTCTGGTGGTCTTTCTTTTTCTTCTTGTATTGCTTGTTCTGAGTCTCTACCTTCTGTTATATCTTTCTCTTCTCCTTGATCTCCTGAATCTTCTTCAATATCACAGTGTTGCTTGTAGAAATCATCAGCCTTTTCCACGGTGTCAAGCTTGTATCTTTTATCCTGCCAGGTTACCATTATCCATTCCAGAGTTAGCCATCTGAAGTTGATGTTATTTTTATTTAGTCTCACCGCCAAAAACTGGTAGTTTCTCTTTAAATCCCTCATTCTTTTTGGAACCTGTTTTAAAACTATTATTTGTTTTCCTTTATATTCAAGTTGTTCGTCGCGTGTTCGATGTAAAATTTAGTCTCTAATCAATTTTTTAGTGAATTTCACATGAACTTTTTTAGGGAGATGATGTCTTCTTTCGTAGCTCGTTTGGACCCTATATATCTCGTTCATATATATCTCGTTCCTCTTTCTTGGTCTCTAAAGCTCCTGCCAATAATTCGGCCATCTTCTCTGGTAAATCTTCTTCTTTTTCTTCTATTATATTTTGGAACCGAAGATATTGAGCAGCTCTCTCTACTTCTAAGATCACGGATATTTCTAATTGTTAGTTAAGGTTAATTTCTCGTTCATCTCCATGAGTTTCTTTTCTTCTTTGGAAAGTCTTTCTTCTACTTCCACCAGTTTTTGTTCGTTTTTAGTAATTTGTACCTGGAAGGCTTCAAACTTCCCATCTATCAGTTGCATTATTTCTTTTAATTCACTTGTATCATTTCTTATAACATCAATCTCTTTTTAAAAATCTTCATGATTTTTTTAACATGGTTTCTTGATTTTTTAGCATAACTTCTTGCATATTCTGCATAATTACTTGGAGATCCTTATAGGAATTAGAACGTTCCCTCTGAATCATATTTTTGATCGATTTTTGTGTCAAAGGACTAGAAGACATCATAGAGACTTGTGTGGTATTTTTCTTTCCCGCTCCTATCTTTGTCAGGTTTGGGTTCCTTGCCATATTAAATTAACTATTCCAAAAATTATTTTTTAACAAAATATCCCACTTATGGCTTCCACTTCTTTGTCCCTCCACTGTTAGTTTGTTTTAAGTCTTTACTTGGGCGATTAACCAATCATGTGTTGATAGTATTCTTTAACTATTTTTCTTTTGTCCCTTTGTACCCTTTATTCAATGGGGGTGGGGGGAGAGAGATTTAGTCCCTAAGTAGAGAATCAATAATCAAAGAACAACGGTAAGGATATCCCAATATCAATATTGCTCTTTTTAACTTTATAAAATTATTAGTTATAGTAATTATAACAATATTCTCATCAGTATCACCATAATATAATTAGGCTATCTTATTCTAATATCCTGTATAGCAATTTTAACAGTAGATATATCTTATATTGATGTTTAGTAATAGCTATATTCAATAGTCAGTGAGGATTTTATAGAATAAATTATAAATTATTATGAATACTTATAATCTAGAAAGATATAAAGATATTTATAGAGGTATAGAATGATTTGTAAAGTATTTCAAAAAGCAACTTAATTAATTCAATTTATATGATATAGTTATATTTCAGTACAGTACAGTTTTTCAACAATCACTTCTCAGGCTTCTAATTTCTTCTTTTGTGCTTTGGATGAAGCACAAATGTGCATTACATAATTGCCTTTTTTGATTCTATTTTAAATTTTGTGTTCCAGGTAGAAACTGAAGTCAGCGTCAATACTAAACATCAGACTTTGCAAGGAGTTGCATTTCCAGTAGCTCAGGATGCCCTTCAGGCACTAGAAAAACTGAAAAACAAAGAGCTTAACTATGTACAGTTGGTAAGATAAATTAATTCCTTAAAATTCCATTTATCAGCATTGCATATTGAATTATAAGATCAATAGGGAACCCAGACATTATACTCCAATGAAAGAAAACAAATCTCCCTTAGTCTTATTATTTAAGTGTTATTAGTCATAAAAATATTGAGGCTCTGGAAAAGAGCATAAAAGACCAACAAAGATGATTAGAGGATAAAATATATGAAGGATAAAACATATGAAGAATGGCTGTAGGAATTGGGTATGTCTAGTCTAGTAAAAAGAAAGACTAGAGGTGACATGATAGCAGTGTTCCAATATTTGAGGGGCTGCTACAAAAAATAGGGGCGAACAAAAAACAATGGATGGAAATTATCAAGGCGAGAAGCAACTTAGAACTAAGGAGAAATTTCCTAACAGTGAGAAAAATTAACCAGTGGTTGCATTCAACAAAAAATTTTCCATGCTTCACTCTACTTTAAAGCTCCTTTTGGATTGAGCCACCCTTTTTTGTCAGCAGAGGGAAAGTTTGAATTCCCTCCCCTCGTGCTTTATTATTTTAACTTTCATTCAAATCAAGAATATATTGTAGGGGTATTCAACATTGGCAACTTTAAAACTTCTAGACTTCAACTCCCAGAATTTCCCAGCCAGCATTTCCAAATTTGAACACCCCTGATACGTTGTATACTTTTTTTATATAATCATTAATATTACATTTGTTCACAGCAAATTGATATGAACAATGAAATTATTGTCCTAGCCAGCGCACTTCCAACTGAATTAAAAGACTTGCCGAGAAGAATTCCTAAGAATTCTGCACGATACCATTTCTTCCTCTACAAACACTCACATGAAGGAGACTACTTAGAATCCATAAGTAAGTAAATACTTTCAGGCAGTCATGTAGATGGACAACTGAGTGATTAGAAGTTTTTTGGTAGGTCTTTGATCCAGTAATTTGCATAACTGCAAAATGTACTTAATTTTTTCAGTGAATGGGGCCCTAGCCTAACTACCAAGCATCTGTGTAACAGATGAATTGTGTTCTCTGATAACAGCAACCTGCACTGTCCTGCACCTTACTGCTTAGGACAGAGGTGGGGAACCATGGCCCCTTTATGACTTGTGGACTTCAAACTCCCAGAATTGAAGTCCCAGGAATTCTGGGAGTTTAAGTCCACAAGTCATAAAAGGGCCATTGTTCCCCAATCCTGGCTTCGGGGAAAGGTCACATGATCCCCTTCCTTAACTTAGAAGTACTACAATAGAAGTACATAGCTACAAAACTTGGCACACCAGTTCCCTGCTCCCCTCGCTTGCCAAAAGCACTCCTTAAAAATTGCAGACAAACCTGCCTTCCAGCTCCGTCGCGTTTTTTCCCACAGCTCAAGATGTTCTTTCATTGGATAAATAGAAAAGCTGGATTCCAAACAGCAAAAATGTGCAGGGAAACAAAAAACACTGATGGGGCTAAAAAAGAAAGTAAAATCAGACCTTCCAACTTCTCTCGGGGGAAAAAAGTAAGATCTCGTGAAATTGGAAAGGCTGGTTTTACTTTTTAAGCCCCACAAACTTTTTTGATTTCCCTGCACATTTCTGCCAATTGGAATCCAGCCTTTCCATTCTTCCAGCGAAGAACATCTTGAGTTGTAGGAGAAATGCAAAGGAGCTGGAAAGCAGGTTTGTTTGCAATTTAAAAAAAAACAAGTTTTATTCAGTTTTCCACATTTTAACGTCTCTTTTTAGTGAACAGCATGATTACAGTTTCACATATACATACAAATATGACCATGGTTACATATTCAATTTTTATATCCAATTCCTTATCTTAACAGTGCTTTTATACATTTTCTATTTTATTGTATTATTCCAAATATTTATCTCATTATTTAAATCACTTATGATAACTTCATAATCATTATACTGTACTTTAGTACTTTTAACTGTCACATTTGTATATTTCATCTTAGATTCTAGTTAAAAAAGACACTTCTTCAATAAATTGGTTTCCCCCCTGAAATTTCAATATAAGTGCGCCACCTCTAAGTTACAAATTCATTTATTTTCACCCCTTTTAAATCTCATTAAAACATTTAACATTATTACCTAAAACATTAAACTTAATAATCCCTTTAAAACTACATAGCATATATGAATCAGATTCTGCATGGTTTTTCTCCTTTTAAATTTCATTAAATCCCCCCCCAAAAGAGGACATATTAATCTACTCATTCAAACAGTGAAACAGTCCTAAGCCCTAAAATTAATTCCATTTCAGCTCTCCTCCTATATCATTTCATTTATTTCCATATATTTAATACATATATTCCATTAAATATTCCATTCATATTTAAACCAAAAAAGCCAACATTCCAATCTTAAAAATATTTCAATATATCTAATATACTTATTCCATTATTTGTTACAATTATCTCTCTACATAAGAGCATTACACGGAAGAGCATTACATTCCATTATCCAAAAAACAACAATTCTGTTTTTCTATCTTATTAGTCTATATGTTCCTATTTCGTAACTATAAATTTATTTATATTACCCCTCAATACCTTGCAGAATTCCCTTTCTATATAATAATCACCCATTATCTGTGTCCAATTAAGCATTTCCCCATTTTTTTTACAATTCCCATATTTCTTTGTTTCCAAATCCTGTTTCTTGTCCCTTCTTTCCCCGTCTTTTCTCCTTTATTATTTCACTCCAGTTTTTATCCCTCTATTTATAGCTTCCTTTTGCCCTTTGAATTTCTGCTGACTCTTTTTCTCTTTTTTAATTTTTCAGCTATTCCCCTTTTTATTTAATTTCTTAAATCTCCTGTATTTATTTCCAACTCTTTTCTTCTTTCTTTCAAGAGTTCTTTGTTCTCGATGGTCACTAAAGATGGCCCTGTCTATGATTTGCTCCACCTCCTCTTCTCCCTTTTGTCTTTGTTGTTCATATTCTGCAGTCGCATTTTCAATAAATTTTAAAGCAAAATCCAGCAATTCACCTCGTTCTTTTAGTGTTTCTTTCGTTTTTCTGAGTTCCATTTTTAATGCCACAACAGAAATCGCCATTTTACAACTTTCTAATTCACAATTTAATCCAAATAGTATCTTTAAAGTTTATTTCCAACAGTCAACTTTTCTTCTTCTCAGGTTTTTAAGTCTCCGCTAATCCAGTGCCTAATCCATGTCAGAATCAGCAATTAATCCAAAGGCAGAATCTTCCTACTTCTTTCTTTGTTACAATGTTCAAATTTTTCAAAGTTCTTGCTTTATTGTATCAATTTCCATGCAATTTCAAGAAAGTTTTTTTAAAAAAAGAAAAACAAGTTGAGTTTAACTGAGATGGCACTCTTTATTATGCTAAATCTTCACTCCCTCTTTTCTTTTTTCTTCTCTATTATCCAGAGCTTTTTAAACCACAATTTTCCAACGAGAAAAAGATCAAATCCAGTTGATATTAAATTTCCTCTTTAACAGTCTATAGTTCAGCTTTATTAGTGCCAATATAGAATCAAAATATGCTTATCCAAGTTGATTATATAGTTCCTTCTACAGCTTCTACCTTTTGTGGTTTCAAAGCCCCGACGCTGTTAAAAGCAATTCACACCTTTTTTTTCTCTTTCTCTTTGCTGCTTAAATCCTTTCTTAAAGATTCTTTGAAATCCTAATCCTGGGGGTATCTTCCATTTGATTATATCGTCCCGTTCCTCCTGCTGTTTGCTTCTTTCTCTCTCTCCTGCACAGTCTTATTCCAGCCTAATCTCCCACTTCAGGGTGGCCATTTTAGACCACCGCTTCAGATGTCTTTGGGAGGGAGCAATTGCCGAGCCGGGGAGGGGATTTGCGACTCCCCTCTACCCAGCTGATGGTCTCCCCTTCCTCCACCACCCCTTACGAGGCAGCTTCTGCCCTGAATCCAAAGGATTTGGGCTCTCTGTTGCCGAAGCATGAGCCAAAGCTGCGCACGGTCGCGGTCAGCGGTCCATCTTTGGGGAAGCTCAAAACAGGACAGGTTTTAAAGGAGTGCTTTTGGCAAGCGAGGGGAGCAGGGCGGTGGCATCCCAAGCTCTTTAGCTCCGCAGTGGCGCAGTTTGTGAAATTTGGGTGGGTTCTGCACTCCAAGCAACAGGGCAAGGCTTTGGGGAGGGGAGACCAGCCTGGCACTTCTCCGGCCAGCTGGGCAAGGGCTTCAGCACCCAAGGCCACACAGGAAGCGAATGTAGGTGGTGCAGGGCTCTGAAACGCAGCACCTAAAGTTAGCAGTTAGTGACTGGATGGAGATGAAAGGTCCAAGCAGCTTGACACCTAGGAAGAGCAACATGGGATCTATCAGTGGGTCAGGGGAAGCCTTGGATAGTCGGAAGCATTAGGCCTCCCATGGCCTTCTCCACCCCAAGTTACCTTGTGCAATTACAACCCACGCATTTGATTAGTGAATGCATGGGCTAAAGCAAGGAAGTTTTCACATTCATTTTACTTGATTCACTCCAACAAATCCTCTGGTTACGAATGTAAGGATCTATTACATTCATAACTTGATGATTCCCTCTATATATTTTGCTTCCATACAGGTTTCATTTTGTTGTATCTACATCTTCATTTATCCCCAGTCAAATTGTAGGCCTCAAAAGATTAATATCCTCATCCCCATCTTTTAACTATATTTTATCTTGATTTGGATTTCTGTTTCTAAGATATTTGTTATGATTTTAATATTTTAATGCTGGAAGCCACCCAGAGTCATTCATTCTAAGATGAGGAAAACAAGAGAAAAGAAAGTCCTTGAAAAAGATTTTGTGTGCTACCTGTTTGGCTATTTAGCATTTCCTAATCTTGTGATATTTACAAGTTTTGTTTAAAAAATTGCCAATAACAAATCACTACTTGAAATACTTTGCAGTTTTTATCTACTCTATGCCTGGTTTTGTGTGCAGTATACAAGAAAGGATGCTTTATTCAAGCTGCAAGAGTCCTCTCCTAGAAATTGCAGAAAGGCAGCTGTGGTTACAAATCATTAGAAAGGTAAGACTGTAATTCCAGGCACTCTACCTCTTGACTTGACAGACCCAAGATAAAGTTCTCTGCAGATGATGTCTTTTTTTTTTACAAAAAGAGGAAGAGTTTAAGATAACATTCAGTAGATTTATCATTGGACCCAAATGACTTTTGCAGAGAATAAAAATGGTTGCTACCATGTGCCACAAACATTTTAGCCCAGGAATATTAAGCTATTTAACGTCACTGTGAGATAACATTTTCAGTATATGATATCAAATTATTAAACAATTCAGACAGTAGTAGGGTAATTCAACAGTATACTTGATAATACAATTCTCAAATTTTGTTGCATTTTCTGATGTAATACATTAGAGATTTAGGAAATATATTAAGATGTATATTTGTATATGATATATATGATGTAAATATAGATGTAATATATTAAGAGATACAGGGGGAAAAACTTTTAAGCATATAAAAGATTGTCCCTGATGTCATCCATATTCATGTAATTTAGGGCTGTACAAAGTTTTGTGCTTAGGAGCTACAAGTTTTCTTCAAATTATTTTTGGAGGTATTAGGGATGGAGCATTATCACCCTAGTTTATGGAAATCAAATGGGGAAGTCAAAGATAGCTTACTTAAAAGTTTTGTACAACTTTGTTTATTTTCTCACAACAAACAAATCAGAAATAGCAACAATGGTCTGTGATTTATGAATAAATTTTGAAAATGTGGAGGTGAGGGTCCTCTAATTAAAAAAAAAAGATTGCAGACCATGAGTTGCCCACCCAATATAAGTCAGACTGGAGTAGTTTTTAGTCAACCATGTTTCAATGTTGGTCTGTTTGTCAGATAGGCACTTGCCTAATGTATATTAAATTCATAAGTTTTCTGAAAGATGTTTGCCACTGCCATAACCATAGCCATATTTTTTTAATTACTAATCCAGCCTACATCCCCTACCAAGTTTCTGCTAGTGTCTCATCCAATAACCTGATCTATACCTGTTAGCTTTTGGATATCAGCTGAGCTAGACATTATTTGACAATGCTTTCAATATGGAGGAATAAAATCCTTCACAGCAGGATATGGAGTTCTTGTACTTTCCTTCATTAGGGGGTGGCTTAATTATACAAGCTAATAAATTTTAAAGATACTATATGGAATTGGGTATCTTTAAATTCACTGATTTTAGTAGCTGTAGGAGTATTTCATTACACTCACTAGACTGTAAGTTTATCCTTTTAAAACTATCAAATCTAACTGCAATAAAATAATCCTGAAATGCTAAGAAAATTCAGCATTTCTTATAATTACATACGTACATACATACATTACATATACACAGTACATATATGAAAATAATGCTTTAAATGGTCATAGGTGGCTTTGCTGAGTTCAACTATTAGGTGACAGATTTGATAAGATTTTTAAAGTATATAAAGTGGTCAGTTCAAGATTTATATCTTTAATAGTTATATGTATGCTGGATGGAGCCTTTCTCAAACTTGGATTGTTATCTCCCCCTTTCATGACAGATTGAAATAGATGATGGAGATGAACTAACTGCTGAATTTCTCTATGAAGAAGTCCATCCCAAACAACACGCGCACAAACAAAATTTTGCTAAGCCAAAAGGACCTGTAGGAAAAAGAGGAATCCGAAGGTTGATCCGAGATCCAGTTGAAACTGAAACACCTATTGACTAGACATTTATTGGGTAGAAAAGCAAAGCAGCATAATAGGAGGGAGTGGAAGAGTATGAATGCGTATGAATCTTTATAATGAACTGCAAGCATTCTGTGTTGTTTTCCAATGGAAAATAAGTTACTTTCTATTGCACTTACCTGGCTATACCACTATAGATCTTATAAGGTCCAAAGACTGTGCTTGTAGTGTATGTGTTCAAAAGAAAAATACAACTTTGAAGAATATTTTGTCCTAAAAATCTTAACTCTTACTTTTATAATAGACACATGGCTATTCTTCATTCTCTCTTAGTAACTTCATAAAATGTACTTCAATCATTTACCTTGTGTATCTTAAGTAGACTATGTCTCTAAAAATGATAAAGAATAAGCCTTGCTTCTTTTCATAATTTCTTTGCTCCTATTCTCCAGGCTTGTATGTACATTTTGTACCACAGCTAAAATGCTTAGAGCAAGTTCCAGTAATTTGGAATGTACAAGACCAGTTTATTTGCTATAGGAATGCAACTCTAGTTTTCATATAACTGAATAACAATGCATTTATTGTTTTTCTGAAAGAGCAATTTTTTCAAAAATTCTGACTTACAAATTTTATTTCTGCTTAAGGAAGAAAATACTATTCATTAGGATGATTCTGTCATCAATATGCTATTAAAGAACACAATACACTTTCCTATTCTCAGTAAATGAATTCAGTTTCTCTACAAAAATTGATACTTTGTCAGTTAGTTCAACACTATTAAGCAAGAAAAAATGTGAGTCCTAATGCATTTCTAGTATCTTAAGAAAACAAAAAATTATCATTGTTTCCAAGTGTCTCAAATTGTGAAACTAATTGTGATTAAGTTCAAACAAATCCTTTGATTCTACAGAACATTGTTCCTGTAAGCAATCTTTCTTATTAGTGATTTCCAGATAAAGGAACATACATACATGCCCATTAAAGCCCCAAACTTATTATAGAGGGCCAAATTCACAAAGTATCCATTCAAAATAAAAACATTGATTAATGTAATCTTAATGTATGGGTTGCTTATAGGAAGTAATGCTCCTATATCCATTGGCTTTTCCTTCCTTGTAAATATGCAGGTTTTATATTTATTAAATAAGCATTTTATATGCAATGAATGTGAGAAATGTGTAAGCTATATGTTTCTAGAGATTAATTTGTTAATTTCAAATTCCAATTTCTTTTCTCTCCTTGTCCCTATATAAAATGTATATCAATAAATTCAGTAAATTGATTTTTATTTTATTTTATTTATTTATTTATTTTGTCAAACCATTATTAGATAACAGGTATAAGTATAAACATGGTTATAAATACATGAAATGGATACGAATAAGAAAAAAAAAGAAACAATAGAACAGGGATGGTAGGCACGTTTTGGTGCACTTATGCACGCCCTCTACAGACCTCTTAGGAAAGGTCAATAGTAGACAGTCTAATGTTGAAGATTTTGGGGTTTGGGGAAGAAACCACAGAGTCAGGTAGGGTATTCCAGACATTGACTACTCTGTTGCTGAAGTCGTATTTCCTGCAATCAAGTTTGGTGTGATTTATCTTTAGTTTGCATATATTTTGTGCTCTTGTATTGTTTTGGTTGAACCTGAAGTATTCATTGATAAATAGGACATTGCAATATATAATTTTATATACTATACTTAGATTGAACCGAAAGCGGCACAGTTCTAGGTTGTCTAGGTCTAAAATTTCAAGTCTGGTGGCATAAGGTATTCTGCTATGAGTAGAGAAGTGGAGGATTCTTCTCGTAAAATATTTCTGGACTTTCTCAATTGTATTATCAGATATGTAATGCGGGTTCCAGACTGATGAGCTGTATTCAAGTATTGGTCTAGCAAATGTTTTATATGCTCTAGTTAGTAGCGTGATATTACCGAAGAAAAAGCTATGCAGGATTAGGTTAACAACTCTTAATGCCTTTTTGGCTATGTAGTTACAGTGGGCTCTAGCACTTCGATCATTTGAGATGAGTACTCCAAGGTCTTTGACAAAGTTTTTGTCATCAACAAAGTCTTGACTATTCAGCTTTTTTTTTTTTTTTTTTTTGCCAATATGTAAGATAGAGCATTTATTTGTTGAGATTTGAAGTTGCCATTTGTTTGACCATTCTGATACATAGTCGAGGTCTTTTTGAAGGGTAGCAGCATTGTCAGTGGTGTTGAATAGCTTTACATCATCAGCGAAAAGAACGCAGTTGCTCTTAATACAATCACAGAGGTCATTAATATAGAGAATGAAGAGAGTTGGTCCTAGAACACTGCCTTGGGGGACACCACTGTTGACAGGTACAGGATTTGATAGGACACTCCCAATTTTGACCTTTTGTTGCCTGTTTGACAGGAATGCTTCTACCCAGTTATGCAGGTATCCAGAGATACCATAAGACCTTAGTTTTAGGAGTAGTTTGTCGTGTACCACTAAATCTAAGGCTTTACAGAAGTCTATGTAAATTGCGTCAATTGCTTTGCCCTGATCGAGTTGTGTAGTCCGTATGTTTTTACAGTGCAAGAGTTGCAGGTTACAGGACAGATTAATAAATAAGGTTTAATTTGAATGAAGAGAGAATCATTTGTGAATCAGCACTGATGCTCTCCTCATTTTAAACACGTGCTTGGTGATAAAATAGATTTTCAGTTAATTTATAAAACTAGTTCTGTAGAAAACAAACTGCCAATATTTCTGCAGTTTTTCACAGTATATGCTGTGGAATGCAACATTACAGTTTCAATGACAATAGAGTCAATTATTACTTAATAATAGTGACAGGGTTGTTTATTTTTCTAATAACATACCTTATACTTTAGGGTTTTTTGCCCATAATAATTACCGGTATTCAAAAACGGCATCAGCTAGAAAAAAGGGAAGTGTAGTAACTGATCCAAAGCAAATAAAAATTACTTGTAAAGCAAAAAATACTCGTCTTCCATGAAAATAAGCAGTTTTGAATTCATTACTTTATTTCCTAATAATTGTGCATTTCATTTCACAATAAACTGATTAATTAGTGACTGAAAAGGTGCTTGCTATTGTATTCTTTAAAAATGCATAATGTGGTATAGGAAGAAAGGTAAGCTCAATTGTGCAATCATTATAAATAGTTAAATAATTAAATAGATGAGTGCTTAAGGATGTGAATGAGGAAAATAATACCTGCCCGCTGTCAGCCTTCCAAGTAACATGTCCCCTGAGTAAAGACCCAAGGCTTTAAATAAAGATCTTTCTTTAAAGTCTGTTTATTAGGAACATATCAAATTGGAAAGGATCTGATGTAATTCTGACTCTGGCTAGATCCTGGAATTACACCCAATAAAAGCAAAAATGTGAAACTCTTCACCACCACCACCACCCCCGTCACAATCTCCAATCAATTCACAGTCCTATCAGTCTGGTGACTCCAAACTCCACTTTCCTCCAGCTGTAGGCATCTTCTCTGTTCTCACGGGAATTCCAGGAGCTCCTTGTAGTCCAAATGGCATCGCCCTGAAGTGGAAGTGTCCTAAGGGGCAATTAAAAGCAGTTTTCCACTCATCTCCTTTTATCCGCACTCAGTAGTGTGCCTCTTGGAGATCGAGTTTAGTAATACTTTTTCTTTTGCCGGGTGCCTCAGTGTATCTTTCATGAGGGGCAAAGGATAGTTATTGTGTATGCACACAGCATTAATTCCTTTAAAATCCACGCAGAGCCTCATCCCCCCATCTTTCTTTTCCTTGAATAACATGGCAGCTACCTTGGATGTTGCTGGCTGTATAAAACCTCTAGCCAGGTTGGTATCAATGTACTGCCTTAGTTCCCTCATTTCTCTGGGAGTCATGGAATACATTCTGGGTTTAGGTAACTTTGCCCCTTCCACAAACACTATCACACATGGTTGGAAAAAATGATAAAACAACACATAAACTTTAAAGCTGAGATATTCTTATTGGGAATTATACTGGAAATATACAGTAAAGAATTTAAATATTTGATTGTAAATGTTTTAACAGCGGCTAGAATTGTATTTGCTAAGAATTGGAAAAATGAAAAAATACCTATGCAGGAGGAAATTATTAAGAAAATCATGGACTGTGCCGAAATGAGTAAATTGACATTTGAAATTAGAGAACAAGAAGACAAAGAATTTTATATGATATGGGATTTATTTTATCAATGGTTAGATAAAAAGACATGGTAAAGAAATAAGGTTAGGAAGCTTTACAATAAAAGTTAATAGATATAGAATACAATATAAAATATATAACCATTGGATGAATGTATAAGATTAAACCATAATGAAATTTAGAATATTTCGTATAGAATGATGGAAAAATAGTTTAGTCAAATGAATGATTAATAATTGATATTACATAAGTACATGTTAGATTGATAAGGTGAGAATTTATACAACTTGCGAGTAATGGTAAAAAAAAAGGATAGCACAAAAGATTGTAACCAACTGACACACTGTATGTATATAATTGAAAGATGGCTTTATGTTTTTATGTTTTGTTTGTATGTTTGTTGTAAAAAATAAAAAACTTTACAAAAAAATAATCCGTCCAAATTAAATCCAATAGTCCAAGTCCAAATTACTCCACTAGATTCCTCCAGTCTTTCAAATCCACAATCCAATAGCCAAATTTAATTAAGTTTAGTTATTTGCAAATTAGTTTCTTTTATAAATCTTCCAAAAGACAAGAAAAAAAGCCTCAGTAAATGTTCTCAAATTATCCAAGTTGTCAACAGTAGAGTCAAGGTCAGGCCATCCTCCAGATGTTATTGCTTCTATTAGGCTTTGCCTATTAGGCTTTGTGTGTATTGAAATAACTTTCACTAAGCATGCTGTGGATTAGTACTTGTCTTCTTCCAGTAGATGGCTCTCTTATCCAAAAGCCAATGTTGAATAGTCTGTCAAAAGCAGCTGATTTTCCGATTAAATCCAGGGGGTTTAAAAATACAAATAAACCAGATAAATTCTCCCAGAAATTGCTTTTCAGATTATTTGAGATTTTTCCAAGCTTTCTATATTTTATTAGCTTCTATTGGGCTTCTTTTGTCTCTTTGTTCTCAGTTTTTTTTCTCTGTGTGTCAATTCGCCACTATCTTAAGCTTAGGAATTACCTTTTAATATTCTTGTAGTTACTTCAAATCTTTAGGGTAAAAGTAATTATCTCACCCAGTTTCAATGCTCTGTCCATACACTGCCCCAGCACAAATATTGTGGTCCCAGTTGTCCCAGCTTCGTGACTGCCAAAAATGGCAGTTATGCCTGCTGTTTGGAGAGACCTAACGGGGAAATTGTGGGTTTATTGTGGTCAGTGAAGTGCCTCTCCTTCCTTCACCGCTCCTCCAAGGCAGCTATGACCCCGTAGGGTATCCCAACAGAGGTTACCAGCTGGATTTTGTGGGGCTCAGCAGAGCCCTCTATTTTCCAGCCGTTCTCGCCGCGACATCAACCGGAACTATCAGGATAACAATCCTTGAGTTAATACTATAATCCTTATAATAAACCTTTACTAGGATCCTTTTAATAAACTTTGTGATATAATCCATAAATAATAAGGCTCTCGCCTACTTTAGCATCAAACCTACAATGAAACTTTTGCTAGGCTAAAATGAAGCAAATAAAGACAGTTTCCTCTCAGCTATCCATTCAAAGCAAATCTTCCAATACTGAAGAGTCTTGATAGCTTCTCCAACCTCAAACCATTTTTTTTCATTCTTAGCAATCAGAAAGCAAAGTTACATAAGATTATAGTAAAAACTGACTCTAAAGGTGAAATTAATTTAAGAAACCGTTTTAAGAAATATGCTAAGGAAAACCAGCCTAGAAAAGAGACAATGTTTTTGAAAATAAATTATATTTGGTTTAGAATATATAATAGAAACATACATGATTTTAAAAATACAAGATTATATAATCTTTGTTGCAGATATCATTTTGGTATTCCTGAATACATTTTTATCACTATATTGTAGATCCTAATTTATGAATAGATAGAAGGGCCACAAACCTTACTGTGTTCATTTAAAAAAATACTGATTAACCATCATAGAGGAACACAAATATTCAAGTCAGGATATAAAAACAGGTTTATTTAAACATCAAGTTAAGATACAGAACTGACCTTATCCGATCAACATTTCTTTTAAACGTTCTTTGACCTGAAACAGAAGAAATATAAAATTATGCTGGCAGATTTAAAAAGTGTGTGTGTGTGTGTGTGCGTGTGTTGCATCACTATATTTAAAATTGGTACCCTTTCAATATCTGGCCTCCGGTTCTTCTTCTCATGCAGACACGGGGAAGCAATTAAATACATTTGTTCAATCAAGGTGATGTTCCAATTGCTGATTTTTTTATCAACATAATCTTCAATAGTCTTTTCTTCATCTTCAATTTCCTCTTTGATGGACAGCTGATTGGAGCAGCAAAGTATGAGAATAATATTACTTCATAATATAGGAATTCCATAGGGAAGGAAGAAAAACAAATTGTTCTTGTGAATTGATTAAAAGGAATAAAGCAAGCGCGGGTTGTATGGTAGGATGGGGCAATGGGAGAGGTCATCTGTTTGTATCACCCTATCTATAGGTCATCTTGTACATTCATTCCAAGAAGGGCTGTTGAGTGCTCCTACCCTATGAGGTTAAAGGAGTAGGAATCCCTATATTATAGAATGCAAATAACAGATTTCCATGTTATGTTTTGCTTACATCCTGATAAAACTTTTTCTATCCTAATTTTCACAGTGTTACAGTTCCCATCTTCTGGAGGAATATTTTGAAGTTAAATAGACAATTATATTTCAATCACATTAAACATTTGGTTATCTGAACTTGCACATTCTTATGATACTTAGAATAGATTACACTGGAAGGGACCTTGGAGGTCTTTAGTTCAGGCCCCTGTTCAAGCAATACCAATTTAGATAAGTGACTGCCTGGACCAGAGGTCGCCAACCGGTGGTCCGCAGACTACTGGTGGTCCACGCGAAAGTTTTGGTAGTCCGCAGCACACCTGTCTCTGCAACAGGGATGATACCAGTGGTGGATGGACTGATGCGCGCGGGGATGGATAATGCGCAGGAGATCAAGGCATTGGAGCCCTTCCCGGGTGTTCCCTAGCCTGAGGGGGGGGGAAAAGGAACCTCTGAACTGGTGTTGCATCCTGCCTCTGCGCATCGAGGAGGCCAGGTCAGCGATGCCCTCAGGTGAAGATGTTGTGAGGGAGATGCACGACCCCTCCCCTCAGGAGCCACAAAGTGCTCATCGCCCTCTGGCATCCGCCAAGACTCCTCCCACCGTGCTTCTCTTCACCAGAAGTGCTCACACACAGAGGGAAGGAGGCAGCTTGGCAGATGCCAAAGGGGTGGTGAGCGCTTTGCAGCTCCTGAGGGGAGGGGTCGAGCCTCCCCTTCACAACATCTTCACCTGAGGGCATCACTGGCAGACGCTCGGCCTCCTCAATACACGGAAGTAGGATGCAACACCAGTTAAGAGGTTCCTTTCCCCCCACCCCCTCACAGGCCAGGGAACACCTGGGAAGGGCTCCAATGCCGCGAGCTCCTGTGCGCTACCCTCCCTCCCTGCGAGCATCAGTCCATCCGCCACGAGTATCACCCATTTCCCACTCCCCGCCAGCCATCTGGTCTTCAGCAGGAGGCTCATCGGCCTCCGGACATCAGATTCCCAGCACCCAGCACCAGTTCAGAGGTTCCTTTCCCCGCACCTCTAACCCCAGGGACAGAGAGAGGGGGGGAAGAGAGAAAGGGAGAAAGAGGGGGAGGGAAAGAGAGATATGAGAGAGAGAGAGAGAGAGAGAGATGAGAGATCCTGGTGTTTTGTTTTCTGTGGGAAACGGGTCCAAATGACTCTGAGTATTTAAGGTTGCAGAAATAGGCAGCCAAGCTAAGTGCCTGAAGGATCCCATCCCGTCAGTCCAGGCACTTCAGCGAGCAGCGCACTGGATTCGTATTAGTGGTCTGCAGGATTTAAAATTATGAGTTTGGTGGTCCCTGATGTCCAAAAGGTTGGCGACCCCTGGCCTAGATTCTTCTTAAAAACATCCAGAGATGGAACACCCACAATTTCTGTTCCACTGGTTAATTGTCTTCACTGTTAGGAAGCTTCTTCTCAATTCCAAGTTGCTACTCTCTTCGATTAGTTTCCAATCACTTAACATCATAATTTTTACTGATAAGAAATTACTATCTCCAATTAAGATAATGCCCAAAGTGCCACAAGGTTCCGTCTTAGGCCAAGTACTATTCAATATCTTCAGTAACGAATTAGATGAGGGAATAGAAGGAGAACTTACCAAATTTGCAGATGATACCAAACTGGCAGCAATAGCTAACATCCAAGAAGATAGGCTCAAGATACAGATGGATCTTGACAGACTAGAACACTGGGCCGTATCTAACAAAATGAAATTCAATGTAGAGAAAAGTCCTACACTTAGGCAAGAAAAACCAAAAGTACACATATAGACTGGGTGAAACCAGGCTCAATAGCAGTAACTGTGAGAGGGATCTTGGAGTCTTAGTGGACAACCAGCTAAATATGAGCCAGCAGTGTGCAGCAGCAGCCAAAAAAGCTAATGCAATCCTAAGTTGTATTAACAGAGGGATACGATCAAGATCAAGGGAAGTACTAATACCACTCTATAAAGCCTTAGTGAGACCACACCTAGAGTACTGCATCCAGTTTTGTTCACATTATAAAAAAGATATTGAGACTCTAGAAAAAGTACAGAGAAGAGCAACCAGGATGATTAGGGGACTGGAGGCTAAAACATACAATGATCGGTTGCAGGAACTGGGCTTGGGTAGTCTAGTAAAGAGAAGGACCAGGGGAGACATGATAGCAGTCTTCCAGTATTTGAGGGACTGCCACAGGGAGGAAGAGGTCAAGCTATTTTCTAAAGCGCCTGTAGGCCAGACAAGGAATGGATGGAAACTGAACAAGGAGAGATTTAACCTGGAAATAAGGAGAAACTTTCTGACAGTGAGAACAATCAACCAATGGAACAGCTTGCCCTCGGAAGTTGTGGGAGTGCCATCACTTGAGACTTTCAAGAAGAGATTGGACTGCCATTTGTCAGAAATGGTGTAGGGTCTCCCGCTTGGGCAGGGGGTTGGACTAGATGACCTACAAGGTCCCTTCCAACTCTGATTATCTGTTATTATTCATTGATTCATATTCAGATACTTCTTCAGTTTCCAAAAGGAATCAAGAAACTGCTTTATTCTATGACTTGATACTTCTGGTATTACCAAAGAATTCATAGAAACAAACTGTCACACTAGTTTTTATACTTACATCGATCTAACTTTAAAATAAACCAGCATAAGGACAAGAGTATTCTTTTTAATTCTCCAATACTGATATTACAAATATTTGTTGTTCACTTCAATGATCACCCTGAATTCTGTTTTAACTACAACTTGTTAAATAAGCCACAAGCAAATCATAATACAGCTTAGGGCAATATGTGAATTTGGCAAATGTTAGCTTCTACCAGAATCTGGCAAACCCACCGAAACAGTAGACCAGCCTTCCTTAGCCTTGTGCCCTCCAAAGATGCTAAACTTCATCTGGCATGGCACTGGCATAGCACTGAAACTGACAAATGAAACTATATATATATATATAAAAACATACTAGTAACTGGGGATCCCGATTTTCATCCATAGGACTAAGCCCAGTTATTATTTCAAGTAATACCTGGAAACAGATGAAAATTAATAAGTGAAATACGTGTCACAAGTTTTCATCAAATATCACTGTACAATAATCAATATAAAAAGGTAACTATTTTATTTCATGAGGGACACTCAGTTACTTTAGCAGCAAAGTGAGCAAGCTTTTATACAATTCCATAAAGATCAAAAAGTGTACTAATGAATAGATGAACAAACTGCATTTTCAAAATCTCTGTCTGGCTATCACTAGACATAGGATTACATCAGAAACTTTCCAAATTCAGCATTTTATAGAGTGGGATTTGAAGCCTTTTCACTATTAACAAATATTTAAATAAGTAATATCTGATAACTACCTGAAAAAGAAATAGATATTATTGGACTACTGTATCCCCTCTGATCACTAGGAGTCTGGCTCTTAAGAAAAACTCTGGCTTAAGATAAAATAATGGGCAATTCCCACTAAATCCCATTCATAACTTTCTTCGTGAAGAAAAATGAAGTCTGTCTTCAAAAGCAGAGCAATTCAACAACAATTGAGACACTGGCATTACAGGAAACTTGGGAGTTAAATTCAGTTGTGCATTGGACGATCCCAAAGTTGGAAAACAAGGTACAGTTTGTAAGCTAACAATTTTTCATTAGGCAAGATGGTTTAAGAAACAGAAAGAGAGCAGAAAAGGAAAATAACCCTCATTTATTATTTATTTTTAAAAATAGCAACTTACCACGCCAAAACTGAAGATATCCGATTTAGGAGTTATCTCTCCTCTTAATGCCTCTGGAGCCATATAAGCTGCTGTCCCAACTATTCTATCTGTTAGAATAGTGTGTGTAAATTTTACCGATGCCCTTGCAAGCCCAAAATCAGAAAGTTTTGGCACAAATGATTCTGTTAGTAAGATATTTGCACTGGGGAAAAAAACAGTAAGCTAAAAGTTATTGTGATGACCCATAGTCTCTCAAAATAACCCAAAACCCCAAACATACGTTAAAGACCGGTAAGGCTTTCAACTTAACTTCACTGTTTTATTAGGCACAGTTTAAAGTCACAAAAGTAAATAATGAGGCAAACAAAAAACCAAAACAAACCGCATTGATGAGACTTCCGAAGCAAGCCAAGATAACTAATCATAAACTCCAGGAAAATAACCGAGGAGAGTCCATGGGAAGAACGCCAGCAAAGATAAACCTCTTTCAAGGTAAACACTAAACTTTGACTCCAGCAATTCTAACTGTGTAGTTACAAACTTATATACATAGTTCCCACCTGCAAGCCACGAGAAGGATCATGGTAATCTCCTCTTGAGTAGACTTCGCTTTTCCCTGATCCTCTCCTCCCTGTGGGACCTAGGATGGATAGGGGATGGGCCTGGATCCTCCTCTGACTGCTCTGCCGGCCTCTGCCCTCTACTTCTTTCAAGGTAAACACTAAACTTTGACTCCAGCAATTCTAACTGCATAGTTACAAAGTTATATACATAGCTCCCAGCTGCAAGCCACGAGGAGGATCATGGTAATCTCCTCTTGAGTAGACCTCGCTTTTCCCTGATCCTCTCCTCCCTGCGTGACTTAGGATGGATAGGGGATGGACCTGGGTCCTCCTCTGACTGCTCAGCCGGCCTCTGCCCTTCCCCAGCCTCCTCCACCACCTCTGGAGCCACACTCCCACTCCCTGTCGGCTGTTCCTCCTCTTCCTCAGAGTCAGTCTCCACCAGGGGCATGAGAGTTATGTTTTGCCCTCTTCCTGAAAGAGGGGCAATATATCAAACAGAAATAACAGCTGGTGGAATCCAAATGGTGGGGAACCTGTCTGGAACTCAGTTCACAAGGAACTCAAAGGAAAAGGGTAAATCTTATAGCCCTTTTTATCCCACTCCACCACCCTTTAGAATGCTTTATACAGGAATTAATTTTACAGATTCTACCTTTTAATATCTCGATGAATGTGGTTATTTTCATGCAAGAAAGAGATTCCATTTGATGCCCCGTACGCAATGTTGCATCTTGTTTTCCATGGTATTGGTGAAGAGTTGTCCTTTATAAACAGGGAGAATAGAAAAGTTTCAGCACTTTATTGGGATCACTTATTTTATTCAATAAAATTAAAGTAACAAAAGAAGAAAAACAAAGTTGAGAGCATTCCATTCCCAAGATCAATTAAAGCTACAATAACTTCTGATAATTTTTTTTCAAGATAAGTTGCAGTTTATAATAAATTTGGATCTTATTTTTTCATGTCACCAATTCCATGAAATGAAAGGTCATATTTGGCAATTTGGAAAAGAAGTATATCTCTATCTCATTTTTATATTTAAATATCAGCTGTCGTGCATATATCTCATTTTGGAGATTTCTGTTTTATAAAAAGTGCACTGTCTATAAATTAACACCGTAAATCACTCCTTTCATATCTGCTGAGGCTGATCATTAGTAATTTCTGGATGATTCTTATAAACAGAATATACAGTTATTAACATCTTATATCTTAACAAAGCAAAGTCTTTTGGCACTGAAAACTCTCCAATATTAACTTATACACTTAAAATTCCTAACTGGTTATTTATAATTATAAACTCCAATCTTTAAAGTTTATCCTTAATTTGTTCAATTGGTATTAGCAAGATTAGTAGTCACTAGTCAAAGAAAACTGTTCATGTTATAATGAACTTTTTGACTACAGAATTTATGAATTACAATACAGGTAGTCCTCAAGTTACAACTATAATTGAGCCCAAAATTTATGTTGATAAGTGAGACGTTTGTTAAGTTAAATTTGCCCCATTTTATTACCTTTCTTGCTTCGGTTGTTAAGTGAATCACTGAAGTTGATATGTTAGTAATTGGTAGTTAAATGAATCTGGCTTCCCCACTGATTTCGCTTGTCAAAAGGTCACAAAAGTTGATCATGTGATCTTGGGACATAGCAATGGTCATAAATATGAACCAGTTGCCAACCATCTGAATTTTGATCACATGACCATGGGGTTGCTGGAATGGTTGTAACTGTGAAAAATGGTCATGTCATTTTTTTCAGTGCCATGGTAACTTTGAATGGTCACTAAACAAACTGTCGTAAGTCAAGAACTACCTGTATTTTATAGACCAGGGGTCCCCAACCACCGGTCCGCGGACCGGTACCGGTCCGTGGAACAAATCCTACCGGGCCGCTGGTTTGCTGGGCGCTGCCATCTTGTTTTGATGAAAAAGTGCTTCCAGTGAGCTTTCTACCCGAAAAGCTCACGAGCGTTGACGCCGCCATCTTGTTTGATGAAAAAGTGCGCTTCCGGTGAGCTTTCTACCTGGAAAAGCTCACTGGAAGCACTTTTTCATCAAAACAAGATGGCGGCGCCAGCTGATGCCGGTACCGGGCCGCGGCATAAAAAAGGTTGGGGACCACTGCTATAGCCAGTAAAAGAAAATTTGGAAATACATTAAAAAGTCTACTTTAGGAAAAACAATAAAACATACTTTAGCATTACATGAATAATATGGCTAAGATACATACTTTTCCCATTAATTCAAATAACACTGAATGAAGAGCAGAACTCTATTAAAGTTTTTTATGCCTTAAAGTACTATGTTTTTCCAACAGACGCTATACTTTAAGCTAAGAACATTTTGCTCCTATTCAGGCACAACAATCTCTATTTTTAAAGATAGTGAAACATCTGATATACTCATTTTAGCTGTACTAAATAACACTTGTAACACTTTAACATTATGTCTTCAAAGGCTACAGATTTTTCTGAAATCTTGAATTGATTCATAAAACATTTATTACTAATTCAAACACGAATTAATCTTATGTAGAGAAATGTTACAATATTAAACAAGTTTTTCTAAAAAAAATAATCGAGAAATACTTGACAATGTACTAGAAAAACAATCTTAATAAGCCGTATGATTTCTGGTTTTCACTGTTAAATTTTTAAAAAGATAAAATATTTAAAAAGCATGATCCTGCATGAATAGTCAAGTTTTATACATTTAGACCTGAATACTAAAGAAAGCACTTACCAGGCAAGCTAATCTATCAAGCAAGGACCCCTTGGGCATATAATCATATACTAAGCAAGGCTGATCAAAATCATTTGAAAAACCAAGCAATTCTACTAAGTTTTCATGTTGGCATCTGTAGACAAAAATAGATACGTTTTATATTGTTGGGGTTTTTCTGTTTTTCAATATGTACCATTCTGAAAAACAAAAGAGATCTAAGCTACTTCTAGCTTTGACTATAAATTAACTATGTAGTGTAGAAACTGATTCAATGCCTTCAATGACCGATCTCGTATTTTCTACACAAAATATTCTGTTAATTTCTATGGGTAGACTTCGAAATATTCCTTTCCAAAAATCTGATAGTCAATATTTTGAATACTGAGCACCAAATTAAACATAATACTCAAGTTTTCAACTCTACCAGCGCCACCAAGTGTTAGTTAATCAGATTGGTAGGGGAGAAATAAAAGCTGAATCATCTTGCTTCTACTTTGGGCCTCCCACTTTTGAGAGGATTTTTGTTTTTAAAAATTGCATGACAGTTGTTAAGATATGAATGCCACCTGTCCCATCTGGCCTGAGTTAGGGCAATCACTGGTCTAACTAGATACAAAGTAGTGTGGTACTTTTTAAAAACCTAAAAATTGGATATTTATATGTAGGATATTTATATATATAAAATCAAAAACAAATGTTTATTTTAACACATAAATGACCTAAAAAAAATCCATGAAACTTCAAAGGTTATAAAGAGTAAATTTCATTGCAATTAGTGACAACTACTTTTTAGTTCATATATTCAGAATAGGTCACAGTAATTATGCAAAGAAAGCTACCTAAACATAAAAAATTTGTACATAAAAATAATTGGGAATATGTTCTTGCAAATGAACAGTTCAGATCAGCAAAATAGATGACTTCTGAAGAAGTCATAACACAAATCATGTTTATTTCTACAGAAATTTCCTCTCATGCTAGAACTGAAACCGAAGTTCCCTTCAGCTATCTCATGTTTAATTTTTAAATTTTTTTTAAAAGCTATGGCCTTGCACAATGCTAGTCCCTTTCCCAAAAGAGATGGCCATTCTATGCGTATAGTTGTATTAGTGATATTAAAGTACATGAAAATTAAAAAGAAATTTTAGAATTACAACTTAACTGCTTTGATTGCTATATCAACATTTTCCTAAGCTACTTCACTGGAGTAATATTATCAGTAATTATTTTCCTAGTTTCTAATGCACCTTAAATTCCACAATTTGCAACTAGAAGAAATATCTAATACTTCTACATATTTTCAACCAAGATTTCAATTTTAGTACTAAGACCAAATAAAAAAACACTAGCAATTTATTCCAGATATATATTGCAACAATATTTTAGCAACACTTACTACTTACTTTGCCATAATCTTTATTTCTTGCTCAAATTGCTTTTTCAGGTCTTCGATACATATATTAGCCAACTACAATAAAATAAAAATAAAAGTACATGTGGTTAATAGAAAAGATACTTATTTTTGCAGAGCCCTATTATGGTTAGTTCACACATGCTATGCCTTGATTTCATTACCTAAGAGAAAGTGAATAAACTGCAATTATCTGGGTTCATATCCTGTATTGGCCGGAAACATGGCCTATTATTCATGATATTTGGTTTAAATAGTGTTGGAAGAAATATCCTTCTGGGTTCAGTTCCAAGTGGGAAAAAAGACACCGGATTCATGGAAGTTGCTTGGAAAGAAGGTTTAATGGTGGACAGGACCACATGCCTTGGAGCTCCTCAGTGAAAAGGGAAGAGATGTTGAGAATCCCTTAGTTTTATACCCTCTGTTGGGCCCCACCTTAGTGTTTCCTGTTCCTGTGTAAGAAATATATCCCATTGGCTGTCAGACTCCCAGGGACAGGGCTCTTAGCTAACTTTGTAGACTTTGCCTGGACCACATGGCTTCACTTGAGTGCTGGCTGATGCAATCTTCCCAGGCCATGTGGTGAGACGAGTAGAGGACTTTGTTATGTAGAATACTCTGTCCCCAGCCTGCCCATTAACAAAGGTGGGGGTGAGCTTCTGCTTCTGATGTGAGTTTCTGCTTCTGAGTTTCTACTTCTCTTTTTAGGGGAAATATTCTGCCTTTTTAGTATGTCCCCAAACATTTCATTTTCCTAGGACGGGTGGGTGGTAACTTCCTACAATAGGAAATCAAATCAAAGGGAAACGCTCTAGCTAATGAGGGACTTCTAAAAATGCTTTATGATTCAACATGTTATATGAGTTCATCAGCTTTATGATTGTGGCTGATTTAAATATCCACTGTTGTATTTCAACGTTGTGAACAAAACAAATCATTATGTTCCCAGAACCAGTAAATACCTGAATTTCTACTTGTACCAGCCTTATTTTGTCATGCCTAAAATGTTTGTAGAACAGTAAATTGAAGGATTTTGCCATAAGTAAAGTTTTCTACACAGGATTATTAAAATCTGTAAGTAACTCAAAAATTTCTGAAGTATAATTATTTGAAATAATTTTCCTGCCTGACTTGTTAAAGAGTTTTGCTCTTGTTCTAATTTTTCTATTAGATACTATAAATGTAGTGGAAAGGTAGCATAGAATTGTTATTACTGCATGATTTTCTGGTCTCCTTTTATTACATAATTATTTAAATTAAATAGGCAACATAGGATAAATCAAAGATTACTATTAGCAAAATAATTGAAAACCTACAGCTGAAAGTTTTTTAACTGCCACTGTTTGGCCGTTGATGCATCCTTTGTAAACCACTCCAAAGCCTCCTTCGCCAATCTTGTTGCCACCAGCTGACACAGTTCTGTCATCAAAGTTATTTGTGATACTTTTCAGCTCATAAAACAAGAACTTTTTGAATCCTGGGCAGAAGCGAGGAGGCAGGAAGAACAAGGTTGAGTGCAAATCACAAAACCATTTTAAGCATGGAAATCTTACAATACAAACTCTACATTTGTTTACATATTATAAATCACATGTTGTCCCAGTGCTATGCCATGGCATATAGCAGTGATAGTGAACCTATGGCATGCGTGCCAAAAGTGGTATGCAGAGCCATCTCTCCAGGCACTCCAGCTGTCACCTGTTGCTCTTTTGGGTTGCAACGCATGCATGCCAGCCAGCTGGTCTTTGCATGTGCAGGAGCGTCGGAAACTGGAAAAAAGCTCTCTGGCACTCATGCGTGCATGGGAGCACCAGAAACCAGGAGAGCAGCTCCCTGGCATGTATGTGTGCGCTGGCCATCTGGTTTTCACGCACACATGCGTGTTAGAAACCGGAAGACCAGGTGGCTGGCGTGCATGTGCATGCCAGGAAGCTGAGCTTCCATTTTCCGGTGTTCCTGTGCGGCGTGCCAGGGAGCTGTTCTTCTGGTTTCCAGCACGCAGGATGCCAAAAAGATTTGCCATCACTGGCATATAGCAATCTAAATATAATAAACATTATTAATAGGGTTCAGAGGCTTTCCAAAACTATTATAGTGACCTCATCTCCAAAGGAAAATGAGGAAGAACGAAATCATTACCATAATTCAACCAGGCAGTGATCACTGTACAACAAAGTGGATCAAATTAAAGTTTGTAGACAGTGGTTGGAATCAAATACCTGAATGAGGTTCAACAAACACAATTAGTTTAATATACTGATGTAGGCTTTCAAGGCTGGTATCCGTTGGACTTCCAAGGTTTATGGTCTAAACAACAGATTTCTTGACATTTTGCAAGCAACCAAGGCTGATATTGTAGGATTATTGGAAATTTCCTTTCTTTTTAGGTATGATATATTTTCAGCTTAAAGATTTGGTAGTTTATTAGGTTACTACTATATAATTAGAGGCTTTTGTAAACTTTTAAATTAACTTTAGCCAGAACCATTATTTCATTTGTGCCTTTGACTGCTAGAAGTAATATTTCATAACATCTGGCAGCAAGAGCTGGGGAGAGGGGTGTCCACAAACAGTCCATAAGTCCAAACGTCTCCTATACAGTATACTACAAATGTCTCCTATGTAGTCTAACAAGTTGTGCCTTTGACACTTGCAAGCAAACCTGTTACTGGATTATTTAAAGGGTACCTGGTATTTATTTAAAGAGTACCTGGTACCTGGTAGGCGTGTTTAGACAAGGGCCCAGAGATGTAATTTATCATAGCATAGTAAAAAAAAATCATACCCAGAGGTAGTCAGCTTGTATGATAATGACACAGAATTAAATAATTAATGGAGTATTGTGGGATAGTTTTGCTTTGCATACAAGTATGACTGTCATGTAACTTTGTAACCCATAAGCAATTCTCTTATTTTTGTTTCCTGTAGCACATTATATAATAATAACTGTGCCTGATTACTGGGGCGCTCCTTGAATGTAAACTCCAGAGGCATCCTCTTCTGCTTCTGAACAGAAATAAAAGAGTTTTTCCTTTCCTCAATTCCTATGTGGACATCGGATTCTTCACAACAGGTTCTTGTACTAGCCAGCCTTCTGGTCAAAAGCATTTTCAGAGACAAGATTATTTACTACACAGACCACAGGCAACTGAGCAGATCTATCTTTATAGCCAGGTGTCCTGACTGCTGACTGACAATATTACAGTGTAAAGGCATAATCCTCTTAGAAAGAAACAGCCTTGTTTCATGTTGTCAAGAGCTGTAAGTTTGTAATATATCTACCAGCTTGTCATCATCTGAAACCAACCCTTACACTGGAATGGGCTAGCAAGGGTGGAGTAACAGATGAGTTAAAGTTTGGAAAGGATAACTGTCTACCTGTATCATTAAGGTGACTGCTGTTGTTATCTGAACTCAGATCACAATTGTTTGATGTTAGGTGACCTTCATTTGGATCCAAGGGTGGCAATTCAAGTAGTATTTTCTTGCCTTCTACAAGAGATCCTTTTGTATGTAGGAGTACAGTTTCTGGTAAGGATAGAGAAAGGGTCATGTTTTTTGTCATGGTTACAGAATCTGTCATTAAATAAAATTATATAGATGTCACGTAGGAAATGCATCCTAGATCACTTTAAAAGGTGTAAGGAATGAATTATGCTTGAGTAATAATTTAGTCTCTTAAGCATACTATGGGGCTAACAAAAAGCTACGAGTCTACTAGAATGGTATGAAAACTTGGGGCTGGTTAAATTGTGAATGATGGCCTTCACCAGAGTTTACAACCACAATTTTTCATAATATGTGTCTCACATAATCTGAAAGATTCCTCAATTGTAAACTTGAAAATTTTGTCATCATTTCTACCCTACTGAATAAAAGGGATTTTTAATATATAATATAAAACAAAAAAATACTAGCCCTTTCACATACATAAAAAGCTGTTTTCTTTTCCTAACTTATTGATATTTAGTTCTACATGAGTTTCTTCAAATCCAGATGAAAAAAATTAAAGTCCTGAAAATACTATCCACTTCATTTTAAAATAATCCATTAATTCAGCAGCATAACCTATCAATAAATGTAATAAAGTTTTTTTTTAAATGTAAATTTTAATTTTATCCCCTAAAATTATTTCAAACAAAAATAAATGAAGATTTCAACTCAGTAAACCTTAGTATAAAGGAGCCACTTTGTGGTAGTTATTCAATTATGCTAGCCAATAATTTCTCTGACTACAAATACGCGTAATTGATAAAATCTGTGAGAATTTGTGCTTCACACAAAGAAGGCTAATCAGGGTTTATCTGTACTGTCTTTTCCACTGTCAAATCATATTGTAGGTCATCTTGTAAGCGGATAGTGATTTAGACTCTCTACAGAAGTTTCAGGCAAGGATTGCTAATAATGTTTGGTTCACTACAGTTTTAACCATGGCTAGGTTTCATATTAGCAATAAGCCAAAACAAAACATGTTTTCCATTATAGTTTAATTGTATGAAATCAACATTTTCAAGAAAACAAAATGCTTGGTATTAATTTCTTAACTATGCCAAAGATAAAGTGTAGATCAAAATTACCTGGAATCAAAAGACTTGCTGGTGCCAAGAACTGATTTCTGATGAGGAGGTCCACCAAATCACTAACTGTACAATTTAATGTTCCCCAATCATAAAGTAATTCACATGTAGGACTTTTCCCTACTTGTTTTAATGCTTCAAATCGCCTTTAAGAAATATACATATGTTAAAGGTTTAGCTATTATTTATTAAAAATATGACATGACCATTTTAGTTGCACTTTTGCCATTTTTGAATCCAAGCGTGAACAGCTAAATATTAAACATTCTGTCAGCTATGAAGTACTAGGATAAATGAACTTACTGTCTTAAATTATATAATAATTAAGCCCAGTAACAATGAGAAAACAGGACTATACCTAGCACAGAAACGAATGGTATAAAACAAAATAAAATGAATTGAACTGGAGAGCAAGTTAATTTCCAAGATTGTTTTCACAGAGTGATGTATGTAACTAATATAGCAAAATAAAATATTACAAGAAAGGTTCAGAATCAAGGTGCCATTCTTAAAATAAAGTTGCCATCCCTTTAAGAATGTAGACACCTAAGTCTTATTTTGGACAGCCTACCTTTCAATGAAAACCTACAGGCAATATAATAACATGATCCAATACAGCTTCTCACATCTCTAGGCTAGATATATGAGCAGGAGAAAACTCAGACAGGGTCCATCTCAAAGGTTGATTTTTACTTGTCAGATCAGAACAGAAAAATCATCAGAACAGCCGCTGTTGGGACATCGCTAAGGTGAGGACCTTAGTGATGTCCCAACAGCAGCTGTTCTGACAATTGTTTTGGTCCCTTACTCCAATTACCAAACACTCATAGTGAAGCAGCATGCTTGAACATCCACTATTTCTATTGCCTTCATTTTCAATGACCAAATTATTTAGCAAGTTGCAAGCTAACTCTAGCTATTAATCGAGGAGTTAGGCATATAAATTTATTAAAAATATAAATAAATCTGTAACAATGCTTCCCCTTTGGTTTCCATACCTTACCTTATTTGCATTTGGTTGTATCGTTTAACACCAGATGAATCGGTTATATCAGCAGCTAACTTCTTCCATCCTTCTTGTGGATCAATGAAATCTGCCAGCTGTCTCATCATTCCATAGCCAAGGGAACGTACATAGGTAGAAGGTGTTATGGAATTGGTCATTTTTGATCCCTGACAAATGCAAATGAAGTTGCTTTTAAGCACTCTTTTTTTATAATCCAAGACTATACACTAACCCCAAGGCTGTAATGCAGAGGTTTCCAAACTTGGCAACTTTAAGACTTGTGGACTTCAACTCCCAGAATTCTCCAGCCAACATAGCTGGCTGAAGAATTCTGGGAGTTGAAGTCCACAAGTCTTAAAAGTTGCCAAGTTTGGGGACCCCTGCTGTAATGCATGTTTCATTTGTACTTTATTTTTACAAGTTTTTCCATAGTACTAATTATAATGCAGTATTTGATTACTATGTCCCTACAAGTTTTGAACTATTTTAGCAGCTTCTTAAAAAAAAAAAAAACCAATCATCCATCACACATATTCTCCTGTCAAATAAATGTGAAAGGATAACCAATATAGGTAGTGTCTTATTGGCTGTTTAACAAATAGTTCTAAGTAGATAGTTCCCCTTAATTTCTTTGGGGTTGAAATTTGAATAGTAAGAATTCTTCTCATCCAGTTCACACACTGTTCACCAAAGTCCACTCCTGCGCTGTCCTGAGATGGTCATCTGCTGCCCAGCTTCTTGGCAGTCATCTTAGACTGCCTCTTCTCCTCGTGGCGTAGAGAGAAAAAGGCCCAGGGTTCAGCAGGAGAGCTGCAATCTCTCAGAATGTCCCTCCTTAGCTTTGCCACCCCTACAAGGCAGCTTTGGCTCCTTTCGGAGCTCACAGAGAAGCCAGTACAGGAACGGAGAGCTCTGTTCCCTGTGACTGGCAACGCCAGGAAGCTCCACCGCTCTCCCTAAATTGAGCCCAAAATTTAATGTTGCTAAGCGAGATATTTGTTAAGTGAGTTTTGCCCCATTTTACAACCTTTCTTGCCACAGTTGTTAAGTGAATCATTGCAATTGTTAAGTTAGCAACACGGTTAAGTGAATCTGGCTTCCCCATTGACTTTTGCTTGTCAGAAGTTTACAAAAGCTGATCACATGACCACAGGACACTGCAACTGTTATAAATATGAATTAGTTGCCAACCAGTTGATCACGTGACCATGGGGATGCTGCAACGGTCATAAGTGTGAAAAATGGTCATAAGCCACTTTAGTGCCATTGTAACTTTGAAGGGTCACTAAATGAACTGCTGTAAATTGAGAACTACCTGCACAAGGCAATATCTCATTACCCTGTTACTTTAATATACATACCTCAACTACATATTTATATTCATCCATAGCATTTACTTTGCAAACAAAACAGGATATATTACAGCAAAACTGTTTAGCGGGCAGAGCTGCTATCATAAAAAGTGAAATGCATATAACCTACTAATCTACAATCCCCACCCCACCCCCAAAAACCCCTACCAACTTCCTGTGCATGTTTGTATGGGAGACAAAGCAGAACTTATTTTAAAGAGGGCCTTTAGTAAAACGTTTTAAAAAGCCAGTCTTAATGCAACAAGTAGGCACTGGGCGGAGGGAGGGTGGGAAGAGAAAGTGCAAAAACAAAAGAGATCACTTCCCAAGGTTTATGCCCATTCTCAATATTATTTAATTTTTATGCTATTTTTCACGTTATGCCAAACTGTACAGAAAATCAGTTTAAAAAAACCTCAATATAAACAGTTCAAATGTAAGAATTTAGCTGGCTGCCCGCCCAATCACAGACTTGCTACAGAAAGCCTTTTTCCACTCTTCTGTTGTTTTATCAGAGAAGGGAAGTTTTACCCTGGAAGGCGACGCAATACAGCGGGACTCTCTCAAAAACCCTATAGGATGCCTGTTGTAAAAAAAAAAAATGAGTCCCAAATCCGCCGCCTTTAACTCCGGATGAAAAATAGAATCGAAATCTAGTAAATAAATACTTACTACTTATAACCTAAGGGAGCGCCGCAGGTCTCACTTTGCGTATTTTACGCTCCGATCCACCGAAGCAAGGAAAAAACAGGCCCACCTCCCAGCCTCATCATCCGGTTGCCCAAGACGGGAACTTCCTTGCTGTCTCTTCTCCTTCATCCGGATTTCGCGCACTCTCTCTCGCAACAAGAGTCTGCGCATACGTTCACGTTTTCTCTCCGCAGGCTCGGCCTATTGGGACGGGTGTCGGGGAAGTAATTGATTGGTACCATGAAGTGAAACGCAAGAGGCGCTACGCTCTTCTCTTTTTCTACCCCGGTTATAGGCCACAGTGAACCTGTCATGAGCTTTCTATCTCCTCTGCAACTTAATCGGCCGCTCTGCTCCAATAGTCTAGATTGCCACAGTGTTTGGTTGTGGTACGGTCCTTTCTGCCTGACTCCTCATTATTTTCTCTGTTCAGTGGCGGGTGGAAAATTGCTCGATGCGGTTCTCGCCCGGGAAGAAACTTCATTGCTTTTTATCTACGTGACGCATCAACTGAGGCCGTGGAATTGCGTGCAACTGCACGGATCGGTCTTGGGATTACTAAAACACACAGTGGGGAAATACGCTCAATTGTTCGCTGAGTGCACTTGCAGCTGCAGGCGCCAGTGCATACTTTTCGATGTGTATTCCACATTGTATGCTGTTTTACTGTCTTGTAGTATAGAATACAGAATAAGAGTTGGAAAGGATCTTGTAGGTTATCTACTCCAACCTCCTGCTCAAACAGAAGATCTGTACCATGTCTGGCAAGCGGCTTCTTGAAAGCCTCCAGTGAGGAAGTACCCACAGCTTATGAAGGCAAGCTGTTCCGTTGGTTGATTGTTCTCACTGTCAGGAAATTTCTCCTTATTTTAGATTGAATCTCTCCTTGATCAGTTTCTATCTATTGTTCCTTGCTCAGGTGCTTTGGAAAATAGACTGTCCCACTCTTCATGACAGCCCCTCAAATATTGGAACACTGCTATCATATCAATTTCCATCCATTGTTTCTTGTCTGGCTTTCAGGTGCCTTGGAAAATAGCTTGACTCCTTCCTCTGGCAGCCCCTCAAATATCGGAACTCTGCTATCATGTCTCCCCTGGTCCTTCTCTTCACTAGACTAGCCATGATTACTTCTTGCAACTGTTTTTCATATTTAGCCTCCAGGCCCCTAATCATCTTTGATGCTCTACTCTGCATTCTATAGTCAACATCTTTTTATAGTGTGGTGCAGTATTCCAGGTGAGGCCTTACTAAGGCTTCATAGAACAGTGTTAGTATCTCATGTGATCTTAATGTTAATGCAAATTGCATTAACAGAGGAACTGACTCAAGATCATGTGAAGTACTAGAGCTCCTAAATTGCATTGAATTTTTTTGTCTGCTGCCACATTTTGCTGGCTTATATTTAATTGATTGTCCACTAAGACTCCAAGATCTCTCTCCCACTTAATATTCCTATTAAGCCAGCTTTAAGCTAATATGTACCTGTACTTTTGGTTTTTCCTGCCTGTGTAAGATTTCACTTTTCTTTCTTTTCTTGAATTTCATTTTGTTATAGTTTCAAGTCTGCCAAGATTCATTTGGATCTTGAGCCTATCAGCTAGGGTATCCCTCTGCTGTGGCTCTCTGCTTCTCTTTTGAATAATTCACTTACATCTGGGACGTGTGTGTACCCT
Source organism: Notechis scutatus (assembly GCF_049901735.1). Classification (NCBI taxonomy): domain Eukaryota; kingdom Metazoa; phylum Chordata; class Lepidosauria; order Squamata; family Elapidae; genus Notechis; species Notechis scutatus. The sequence goes on along the minus strand of NC_142014.1, from coordinate 32,287,921 downwards.
TAACGAGTCTGAGTGCATGTGCGCCAATCTCCTTTTCCCCCACAGAGTCCCATAGAAAAAGGTTGCTTTAATGATTGTGAAACTCTTTTCTGGTGTGTTTTGCTTTGCAAATAGTTTGAAACATTTTGCATATAGTTAGTTGCAATCTGCAGAAACATTGTCTATGGTTTAAAAAAAACAAATAATAAAGGAAAATTGTATATTAGAGGAAAATGTCAGGTGAATAATGAGTCTCAAAGATTAGATTAACAGAGTTGGAAGGTCATGTAGTCCAATCCCCCGCCCAAGCAGGAGACCCTACACCATTTCTGACAAATGGTACTCCAATCTCTTCTTGAAAGCCTCCAGTGATGAAGCTACCATCAAGGAAGGAAGGAAGGAAGGAAGGAAGGAAGGGATAACTATGGAATTCCAATAACCAATAACCATGGAACCCTAACCACAATTTTATAATGTTCATGAATCAGATTTATTGCTAACACTTTGCGTATGATAAAAACTATATAGAAAGTACCATCTACTAAATAATTTCATTGAGAAAGTCATAGGTGCTCTATCACTGGAGGCTTTTAAGAAAAGACTGGACAGTTGTCTGAAATGGTTGAGTAGGGGCTTGGACTAGATGACCTCCAAGGTCCTTTCCAGCTCTGTTATTCTATATTCTGGATACTCTCAATATTTCAGTGCCCTCACCACGGAAGTATAATTTCTCCTGAAAAGAGGTGTGTGAGCTGAAGTCTATAAAGAAAACGACACCACTAGAACAAGTATTTGAAGCGGAAGACATACAACTGGTAGAAGATGTCCATATGAAACATATTTACAACAGGGCTGAGTTTATTATATTTCCTGTCGTTGCTGCCTTAACTTGTCATGGCTTGTCATTATTTAATCCACAAGAATCAGTAGCAAGCTTGTCATTATTTAATTGACAAGATTCATGTTCAAGAAAGCACAACTCATCATAATTTCTAGGTGGAATTTTGCGGTGTGACATTTACTTTCCGAATATGTTCTCTGCAGAATAAAAAAAATCTCCTTAGAATTCTTTTAAAAATCAAAATCCATTATTTAGCAGTAAATCCATCTCCGGCACAAAAGCTTTGAATCAAATTCAGCCACAACTATAAAAAGAAGGATGTGAGTAATATCATTTTTGCTCAGATTGCAAGTTTTCTGGGACAGAAGTAGTAAAATATGGCTGGTGTAATCAGAACTCCCTGGGTTTTGATAGGATATCTGATGTATTTTCCTTTTCAAGGTCACCAATTCTTCCTCCATCAGAAAGTCAAACCTGCTTCGTGGGGCCCATTTTTCCAAACTGCAGAACCAATTCCATCTGAAGGCCTTACCTTATTTCCCAGGTACATTGGTGCAGAATAATCTACAAGTAGACCTCAACTTACAGAAATTCATTTACAACGGCACAGAAAAAATGACTTACAACCATTTTTCACACAACCATTGCCACCTCCCTGTAGTCATGTGATCAAAATTCAGATGTTTGGCAACTGACTTGCATTTATGATGGTCGAAGTGTCCCAGGGTCACATGGTGCCCTTTTGTAACCTTCTGGCGAGCAGTCCATGGGGAACCCAGATTCACTTAACAGCTGTATTACCCTGTTTTCCCAAAAATAAGACCCAAGCAGAAAATAAGTCCTAGCATGATTTTTCAGGATGCTCGTAATATAAGCCCTACCCTGAAAATAAGCCCCAGTTAAGATTGTCAGCCAGACGGACGCACTTAGTACCGTATTTCCCCCAAATAAGACCCAACCGGAAAATAAGCCCTAGCATGATTTTTCAGGATGCTTGTAATATAAGATCTACCCCCAAAATAAGTCCCAGTTAAGATTGTCAGCCAGATGGATGTATTTAGTACCATATTTCCCTAAAAATAGGACCTAACCAGAAAATAAGCTGCAATGCCTCTTTTGGAGCAATAATTAATATAAGACCTGGTCTTATTTTCGGGGAAACACGGTACTAACTTAACAACTGCAGTGATTCCCTTAACAACCGGGGTAAGAAAGGTCATAAAATGGAGCAAATCTCACTTAAGAAACATTTCACTTAACAACAAAAATGTTGGGCTCAAGGTCGTACGTTGACGATTATCTGTATTGCATTCAGCATTACCAAAATATAAGAAGAAAAAAAGCGATTACAACTATTATCTGGGAAACAGACTTTAAAAGCTAACTGGAGAAGAGAACAGCATTTTTTTCTCCTTAGACTTTAATTAAGGCTGTCACATCAACCTTCAAAAAAAAATCTAGATGCAGGTAGTTCTCAAAGTTCATTTAGTGACTGTTCAAAGTTACGATGGCAGTGAAAAAAACTGATTTATGACCATTTTTCACACTTATGACCATTGCAGCATCCCCAAGGATCAAAATTCAGACACTGAATTCAAATGACTCGTATTTATGATGGGGTCATGTTAGAGAGATATTTCTCTGAATTAAGTGAGCAATTTATTCTGTCCAAATGGTAATAACTTAGAATAAAATATACATCTGCTCTGCATTTCTTACTTTCACTTAAAGTCACTTTAACACATTTGGCCTCTAAAATGTGTTTTTTTTAGGGCATGGAAAGTGATCTTAACAAAAAAAAATAAAAGGTTATGGAGAGAGAGTTTAAGAGTGTTCCATGGAAGTTGTAAGGAATCAGCCAGGGGTAAAACTGAAATGCAAATATTCACACACACCATTTACAGCCCAGTTTTCAAACAACATTTGAAACACATTTGGGAAAATGGAAGACAAATGTCATATAAGTTGACTTGGAACATTTCTGGGGATGGAGAATAATCTATAAGCTTGAAGTAAGATTAAGAAGGGGTAACCTTACCCTTGTTAATGGGCTCCTACATCTCCTCTCCCTGATCCCAGATTTCAAAATTGTGGTACCCAAACTGAGATCTGGATGAAAAACAAGTTTGGAGGTGAGCTGTATCAGTCAGTTCCTCTCATCTTCTCATTTATGTTTTATTTTGCCTTCCTTGTCTGTTTATTCCTTCTTTAGTATGTCTGAATATGTATTGTTGCTGCCATTATTATTTTGATCCCTACCTTCTCTTTCAAAGTAGGTAAGGTCGTCTTTCTTTCAAGAACTCATAGGCAGAAGATGCTCTCCTGTCCCCAAAGTGCTTTTTCAAGAGGCAAGTGGATTTTCTTTGTTTTTCTTTGAAGAGGTTTCACTTCTCATCCAAGAAGCTTCTTCAGTTCTTTGTCTTCAAGAGCCTTTGGGTCAACCATGACCTGGATGACTGAGAATCTCCATTGACAAAATGCTTCCATTTGTTCTTCTCATCCTACACCAGCTCTAGAGTGTCACCTGGGGAGGATTGTTTAGTGTTAGATTTGCAAATGAAAGCTTTGTTGCCATTTTCTTTTATCCTGTTGCAGTCTTCTTTCTGTTGCTGCATCTTATTTGCTGTAGCCGGCTATGACTGGGCCCGTAACCTGTGAAAAATTCTGCATATAGCCCTATAGAACAGGTGTGTCAAACTCACGTTGTCACAGCATCACATGATGTATTGGGACTTTTCCCCCCTTTGCTAAAATGGGCATTGGCATTTGACAGCCGTGCTATAGAACAAACAGTGCACAGTCCACATATGCTTTTCTGCTTAACTGCCACAAACGGGAACCTATAAACACTACCATCTATTGGTTGAAGAACATCTCTCTCTACTGAATACTGCTGTAGTTGTACTAAATGCACGAAGACTGTATTCCAACAGTTATATGTTTGGTCTTCCCTGCCCTTATGCTTGACCTCCCACCTTCTTGGGCCCATGTGCAGAGTAGACAATAAGGTGTCTCAGAAGAAGCCAGTTTCATTTCATTTATTGGAGGAAAATTATTCTCTATATCCCTTAAATAATCTTTATGATAGAAATCTCGATAAGTACTGTATACATGATTGTCAAGGCAGAGAATAATTTGCAACACAGCCCCATGAACAATTTGTAGCATCGCAAACTCCTTAGGCGGGTTAAACATTTTGCTTTGCCTTGTTACATGCACTGAGTAAATACACATTTCCTTTCTCAATGATGGTGTTATGGAACTGAATTGATTACAAGACTTATAATAACAGGCACACCGAACATTCCCAGATTAAATTTGCAAGTGGTTTCCCCCCCCAACCTTTTAAATGGACTTTAAAAAAAATATTTTTAAAAACATGCTTGCTTTGTTGTTCTTATTGTTGTAAAAATAAAAGCAAGAATGAGATGTTTTGCAATAAATGCCATTTTTTAAGAACTGTTCCAGATTTGGATCTGACCGAGTCAAACCAAGCTTTAAAAAAAAAAAAACACACACACACCAAAGGAATATAAAATGTACATAAAAAGCTGAATTTCATTGAGGAGCAAAACTGTTCTGTCAGCTTCATTCACAAGCAACCGGTCACATCTAACAATAGGTAGCTCTGCTTGAAAATATACATCCAAAGTCTTACCCATTGAATGAGCCTTGAAAGTACATAGCGATAGGTATGAAAACACACAAATTAATCAACAATATATGCCACAGCGTAACTCCTTTGATTTTCCTGTTCGGTTGCTGGTTCTCCAGAAAGCATCCAGAAAGCTTAAGGCTGCAAAACTAAACCCACTTATGGAAGGGCAAGTTCCATGGAAATGAATGGCCCTTATTTTCAAGTAAGTACACGTAAGGTTTGCCAGAGAAGTGCATTAAAACGTATTTCATTCTATAGCAGACTGTGGTTGAAACCCCCTGCTCAGGCAGGAAACCCTATATACCATTTCAGGCAAATGGTCGTCCAATCTCTACTTAAAAACTTCTAGTGTTGAAGCACCACAACTTTTGGAGGCAAGCCATTCCACTCATTAATTGTTCTCACTGTCAGGAAATTTCTCCTTAATTCCAAGTTGCTTCTCTCCTTGATGAGTTTCCATCCATTGCTTCTTGTCCTGCCCTCAGGTGCTTTGGAAAATAAGTGGATCCCCCCTTCTTTGGAGCAGCCCCTCAAATATTGGAACATGCTATCATGTTACACCTGCTCCTTTGCATTAAACTAGTCATAGTTTAATACAACTGTTCTTCGTATATTTTAGCCTCCAGTCCCCTAATCATCTTTGTTGCTCTTTTCTGCACTCTTTCTAGAGTCTCAACATCTTTTGTTTACATCGTGGTGACCAAAATCAAAGTGAATCACTTTTGAGCATCATTAATTTCAGTGTGACTTGAGTTGTGAAGACCCCAGAGATTTGTAAAACACCTCTGTTTAAAGTATTTTTTTTACTTTGACTAGAGTGCTTCTATAATTAATGTAGAATCTTGATTCTTAACGAATGTACCTTTTCTTTATGTATACTGAGAGTGTTTTCACCAAGACAAATTCCTTGTGTGTCCAATAAAGCTATTCTATTCTATTCTATTCTATTCTATTCTATTCTATTCTATTCTATTCTATTCTATTCTATTCTATTCTATTCTGTTCTGTTCTGTTCTGTTCTAATGGGAAAATTAAAACTATGCACATATTCTATCTATGCCTCCCAGCTTTCAAACTTCCCACTGACATTTGCCAAGAAATTCCTGTGGAAACATCCTGTTACAGAGGATTATGTAAAATTGGTTGGAACTTTCCTTTTTTCTGTCTTCCCCAGAAACATAAATGGATGCAATGCATAGATAAGAGGTTTTCCTCAATAATTCTTGTTATTGGAATACAACATGGCAAGAATTTAGACCATTTCCAATTCTGTGTCCCATAAGGGGAAAGAAGGAAATTGCAAACTTTTTTTCATTTAATGTTTCCTGATTTTCCTATCAAGGAAGCAAAACAGCATTTCAATGCTACCCATTTATGCAAAGCATCATCCTGCACAAAGAAATTGGTGGGTTTTGTGACATTGTGTTTGTACTGTTTTGCTTCTTCCTTCCCAATTCCTACTGAGGCTGCAGGACTGAAGATGGAGAATAAGTAATGGTTATTCTGATCACAAGGAATGCAAATGGCACATATATCCTCTCACTATTTTGTCTAATTCATTGGACTTTCCTGTCTCTTTCTTGCCATAGATACAATGGACCAATGCTCAGATTAAAAACCCCTCTCCTTACTGAGAAACTACAGTGTCTATAACCAGAGAAAAGAAAATTAAAGGACTTCCTTAATCCTTGCTTGGTTAGCTTGTCCACTGGCGTGAGTAAGCCATGATTCAGAAGTTCTATAGAATGAGATACGTTTTACAAAAAATTTAAAAAAATCAAATTTAAGAGATGGCAAGAAAGCCTACGGATTCGGAAGGTGTTTTCATACAAAGGCAAAGATTGGGAAAGCAAGCTCAGTCATTAAAACATGCAGTGCAGCTTCATGCATTTTAGTTTTTTTCCAACATCTCCAAGTTGTTAATTCTTCCAGCAACAATTCCCAATTCTGTACCAAGGCTCAGCTTCACTTATCTGTTTCCCATCATTCCTCAATTTGGGTGGAAAATTGTTTTTTGAAAACTTCAGACAAAACCAGGACTATATTGTTTTCCCATCAAGAAAGAAATAATAATAATCTCTCTTTTAAAAAAAAGTTTCTATAGATAAATGAACTGCCATAGTAGGCTTGTATTGGTTTACTATTATTTTTTTAAAAAGATAAAAATAGAATCTATTTCCCCCTCTTCTGTAACCAGAGACCCTTTTCAAAACTTGCATTTTTTTTAAAAAAAAAAGATGAATGACATAATGATTCTAAAACTACCTGCAATCTAAGATAAAACAAAACCAGACATGAAGATCAGGTGCTGGGATCCTGAGATTTAGCAAGAGTACTTTTTAAACTTATTATTAAAATAGATTTTAAAAAATTAGCCTTAATTGAAAAAAATCTTTGATTTATGAAAAATAGTGGCATCGGTGAATCCCCCCCAGGTTGAAATAAAATGGAACAGGACAGCAATTCTCCTTTGCTACATGGTTGAAATGAGAGATCCTTGGTGCTATCTGAGCTTGGTTGTTTTCTTGGAGATGTTTCATGACCCAACTAGGTAACATCATCAGTGCTAGCCTTGTAAAGCCTTTGGGATAAAGGGAAAAATGAGACAGAGAAGGGAATAAGGAAGAGAGAAACACTATTAGGAGTCAATACTGGCCATCAGCGATGAAATCCAGCCCAAATGAAGAATTTCTATTGATTTTAATGGGAAGGACTTAAGCTTTTCTCACTGGCTTGACTGTTGCTTTATTCTGTGCTATTGGCTTATATTCTTGTATTACAAAGATGATTTTATTAACCAGTCTTTTTTTAATCAGACAGGCAAAATCTGCAAGAGAAGGGGACATTTTCCAAGTTTCTTCATGGGTGTGGCACTGGAATTAATATAGACCACATAGACTGATCTAAATATTCAAATGTATGTCCTGGAAGCTCATCTAGCCATATATTTTCAGAAGACAGGACTCTGCTGGTTCCTTTATCCATGATTTAAAATTCACAGCACAGCAACAGATGTTTACATCTGTTTTGGTTTCAACCCAGAGCCAGCGGTTTTGAAGTATTATGGACTCCAGTAACACAGTCTTGGCTGTTAGAGTAGTATTTTCCTCAGTGTTTTGAACTGGTGCAGTGATAATCTGTCAATCTGTGGAGGGGGTGTTAGGTCTGGGTGAGATTAAGAAGAGAATTCCAAGAAACGGGACAGGGAAGATCAAAATTTCATCTCAAAATTATTGTCCCAAAGGTGCTTTTTTCCCCCAAGCTGGTCTTTCTATGTTTTTCTTTGAAGAGGTTTCACTTCTCATCCAAGAAGCTTCTTCAGTTCAGGGTGAATGGTGGAGGATGGAAGAACTGAAGAAACTTCTTGGATGAGAAGTGAAACCTCTTCAAGGAAAAACAGAAAGTCCAATTGCTTCTTGAAAAAAAAGCACCTTTGGGACAACCAGGATCTGGATGAGTGAGAATCTCCATTGACATCTGTCAAAATTATTATTATTTTTTCCCTGGCTCGAAGAATGATTGGAGAGAATTCAAACCGGTGGTTGGGTGTCAAATTCTTCTCCTTCCTTGTGGTTCCCATTTTAGCTAAATCAAGACGTCATAAAAAGGATTTCCTTTCTTTCCTCATTTTAAATCCCAGTCCTATTCTTTGATAGGAAGCTGTGCAGAAAGATTCTAGTAAAATCCACCTTTATTCCGAGGGCCGCACACCAGCAATTTGTTTTCAGATTTGCAAAGCAGTATAGTTGCATCTTAAGTAAACCACAATGGAAAAATTGGACGTACTTTTGCACCTGCTGGGAAGGAAGGTCACATTTCAATGCAAAGGTGGATTTTAATATCACAACTGCCCAACATTTCTGGAAGAAACAGACTTAGGAATCACTCCACAGCTTACTGCAAATAATTGCTGGGTCAGTACTGAAAAAAAAAACCTTTTCTAATTGTAATATTCATAGGGACAAAAATGATATTTTGTCTGGGTGAAGGTTGTCCAGCTCCTTTGCTTAGGAAACTCGATTTAAAAACAAATGATTCCATATTTTAGTAGAAAGAATCACACCAAAGTCGTTTACAGTACATTGATTTCCTGATGTGTCTATTCTGATGTGTTTATGAACTTCCCTAGCTCCACACTGTTTCATTCTTTGCTTTTTCTACAGTCATTTTATACTTCCATATCCCTTTTTATGCTATATGGAATATGCTGGTCTTTGGCCATAATAAAGTTTTTATAGGGTTTTCCTTCCTCTCTCCTCAATTCAATTGAAAAGGGGGGGAAAAACCACACAAGGAAATTTTGAAAGCCCCATTTTAGAGCCCGTGAAGATGAGTCTGGTGCGAATACAAACAGAGAATAAAACATTACTTCTGTGATTAACACAGAAACTTATCCTTAAATTCAACCTATGAAACCTTCCCCTTCCATGAGACTGGAAGGAAACAAGAGCCTGTTCCCATATTCTTGACAAAATAGGATGCAAAAACAGTTCGTTTTCGACGTCATTGCAAGACCCAGACAAGTCTGCAGTCCAGAGTTAGGGAGTTTAAGAAAAATAGGTACATATATGTACATATAAAACACACCGCGAAAGCCTTCCTGATTTGAAAGATTAATGCAACCTTCTTTGTATTCTGGGGGAGGAACCAAGAGGAGAAAAAAACCCAACAAAGCTGAAAATACAAAAAATACAACGGGAAAAAAAATAATGTCTAAATAATCCAGTTGAACTATTTTGTTAATTATAAACCAAAGCAGGTTAACACTGAGAGCTGAGTTAAATCATTGAGGTCCAACATAAGTCAGAACATTTTGGATTCCTGGACCCAGAACCAGGTGGTGTTCTCCTCTCCATCCTCCTGAAAGTCACTTCCGTTTGCGACGAACGCAACTTTTCAGTATCGCAGTATAAAATATGGCCATTTATTTTGTGTGTGTGTGTTGTTTAAATCCTTCTATTCTTGTAATGCTTCGATGTGTTTACAATGCAGGATGAAGTCACCTGGGAGAAAGTTTCCTTCCCTGCCTGTTTGGGCACCGAGATGGGGTCCTTCCTCCCATCTCTGACATCTTCCTTGTTGGGTGTGGGGATTGCGAGATGACCTGGATCACTTGGTCGTTGTGTGTATTGTGGTTGTGGTTATCGTGGTCTGTCGGGGCCTCCTCTCTCCTCCAGAAGAAATACTGGGTGAAGCTGAAGAAGCAAAACTACAGTGAGTAGATGAGGAAATACCTGAAGGAGGAGGGAGAAAAAGAAGCGACATCACCAATCAACATCCATGCAATCGATGGATACAATTCTCACAAGACTGTTCTGACCCAAACCCTTTTCCAATAAGACAAACACGAAGCAAAGGGAACAGAAACCTTTTAATGAGTCTTACGAATCCCCGGTTAAAAGGCTGCTGCAAACTAATTAACTTTGATAAGCAAACCTTGCCAAAACCATATGAGACTGCCAAAAATCACAGATAAGAAATATTTCACAACACAAGAGTCTTCAAATATCAACTTAAGATACTGTAATATCCACGAGGCTGAGTTTCAAAACGTCTTTGCTTCCTGCAAAGGATGTTCGCTTCACAACTGGCTTTTATCTTCTTGAAGGAGGGGCCATTACCTTGCAGCCTTACTCCTGAGTCGCCCGTGCTGCTGCAGATGCTCTTTCCTGCGAGCAATCCTGCATGCATGCACATGCATTTGGCACAGGCTCCTCAGGAACCTCCTCATCGCTGCTGCCAGCCCCACAATCTCTGAAGGCAGCAGTCCACTCCCTAATGGTTCTGGCCCCTCATCTGAGTCCTCACTCTCCTCAGCCATTCGCACCTGCTGCAACTAACCACAACAAAGATATAAGTTGGGGAGTGTGGGAAGCTCCCCTCTCCCTTGAGAATGAGATACATTTTGGGGAATATTAAAAGAGGGAGTCTATAGAGATTCTCAGTCATCCAGGTCATAGTTGTCCCAAAGGTGCTTTTTTCAGGACTTTCTTGTTTTTTCTTTGAAGATGTTTCACTTCTCATTCAAGAAGCTTCTTCACTTCTCATCCAAGAAGCTTCTTTGCTTCTCATCTCCACCATCCAGTCAGAGCTGAAGAAGCTTCTTGGATGAGAAGTGAAATGCCTTCAAAGAAAAAACAAGAAAGTCCTGAAAAAAGCACCTTCGGGACATTAAAAGAGGGAGAATATTATATTTCCCCTAAAGGAGAAGAGGAGAAATGTGTTCTTAAAGGCAGGAAGCAACCTCAGTCTTCTTGCTATAGGAAAACAGCCTCAAGCAGAAGCCTGATGTCTTTAGAAATGGATATTTTGTACCCATTAAGAAAGCCAGGCCATCCTATTCATAAACCAAACGCCTTCAGCCACAGCTCCCCCAGAAGGCTGGAGCTGATAGGATTAAAGAGTAGAAAAACAAAGACTCCTAAAATCTATATTCCCCCACCCAGCTCCAAGGGACCTCCCAGCCACAAAGGGAGTCAGGCAACAATAATTAGAATACGGAAAGGGCACACTCAGTATATTTCACAACAAACAAGCATCTCACCTCCATTTTGTCAGCCCCCCATCCCCAGAAACATGTAGCTGGAACTGAAGTTTCTGGCTGCTAAATAGAAAGAAACCTCCTTTCCTGCAGCCTGCCTCCATTTTATTTCCAGCGTCTTTCTCCCGGATTGGAACTGGACTGGATTTTTCTTCCAACAGAAGGAAAGATCTAACATTTAACCCCCTCTTCCCCCAGGGAAAGAAATTTAGAACAGACGGAAAGAAAAGATTTCTTTACCAATCAAATCTTTATTAGTCAGAGATTGGCAGCCTTAATGAGTATTTAACTTGTAAGTCAAGAATGTTTTGTATTGTGGTAGGTTTAGTTAGCCGTATATTAACTTTTCGATGTTTTTTGTATTTATTTAATGTTTTTCACCTTTTGAAAGCTTTTTAAAAGAATCTTGTGCTATCTATCTATCTATCTATCTATCTATCTATCTATCTATCTATCCATCTATCTTTCTATCTACCTATCTATCATCTATCTATTATCTATCATCTATCTATCTCATCTATCTATGATCGATCAATTGATCTCTATTATCTATGTATCATCTATCTATCTATCTATCTATCTATCTATCTATCTATCTATCATCTATCTATCTATCTATCTCTATCTATCTATCTCATCTATCTATCTATCATCTATCTATCTATCTATCTATCTATCTATCTATCTATCTATCTATCTATCTAACATCTATCTATCTAACATCTATCTATCTATCTACCTATCTCTATCTATCTATCTATCTATCTATCTATCTATCTATCTATCTATCATCTATCTATCTATCTATCTATCTATCTATCTATCTATCTATCTATCATCTATCATCTATCTATCTATCTATCTATCTATCTATCTATCTATCTATCTATCATCTATATCTATCTATCTATCTATCTATCTATCTATCTATCTATCTATCTATCTATCTATCTATCTATCTATCTATCTATCTATCTATCTATCTATCTACCTATCTAGTCATCTCTCTCTCTCAAATATTTTTAATTTTGTGTATTTTATCTTTTTTTTTAGCTTTTAAAAAATTCTACCTTCTTATGCTGATCTGGGGCCATAATAAATAAATCCAATAAATCCAAAAAAGATTCACTCTAATGATCTTTTTTGCAAGCCCGTATTATTCCCATTTGAACCACATATCCCTGATCAGAATAGTGATGGTGGAGCCCAGACTCCTCCCCTGAAGATGTATTTAGATACTGAATTCCAAAATGGGAATAAATCTTCAGGTATTTGTGACATGAATTCCCCAAGGGGCTGCCTTGTTGACCATCTCTAAAACACCATTCTCTCCCTCTAGAGAGGAAACGACATTTGGTGATAAGAGACAGTTGGATTCTATTGATAAAAATGTCAGGGATGTGATTCAAGCCAGCCACTTGGGAGTCAGGCTGAACTTTGGTGAACAACTTGGTTTGGCTGTGGGACCAAAACCTGAGCTCCAGGAAATTCAGACCACCAGGCTCCAAATATAATATTCTTTTCAGAGGAAGACAAGCCATCTCCAGGGCTGCATTATTATGGAGGCAAAAATATCTAAAGAATGGTTGCTGGAATTGGAGATGTCTAGTTTAATGAAGAGAAGGAGGACATGATAGCAGTCTTCCAATATCTCAGGGGCTGCCCCAAAGAAGACGGAGTCAAGCAATTCTCCAAAGCACCACAAGGACAGCACAAGAAGCAAAGGATGGAAACTCATCAAGGAGAGAAGCAAGCTAGAACTAAGAAGAAACTTCCTGACGGAACAATTAATCAGTGGAACGACTTGCCTCTAGAAGTTGTGAATGCTCCAAACCTGGAAGTTGTTATTATTATTGTTCTCACTGTCAGGACATTTCTCCTTAGTTCCAGGTTGCTTCTCTCTTTGATTAGTTTCCATCTGTTCCTTCTTGTCCTGCCTTCAGGTACTTTGGAGAATAGGTTGACTCCCTTCTTATTGGGGGCAGCCCCTCAAGTATTGGGACACTGCTATCATACCATCCCTAATCCTTCTTTTCTCTAGACTAGACATACCCTGTTCCAGCAACCGTTCTTCATACGTTCTTCATACATGCGTTCTTCATATATTCCAGCCTCCAGGCCAGTGGTGGGATTCAAATCTTTTTACTACTGGTTCTGTGGGTGTGGCTAGGCGGGTGTGGCCATGTTATTAGGTGGGCGTGACTTTTTTTGCAGCAACACTCCCACCCCATTTTTGGGGGCCTTCCTGGCCTCAGGGGAGCCTCTGGGGGGTGTATTTGCTCCCAGGAAGCTTCCCTGGGGCCCAGGAAGACAAAAAATGGATGGGACTGCTTCCTGGGCCTCAGGGAAGTCTCCTGGGTGAAGCAGTAAGAAGTGAGGGGAATCTAGGCACAGCTGATTGTTGTGAGGTTAAAAAAAAAGAAAGAAAGAAATACCTTAAGGAGTGACTGGGCAAGTGAGCATCAGATGGACTGGGTGAGCAAGCATTGGGCATCGGGCAGGTGGGGCAAGTGAGTGACCGGTGACCGGGCAACTGGGTTGGGGACATGGCCAGCCAGAAGTTACTACCGGTACAGAAACCCATGCCAAATCCTTGCTACCAGTTCGTGTGAACCGGTGCGAACCGGCTGAATACCACCACTGCTCCAAGCCCTAATAATCTTTGTTGCTCTTCTCTGCATTCTACACAGAGTCTCAACATCCTTCTTTTATCATGCTGAAGATAGTTAACGTTGTGCAGAAGATGGCCAATATTATAGGTAGCAGGAGGTGATCAATATTGGATTAAATAATTGATGATCAATATTGGATTAAATAAACCTTGCCCCAAGCCCCTGGTTTAATGCCTACACCTGCTCCACGCCATGTACTTACACTCTTTTCTGGATGCGCCATCTGGGAGCGGGTTGGCCAGACTAACATTGTTAGATACACTAATGTTGGAGCCACTATCCAAACTGCTGCCAAGATGTAACCGCCGCATGTGCCTCACCACGGCGGTGGCGTTAAAAGCTTGCTGGAAAAGAAGAGACAAAAGAAGTGACTTTCAGGAATTTTGGAGAAAGAGAAGGAACACGGCTGTCAGGGTTCCGACGGATGCCCTAATTAATTCATGAGCCTCGAGCCAAGTTTGAAAAGAAATCCAATTATTTAGTAGGAGCAACATGTCGGCACTACTTTTCCCAAGTGCAGTTGGCTCTGCCCTACATAATTTTCTGCCCACGCAGGCTGTGGAAAACATGCCTCTCCAGCTGGGCTTGGTAACTTCAGACACAATCTGGAGAAAGATATGCGTGGAATGTGCTTCTGGTCATTTCAACCAAACTGCTCCATCAGATCTCCCCCTCTCCTTCTTATGGCAACTCGAGACCAAACCAGGAATGCTTTACAAGTTGACAAGGGTGCTACTACAGCTTTAGAATATCTACTCTCCCAGCATATCGGATCGCTGAAGATACACTCCCGTTGAGAAATGACAAATACTATGGTTGAATACTGGCAGTCTTTGATTTACAACCATTTGTTTAGGGACTGTTCAAAGTTACAAAGGCATGGGGGAAAAAGTGAGTGAAGACCATTCCTCACATTTATAGTCATTGCCGCATCCCTACTGTCATGTGATCATAACTCAGGCACAAATACTCAGAACGTATTTGCAATGAAGAAAATATTAGAATGTGTGGAAATGAATGGGTTAACACTTGCAATTAAAGAGAAGGAACAAACTGAATATTATATGACATTGGAATCATTTTATCAATGGTTAGAGAAGAAATATGAAAGTTAGAAACAGAAGACTAGAGAAATAAGATCGTATGCTAATAGAAGTCAACAAAATGAGGATTGTTATAATGATTAGATATATGATGTATATCAGTAATAAGCTAAGAGTAGAGAATTAATACTAATGTAAATGACTATGGCTGGAAACTTTGGTTATTGTTGCACAAGATATTTGTACCCAGATGACACACCATTTAAATGGAAGGTGGATTGTTTGTTTTGTTTGTTTCAAATAAAAAAAAATGTAATTAAAAATGTATCTGCAATGGTCATAGCATCCTGAGGTCACATGATTGCCATTGGCCACCTTCTGTCATGCCCCTGTCAAAATCTGATTTAGAGGTAGAGGCCGAGCAGCTAATAGGGAGTGTGAGTGTGAGTGTGGCTCCATTGGCTGTGGAGGAAACTGGGGAAGGGCAAAGTCCGGCTGGGCAGAGCAGGGGAGAGGTAGAGCAAGGGAGAGGGAATTCAGAGGAAGACCCAGGCCCACCTGCTCTTCATCCTAGGGCATGCAGGGAGGAATGGAGAAGAGAGCAACGTGAGTTGTGTGGCTTATGGGGGAGGAAAGGGCCCTGATTCCCTTCATTAGCTGCAGCTGGGAACACAGTGTATAAAAAAGGCAAGCTACGTGCAGCAGGCTGTTGGGAGCAAACGTGACTTTATCTTGTATCGTCATGGCTTATCTGTGTTCTTGTCAGTCAATCAGTCAGTCAGTAGGTCTTCTACAACAATATAAACCACCTGAGAACTTACTCTCCATTTGCTTTTTGCAAAATTCTTGCGAATCTGAGCGCTGACAGACTCGTGGATATTTTTGTTGAGGGCTGTGTCACCGGCGATCCTGAAAAATAAAAATAAAATAAAGATGTTTGATGAAGTCCTTGTTTTTGAGAGTTTACAACTGTAGGAACGTTCCTTGTCATTCTTACTGAAACAAGAATGAAATCCAACTCCACATTTTTATCAACAGGTTCAGTAAGAAGATAGCTGCCCTAATAGTTAGCAAGGAAACTCCGAATGAAATGCAGTGGTGCGTTTTATTCTTGGGTGAAAACAAATTCCATCGTTTTCCATAAGATGAGCCTCAGGAAAGCTCTCTGAGGACCTCTGCCAGCCAGCAGGATTAAATTTAGTGAAGGACCAAACTCATGTAGCTTATCACTTGACTCTCAAAATTGTCTCATCTTTGCCTTGATGTGGCATTCACCCAGTTGGAAGTACTGACACCCTTCTGGGTATCAGAGTAGTCCAGGGGGTCTCCCACCTTAGCAACTTTAAGACTTGTGGACTTCAACTCCCAGAAGCTTTGCTGACTAAGGAATTCTGGGAGTTGAAGTCCACAAGTCTTAAAGTTACCAAGGTTGGAGACACCTGGACTAGGTCATGGTTGATCTGGAAGGAGACCCTTGAACAGAAATCCTGATTCTGGACAGGGGCTACATGCTCAAGTTTTCTACCTATGAAGATCATGAACTGACTGAGATATAGACCATTTCTTTCATCTCTCTTCTCAAGTTGCCTTGTTATCTGCTGTTGAAGCAATTCTCTGAGGACTTTTGAGATGAAGAGAGAGGTTCTGGAAGGGGGGACTTCAGAGAGCCTTCACTGCATCATAGATGACAGTCTGCAAGGAGTATCAATCCTTCCATTCCCCACCATCCAGTCACAAATAAACTTCCAAGTGGCCTCAACGTCTCTCTAAAAGGATGCAAATGACCAGCAGTCTGCAAGGAGTATCAATCCTTCGGTTCCCCACCATCCTGTGAGAGTTGAAGAAGCTTTTTGGATGAGAAGCAAAATGTTCTCAAAGAAAAACCAGAAAGTCCAGTTGCCTCTTGAAGAAAGCACCTTTGGGACAACCAGGACCTGGATGACTGAGAATCTCCATGGACAAGAGCAAAGTTGATTTCTTCAGGGACTATCAGGCACAAAGAATGAGGATATGTTAAATTGCAGTTCAGACCATGTATTGCTCAAGTCTACACACAAGAATCTAGTCAACTAAAGTTCAACGCTAAATTGGCGCCAGGTAAGGTAAGTCAACTGAATTCAAGAGGAGCTGGATTTAGACCATTTGTGGCAATGTAATGGCTGATGATTTGTTTAACTCCTTCCCAGCTCTGCCTGCTCTTCTCCTACAGAACCATGCTTTCAGATTCCCAAACCAGCTTACAACTCCATGGCTTCCTGGCGGCTAATAATCTCCCATTCGAATATTCCACAGGGCTGATTATACTTAGCTTTCTAGGTGAGCCAATGTGGCTTAGATCTTGCCAAGGAAAACATCTGGCCCAGAAGAGATATCTAAGCTTGGATTTTATTGTGGATGGGTCAGTGGAAAGTCTTGGCACATCTTCAGTCAGCCACTTGCTGAACATCAGGACGTTTTCTTTCCTTCCATAAACAAAAGGACCCAAGCTCTCTTTTAACAGCTTCCTGTCAAAATTGGTCAGGTCAAACTTTTCTGGTCTTGCTTGGTAAATGAGAGGGAAGATCTCCATAGTCCTCAACCAGCAGAAGTTCAAAGTTGGCCTTCTCCCTTCAAAGTATCTTCTGTGCTTGACCAGTTGACTTATTCTTCGTTCTTCTGCTTCCTTATTTGTGTTGGTGGGACATCCTCAAAACCAGAGTACTGTATGTGGTTTAGATTTTTATCAAGAGAAGTAAGGAACATTTGCAGCCAGTGAGGAAGGATACATGGAATCTGACCAGTAAAACACAGACCGGAGAAGGTAGGCTACACTTAAGATTTTGTCCTTCATGGCAAAGATTTAAGATACTCAAAGCAACTCGTTAAATGTTCTGTGGTGTAATTTAAATCAATGAGCCCTCACTGCTTAATGGAATGGAAACTCTAGAGCAAACTTTAAAGGGGCATCCAGGAAAAATAGCAGAAATAGCAAGTACTACTGGGTGTAGTTCCCAGTCAGCTAGCCCCAGCATTGCATATTAAAATAATCAGATGTTTGCTTCACATCATCCAATAATTCTGGATTAAATCTAAAGAAGGGGTTTCCCTCTATGCTGAATCATAAAATGTTCTCCAAAAAACTAACAAGGGAGCCTGATGTCTATGGAGATTCTCAGTCACCCTCCACCATTCAGTCAGAACTGAAGAAGCTTCTTGGATGAGAAGCGAAAACTCTTCAAGGAAAAAACAAAGGAAGTCTGGTTGCCTGTTGAAAAAGCATCTTTGGGGCAACAGATCTTGATGCTCATTGAAAGGGGCTGAGATTATTATTATTTTTTTCTCCATTGTCATCCCCCCCCATAGCTTTGTTTTTCTTAGAGGTTATCAACCTGCTTCCCTGGTCTTTCTAAACATACAGGAGTTGAATTGGATTTTTTTTTACTACAGGGGTCCAGGGGTGGGATTCAAAAATTTCAACAACTGGTTCTCTGCCTGGTTGCTGGGTGGGCGTGGCCATGGTGGGCGTGGCTTTCTGGAACTTCCAGGCGGCCTATTTTTCGCCCTCCCCGGGCTCCAGAGGCTTTTCTCAAGCCTCCGGGAGGGCAAAAACAACCTCCCCCGGGCTCTGGATGCCCTCTGGAGGCCAGAAACAGGCCCATTTCCAGACTTCCAGAACTTCCGAGAGGCCCATTTTTCACCCTTCCTGGGCTCCGGAGGCCTTTCGGAAGCCAGAACCAGGCCCGTTTCTGAAGTACTGGAACTTCTAGGAGGCCCATTTTTTGCCCTCCCCAGGTCCCGAGGCTTTCCTCGAGCCTCTGGAAGGAACAGCCTTCCCTGGGCTCCAGATTCCCTCTGGGGGACAGAAACGGGCCCGTTTCTGGACTTCTGGAACTTCTGGGAAGCCCATTTTTTGCTCTTCCAGAGCCTCCACACTTACCTGCATCCAGAACGGGTCACATGGAGGCTCCAGGAAGGGGTAGGGTGGGGTAGGTAGAGCCAGCTGGTCCTTGCAACTACTGATTCAGAGAGCCCGATGTAAAATTAGAATCCGGTTTGTCTGAACCGGTCTGAATCCCACCCCTAATGTTAATTCAGTGGGGAAAGAATACCTGAATGTTTTTTTCCATTACAAAGAGAGAGAGAGAGAGAGAGAGAGAGAGAGAGAGAAGAAGAAGAAGAAGAAGAAGAGTGAACACAAAAGGAATTGAGAGTCACGATGAGGATGGCAGATTGACGTTTCCCTTGGAAGCACATCACAAATTTTCCTTTACGGTGAAGCGAAAGAGCATTCAATTTTTCGGTCCTTCAATTTTCCATTAAAAATCTCCTCTCTGTTTGCCCAGACTGAACCTCAGATCTATGTGTGCTGTCCAACTGCCATCAGGGTTGCCTGGAGCTTTAAATCCAAGTTTGGTTTGGGCTTTGATATTATAATTAAATTTTCAGTGCCTTCTCTTTCGTCTCCAGTATTTTGCCTTTGTGATCTTTCCCCAGGGACAAATGAGACTGGAATTTATGAACACGACAACTGATGGGGAATAAAAAAAAAAACCCAGCTTACCATGGGTGACGGGCAGCCTGTTCGCAGGTATATCTTTTATTGGGATCTTTCTCCATCAGGTTCCGAATAAAATCTTTCGCTGGGAGAAAGGAAAACAGCAGAAAGAAAAATGGCATTTGGTACTCAAAGGAACAAAATGGCCCAGCGGTATTGATAAAGGCAGCCTCCTTTATAGAGGGAATTACATTCATAATCGATTCAACGCATTGATTATGTAATAAAGCTTGGCTCAAACCCCAGCTCGCTCTCATGATTCCTACAGCTAGTATTTTACTTGCACAATTGCTATTTGCGGGTTTCTCAGACCAGAAGATTTATCTGGGTTTATTAACTGGAGACTGAGAATTGATTCACATAATAATATAACAGAATAACAGAGTTGGAAGGGACCTTGGAGGTCTTCTAGTCCAACCCCCTGCTCAGGCAGGAGAATGGTTGTCTAATCTCTTCTTAAAGACCTCCAATGATGAAGCACCCACAACTTCCAGAAGCGAGCAGTTCCACTGGTTAATTGTTCTCACTGTCAGGAAATTTCTCCTTAGTTCCAGGTTGCTTCTCTCCTTGATTAGTTTCCATCCATTGTTTCTTGTCCTGCCCTCTGGTGCTCTGGAGAATAACTTGACTCCCTCTTCTTCTTTAGGGCAGCCCCTCAAATATTGGAACGTTGCTATCATGCCCCCCGCCCCTAGTCCTTTTCATTTCATTCATAAACTAGACCCGTGGTGTATCAGCCGGTTCGCACCAGATCGAGCGAACCGGTAGCAAGAATTTGGCGTGGGTCGCGGGCTGGCCACGCCCCCGACCGAGTTGCCCTCCCGCCTGATGCTCGCTCACCCCACCCGTCTGACATTCACCTAAGGGATTTTTTTTTCCCCTCCCGATAATCAGCTGTAGATAAGATCAGCTGTGCTGGGATTCCCCTTGCTGAGGCCCAGGAAGGCAAAAAAATGGAGGGATGAGTTCAGCCCACCCCCTCCATTTTTTGCCTTCCAGACCACCAGAGGAGCCTTAGGTGAACAAATACGCCCCCCCCAGAGGCTCTTCTGAGGCTAGGAAGCTCCCAAAACGGAGCTTGGAGGGGTGCTGCGTGCCCCTCTCATGCTCTGTTTTTTTTCCTTCCTGAGCTTTAGAAGAGTTTTAGGGGAGCAAAAATGTCCCCAGAGGCTCCTCTGAGGCTAGGAAGCTCCCCAAAATGGGTGGGGGGGCTGCAAAAAATAAAAGCCACACCCACCCAGTCACATGGCCACACCCACCAAGCCACACCCACAGAACCGGTAGTAAAAAAATTTGAATCCCACCACTGAGCTAGACACACACAATTCTTTATATGTTTTAGCCTCCAATCCCATAAACATCTTGGTTACTCTTCTCTGCACTCTTTCTAGTGTCTTTTCTTTACATTTGTGGCGATCAAAACTGGATGTAGAATTTCAAGTGTGGTCTTATAAAGCACCTCATGTGATCTTGATTTGATCCCTCTATTAATGGAGCCTAGAACTGTATTGGCTTTTTTGGCAGCTGCAGCTGCACCATATTAGAAAAAAAAAATTAAAAAGGAGAGGTGGAAAAGCAGGGAATAGTGACTGTTCCACAGGAGGAATTGAGTTGTACACTAAGCCTAGGTTTCCCAACCTTGGCAAGTTTAAAGTGTGTGGACTCCACCCCCCAGAATTCCCCAGCCAGCATATGTGTAATATCATATCACACCGCCCCCACCCCCAACCCACAGCAGCTCTGAATAGGGAAACTATTCAGGAAAACTACAAGGGAAAATGCAAGCTAAAATTGTTGGTATCAGGGAATGATCCCGACTTGTTTCTTACCAGATTCAGAGATATCGTCCCAATAGGGAGAGTCAAATTCATATTCTGCTTTCAGAATTTGCTCAAACAGCTTGGAGTCATTTTCGTCATAGAATGGAGGGTAGCCACAGAGCCTGAAACCCAAAAATTAAAAATTATTTTTTAACAAATTAAAAATGCGCTAAGTCACAGGGATACTGGAGGAAGCAAGGTGGCAATCATTTCAAAATTTGAGAATTGATAGGATTCTGTTCCTTAGATTGAATCCAAGATAGAAGTGGGATTCAGCCGGTTCTGAACCGGTAGCAGAAATTTTGAGTAGTTCAGAGAACCGGCAAATCCCACCTCTGACTGGCCCTGCCCCCATGTATTATCCGCCTCCCATTGAGTCCCAGCTGATTGGCTGGGTCTCCTTTGGTTGCCCTGCACAGGAGAACAGAGCTGGAAAGCAGGTTAGTGGGTTGGGGAGGGAATGGAGATTTTGGAGTATCCTTTCCCTGCCACGCCCACCAAGCCACGCCCACAGAACCGGTAGTAAAAAAAATTTGAATCCCACCACTGATCCAAGAGATCTCTTATGAGCATATCTGGTTCTGATACACCTACAAAGATTTTTGTTTTGAGCTTTTCAAGCATCCAAAGAGACACCCAGATACGGCGTATTCCTCCAACGTGTTAATGAATCTTTTTTTTTTAAAGATTAGGAAGAGATTAGAAATGTAAGAAATATCTTGTTTTATGTCTATGGAAATTCTCAGCCATTCAGGTCTTAGTTGTCCCAAAGGTGCTTTTCCCCCAAAAAGGCAACTGGACTTTCTTGGTTTCTCTTTGAAGACGTTTTGCTTCTCGCCCAAGAAGCTTCTTCCATTTCATCCTCCACCATTCTGTCAGAACCGAAGAAGCTTCTTGGATGAGAAGCGAAAGGTCTTCAAGGAAAACCAAAGTGTGGTTGTCTTTTGAAAAAGCAGATGTGGGGAGACCCGGCTCATAGAATTGTCAAGAGTTGGACACGATTGAATGGATAACATTGTCATCATTATTGGATCTTCCATTTCATATTTCCATAGCTTGGTGCTAAACTAAATTTCTATTCAATATGGTCTCACTCATGACCTGTTCCAACCTGGATGCTCCCAATAAAAGTGTCAGGTTCCAAGTAATGCAATCATCATAAAACAAACTCAGAGGCATTGTAATTCCTCAAAGAACTATTTTATTTAATCACACATCTTGGCACTAACTGGTGGAAGCCAGTACTTGAAAGTTTCCCGGGCTTCCATGTCACTATAACTAAAAGGTTCTCATTTTTCCAAAACAATAAGTCACATTGTCCAACCAGGATATAAAATAGTTTCCTGGCAACTTTGCTCCTCTTTTCTCTGGCCAAGCAGCAATTGGAATGCAGCTGACTCATCACTCAGCTATATTGTTTTGGCTGGAGCTTCCTCCACCTCAGGTCTCCCTCCCTTCCAGTCCTCAAGTGTGTCAAAGTGAATTCACAGATTCCATCACCAAATTAAATTCAGGCTTGATAAAAAGTTCATTCCAGAGTAGATTTGTGATACTACTTACAGAATATAGGCAATCACTCCAATGGACCAGCAGTCTACTGCTTTGCTGTAGGGTTTCTGGGCAAGGACTTCAGGAGCTGCAGGAAGGAAAGAGGAAGGGAGAAAAATCAATCAACGAGAGAACATTCAATGAAACTGGCCAACATCCAACCAAGAACTCAAGGCGTGCTCACTGCAGCATGCCCTCCACTCTGTCCAATTGCCAACGTGCAAGAGATGGAGAGAACAGACAAACTCTGAAGTCTTTCTTTCCTTTCCATATCTGTGCACATGGAATTCTGGGTGCAAGCAACAGATACAACAACAACAATGAAGTTCCAAATCTTTTTTTTCCAACTCATGATCTAGTCATTGTAAAAGAAAGAAAAAAACCAGCTTTCAATTTTATGTTAGTTTTAAGAATCTTTTGCTTTATACAATGAATCTGAGCCCAATTCTCTCTCTTCCCTTTCCTTTCACACTTCCCTTCCTTCCCTTCCTTCCTTCCCCTCCCTTCAATTCCCTTCCCTTTTTCCTTCCTTCCTTCTCTTCCTCTTCCCGTTCCAGATATGGGGTTCTTTTGAAACCAAAGAAGGAATAGAATATAATCAGGGTCCACAAAAGAGGGGCAAGAATGATGTGGAAGATGGAAGCTAATAAGACCACTGCATCTAAAATGAGCAGGAGTTAAGAGTTGACTATTTGATAAGGGGGGAGGGAATGAAGAATCAGGATGGAATCAGGAACTGGAACCAGTAAATTCCAGTTCAGAAAATGTTATTGCTCATGTTTATACACACAAGAATCTGGGTCAGGGTCAGCACTAAATTGGTGCTTGATAAGAGTCAACAGAATTCAAGATAGGCTGCACTGACTTAGAGCATTTGTGGCCAAGTAACGATTCTAAGCTAAGTCCTCTCTTGACGCCGCCCCCAGTCCCTGCCTTTTCTTCTCCTACAGGAAGCCATCCAATTGTTAATGGATATGAGCCACTCTGATTGCCTTCTTTTGGCTTCATCCCCATTGCTCTCTGTTTGAAACATTCCTTTATTTTTAAATGGTGAATCATACCGACACCCTCGTAAATCAACATCTGACAATTCAGTGGACTGTTAATAAAAAGAGGAGAGTGGGGAGGGAAGGAAGCCTCCTCATGAAAACCAGACACAAATCTTTGGGAAAGTTAGAAAAGAGGTGATTTATTCTAATTTAGTGAGTGGTTGGAATCTGGATAATTTTTCAATAGATAGGCAGGATACCTGGCTCTTTGCTATATGAAAGTTGGGGGTGGGAATCATGTCAAATCCCACACAGAGAGGTATGGCATAATCCAACAGGCAGATTTATCTGTGTTAAGAGCTTAAAAGAAACTTGATACTTATTCCTTGCAGATAGATTCTATATATTCCTTCCTACTGCCCCTGAGCCTCAGGGCCTCAATATTTCATAAAGCTAACACATCTAAAGTACAAAGGTCCATGAGGTCAATTTTGAGGAGAGAACTTGAATCCCCATAGACCAGTGTTTTCCAACCTTGGCAACTTTAAGATGTGTGGACTTCAACTCCTTGAGATGTTTCTCAACGTTGGCTATTGTAAGATGAATGGACTTCAACTCCTTGAGATGTTTCTCAACATTGGCTATTGTAAGATGGGTGGACTTCAACTCCTTGAGATGTTTCTCAACATTGGCTATTGTAAGATGGGTGGACTTCAACTTCTTGAGAAGTTTCTCAATCTTGGCAATTGTAAGATGGGTGGACGCCAACTTCTTGAGAAGTTTCTCAATCTTGGCGGCTTTAAGATGGGTACACTTCAACTGCTAGAATTCTCCAATCAGCGTTGCTGCGGAATTCTGAGATTTGAAGCCCACAAATCTTAAAGTTGTCAAAAGTTGAAAAACCACCACCCTAGGCCTAGACTAACACCTGGAACCCCGTGTCTATGGAATAGGATGAATCTGCTCATGTATTATTTGCATCTTTGCTCCTAAGTCAGGAAAAAGACTTAAACAGATCGGAAAGGCTTAGAAAGATTGGAAAACAGATCTTTTAGCAGAAAATTGGGAAAAAACTTGTCCCTGAATGGAACTTTGAATTTGACATATAATTTGAACATGGTTGGGGGTTAAGGAAGCCTCCATCTTTGCATAAGCACATCTGCATCATAATAATAATAATAATAACAACAACAATAATAATAATAACAACTAGTGATTTGTGATACAAAACCCAGCATAGTTATCTTGTTTGTTGTGTACACTGACATTTTTTTGTGTATAATATTAATTTTTGTGTATAATAATATTAATCAGTTCTGAAAGTGTTTGAATTGGCTCAGTATTTGTACATCTCTTGCCTACCAAAAGTGCTAACTTTAAAAAATTTGCTGGAGGAAATGAACATACAAGGGGGGAGGGGAACAGATATTTTTGCTACAAGATCTCATTCTATCTTCCTCAGAAAAGGGACTGGACTGGATGTATTTTGTGCTCTTCCATTCTTCTGACCATTTTTATATCATAAGAAAGACAGTAATTTATGCAAGGGCCATTCTCAGTAATAAACATCCCTGAATAAAATCGAGATAAAGAATGTGAGCAAATGGGGAAAAAGCAAAGTGTTTGATTCAGAGACCAGAGTGAAGATACAGCCCTGGCCGGCAAAAGGAAATTATAACTGCGGTAGAGGTTATCTTAGACACTGCTCATTATACCGTGCAAGTTTTTTTTTTTTAATAATGAATTTCTTTGTCAGCAGTATTTTGGCAAGAAAGAAATGTGGTGAAATTGCCTGTCAAAACGAAAGGGCGAACCTGCAGGAAGAAAATCAAAAGGTCCAGCAAGGTTCTGCTGAAATACAAATGATTGGCATCCCTCTACACTTTGGGGGTGGTGGTGGAGGATTGGAGCACACCTGAGAACAGGATGGTTGAATGCCAGCAAATGTCAAAAAATGAGAATACATCCATCAAAGGTGCAATTCGATGGAAATACCATCCGAAAGTATTTTATGT
Organism: Notechis scutatus; assembly: GCF_049901735.1. NCBI lineage: Eukaryota > Metazoa > Chordata > Lepidosauria > Squamata > Elapidae > Notechis > Notechis scutatus. Next base: position 32,262,281 of record NC_142014.1, on the reverse strand, counting down.
CAACTATGCAATTATGTTTTAAAAAGTCTCCCAAACTACGAAATCCGTTAACTTAAAAAAGTAAGACTTTTAAAAAGGGAGTGTGTGACTTGGTAGAGCTCGATCAATAATAGAGGGAAAAGTATATAATTATCCATGTTTTCCTGAAAATAAGACCCTGTCTTATATATTTTTTGCCACCGAAAAAGGCACCAGGTCTTATTTTCGGGGGACGTCATCCACTGACGAACCTCACTTGCGTGCGTCGGCCCTGGCCTCCTTTTCACTGTCTGAGGCCTTCAGGAACGTCTTCTTCTGTGGCCAGCAAGCCTTTCCTGAAGGCCTCTGCAGCCAATAACAGAGCTCTGGATCGATCCTGAACTTTGTTCTCAGCTCCAGAGGCCTTCAGGAAAGCCTTGTCAGCTGGGCTGCAGAAGAAATGGGCCGGCAAAGCAGGTGTCGGGGTGTGCGAGGCCTGGCTACAACTGTCCATAGGTAAGTAGTAGGGCAGCTCCACACATACACCATCCTCACCCTAGCTTAATTTTTACCTGTCCATTCTGGAGTGGGCGGGATCTTAATTAGGGCTTATTTTGGGGGTAGGGCTTATATTGGGCACTGGTGTAAAAATCAAGCTAAGACTTACTTTCAGGGTAGGTTGTATTTTCGGGGAAACAAAGTAATAACTGTAAATGAAAGATAATCTTCTAAATTACAAGCAGTTCTTGACTTACAACATTTATTTAGTTTTTCACAGTGACGCTCTTTGCAGGGTTCCCATGATCACATGATCCAAACTCAGATGCTTGGCAACCACCTCATATTTTTGACTGTTGCAGTGTCCTGAGGTCATGTGATCCCCTTTGGGGACCTTCTGACCAGCAAGGTCAGATGGGGAAGCCAGATTCACTTAACAACCGGGTGACTAACTTATCAACTGCAATGATTTGCTTAACGACCATGGCCAGAGAGGCTGTAAAATGGGAGAAAATTCACTTAACAACTTAGAATAACTCGATGGCCACTTTGAATTGACATAATCGGCCTACATTAAAATGAAATTTTGTTGCATGCAGTCGTCAAAGGCCTCACCTCCAATCGATGCGACATAAACACAACAAAATAAATAAATACCAAATTATGCATACATCCAGATATATTATATGACACGGAGAAAGAAACGTCTCACTTAGCAACATCAGCTTTGGGCTCCATTGTGGTCACAAATCAAGGAATAACTGTAGTTTCTTTTCCTGAAATGGCCTTTTTATTGGAGAATATAAGCAGAATGTCAGCATTCTGGCAGTGACCCCCATTTAAATCATGAGTCTCGAGCCAAGCTTCCAAAACTTCAAAAGGATTTATTGGGAGTTAACATGTCCAGCACTGCTTGGCTGTAGCTGACTCTGAGACACATCATTCCTTGTCACCCTTGAACCTAGTTCCCCCCATTCCCTGGGTGTATCATCATTCATGTCCTCCAATGGGACACCTCCATAGCCCAGAGTCATCAATCATGCTCTCCAGTTAGAATTTTGCTCAGCAGAAACTTCAGTCATCTAGTTACAATCTTTGAAAACATTTATGGAATGCACTTTCAGTTTCCAAGCTGCTGCACTGCTCCCCCCTCCCTTTCTGTTGGCAACTCTAAAAAGACCAGATAAATATTTTATGAGTTGACACTGAATTTTAAAATGATTCCGTACACCAGTTGAATTTAAGCATCTGTACCATTTAATTCCGCAGCTAAAGTTCCTTATTTGTACCTAATTTGTCAGTGCCATTTAATATTTATTAACTATTTTTTTAAAAAAATACTCCCATGAATCTACACCAACCACCATTTAATTTGTCTCTGCATGGTACATAAATAGAATAGAATAGAAAATAATAGAAGAGGACACAGAATAGAATAGAATAAGATAGGATAGGATAGGATATTGGAATGAAGAATAGAATAGAATAGAATAGAATAGAATAGAATAGAATAGAATAGAATAGAATAGAATAGAATAGAATAGAAAATAAGAGAATAGAAAATAAGAGAACAGGATACAGAATAGGATAGGATAGGATAGGATAGGATAGGATAGGATAGGATAGGATAGAAATGAAGTCTTTATTGGCCAAGTGGGATTGGACACACAAGGAATTTGTCTTGGTGCAAATGCTCCCAGTATACATGAATAGAAAACCTTTTAAAGATTATACTTTGTCTCAACTTTTACTTTATTGGCCACTTAATCAAATGGTTCCTTGACCAGTCAGATGCCAAGTTACCACACCAGAAAACAAAACAAAACAAAACAAAAAAATTCTTTTTAGGGCTAGATTTCAGAGAGGTGAGGAATTTTGCCGTCTTCACTTTCAACACAAGGGTTTCAATTTATAGATGCTTTTACAATGCGGGAGATGGGCTTTCTCTCCATGAAAAGGAAAGTAAAATTATATGTCTGGGAAAATTAAGTAAATGCTGATAATTGGACGGATGTCCCTGGGACTCAAAAGGTCTACTTCTTCTGGAGGAAGAAACAGTGAGAGAAATAATCAAGGCTCTCGTTATGGGTATTGTAGCAATGGAAAAATCTTGCCAAGGGCATAATGTAAAAAGTCCAGCATCGTTGTCAAGGCTTTGTCCCACGTTGCCTGGGTAACAAGCCACAGAGGATGGAGAAGAGCTGGCAGGCACTGGAAATTAAATAAAACATAAGCCATGTTTCAACCGCTGAATAAAGTTATTGACAGCGGAGTCTATAGATCCACCCAAGTGAATGACGAGTGAAGAAGCTTGTTCAAAGAAAATTGGACACTGTATGGTGACCTCAAGGATGAGACTTCAAACTAGAATAGAGTTGGAAGGGACCTCGGAGGTCTTCTAGTCCAACCCCTTGCTTGAGCAGGAGACTCTATAGCAGGGATGAGATTCTACCGGTTCAGACCGGTTCTATAGAACCGGTTTTATGATTCTGCGCAGTTTGGAGAACCGGCAAATCGTGCCCCTGGCTGGCTCCTCCCCTCTTCACCCGCCCCTCCCCTCCCAGTCATTCCTTATCCTGCGTACACAACATTGCACAGATGCCCGACATTGCTAGCTGCATTCTCCCCTGCCCAGTCACTCCTTAAGGTTTTTTCCCCCCTCCCGATGATCAGCTTATTGTACCCTATGACTATCATTGTGTTGTACCTGAGGATTCTTGATGAATGTATCTTTTCTTTTTATGTATACTCAGTTGAGACTCTAGAAAGAGTGCTGAGAAGAGCAACCATGATGATTAGGGGACTGGAGGCTAAAATGCACAAAGAACTATTGCAGGAATTGGATATGTCTAGTACAGAGAAGAGAAGGACCAGGGATGACATGATAGCAGTCTTCTAATATTTGAGGGGCTGCTACAAAGAAGAGGGGGTCAACTTATTTTCCAAAGCACCTGAAGGCAGGACAAGAAGGAATGGATGGAAACTAATCAAGGAGAGAAGCAACCTAGAACTGAGGAGAAATTTCCTGACGTAAGGACAATTAATCAGTGGAACAACTTGCCTTCAGAAGTTGTGAATGCTCCATCACTGGAGGCTTTTCAGAAAAGATTGGACAACCATTTGTCAACAATGGTAGAGGGTCTCCGGTTTGAGTAGAGGGTTGCATTAGAAGACCTCCAACTCGGTTATTCTGGATTTTAAAGGCTGCTAGTAAAACTTCCTTTTAGGTTCATAAAATACAACTCTAGGTTAAAAAAAACAAAAACCCAGCATCTTCAATTTCTCAGCTTATTATTATTTTTTCATTGTTGTTCTCTGAAAGCTGCTGATGAAGCATTTTTCTTTGGCCATGCATTGGTGCCCAGAATAACAATGAAAATCTGGTTTCCAGCCTTTTAAAAGCTTATCTAAATGTAAATGCACAGAGTCAAAAGAGGGTAAGAAGAGGAAAGTGAGCAGCCTAGATGAGACGTGTTCGGCTATTTATACTCAGCTTTAGATTCTGCAGCTTGTGAGGACTGCGGCTTAAGGACAATGCTGGATTTGTTGAAGAAATGATCAGGGGGCTGGAGGTTAAAACATACAAAGAATGGTTACAGGAACTGGGTATAATCCAGTCTAGAGAAAAAAAGGACCAGGGGTGACATGATAGCAATCTTCCAGTATTTGAGGGGCTGCCACAAAGAAGAGGGGGTCAAAAGATTCTCCAAAACCCCAGACAAGGCAAGAAGCAATGGATGGAAACTCATCAAGGAGAGAAGCAACCTGGAATTAAGGAGAAACTTCCCAACAGTGAGGACAATTAACCAGTGGAACAGCTTGCCACCAGAGGTTGTGGTGGCTCCATCACTGGAGGTTTTTAAGAAGAGACTGGACAGCCACTTGTCCAGAATGATAGAGGGTTTCCTGCTTCAGCGGTGGGTTGGAATAGAAGACCTCCAAAATGGACTTTCCAAGTCCATTTTTCTATGTTCCATGGTTACCACTAAACCCAGCCATTCTTATTTCCTAATTAGGTCCCTTTATTATAGAATGTTTATTAATCCTTTCCAAAGCAGAAATAACTATCCCAAATCATATAATTCAAAGCTTCTACAAGGGAGAAGGATGGGTTTTCGGATCAAATGTATAATAAATCATCCATTTCTTCAAAAGCAAGCAACGGTGACCAATCTGGGTTTCCTCTCTAGACAATCTCTGGCTTTCACCCTCTGAGGTTTTGGGGAAATGGGTTTTGTATAACTCTTCGATGGGCAACCTAGAAGCAACAGCAAATCTTCTGGGAACATTTGCAGATAGTTGATCTGGTGCTTTTGTTATTCAGTGGGATGTTTCTAACATCAAAATATAGATCAGACCTAAAAGATAAAGATTCCAAGTTGATTTTCAATCTTTTGGTGATTGCAGATGTGTACTTTCTCCTCCTCCTTTTCTCCTCCTCCTTCTCTTCCTTCCCTCCTCCTCCTCCTCTTTTTCTTCCTCTTCCTCCTTTCTTTCTCCTCCTCCTCTTCTTCCTCCTTCTCTCCTCCTCTCTCTCCTCCTCCTTTTTCTCTCCTCCTGTCCTTCTCTCCTCTTCTCCTTCTTTCTCTCCTCCTCCTGCTTCTTCTTCCTCTCCTCCTCCTCCTCCTCCTCCTCCTTTCTTCCTCCTCCTTCTCCTCCTCCTCCTCCCCTCCTCCTCCTCCTCCTCCTTCCTCCCCTCCTCCTCCTCCTTTCTCCCATCTTTCTAATTTAGACAGAAATTCTTGGTTGGTTTCTTGTTGGTGGTCTCCACCAATTCGTAACAAGATTTAACTGAGCCTCTGAGCCAGAGAAGATTGGTCATGGTCTGCCATTTCAGGTAACCAAAGGACAAAGCCCATTGACCAAACCAATATTGTTACCAGAACAAATGAGTCCTTTAAGAAGAGAATTCATTTTAATAGGTATCCTAAGAGTTCAGGAAGCAGAAAGACAAAATGAGGATTTAGGTTTAAACAGAGGAAAAACATGTTTGTTTTTGTGGACATCTACCTGGGTAAAGACTAGGATTATCTTCTGGGCAGTTTTCAAAATACCAGCATATCCATCCATCTCAGACATGGGGGAAAAATATCTTTGAGCTCAAAGATAGGTTGACAAGAGGCCTTTCACAATCAATTTAATGCAAGGAAGACTAAACAGTATTCTCAATAAACCCACCTTGTATTCCATAGCTCCTGGCGCATCCTTTGGGCATGGGAACACAAAGAGAGAAACCTGGCCCTTTATAATTAATTAAAAAGTGAGATATGTTAGGGGGACCCTGTAGGGATAACCTAATGTCAACTTGTAAAACATTTCCAGGCCTGTATCCAAGTTGCCATAAGAAAGGGGGAGGTGGGAACCTGAAACAGCATACGGCAAATGAATTCAGAAGCACATTCCAACCTTATCTCAAAAAGATTGTAGCTAAGTTACTGGAGCTTTTGCCCATGAAATTCCTTAACTGCAGAATGTGATTGATGACACTCAGTGCTTAATTGGAGAATCTGATTTATGACACACCCAAGGGGAAACAGGGTCACAGGGGACTGTAAATTACGTATGCCAGAGTTGGCTTCATACAGGTCATGCCAGTATGTCGCTCTAATAAATTCTTTGAAGTTTTTGAAGTTTGGCTCGAGGCTCATGATTTAATTAGGGCGATCACTGGAATACTGACACCTACAGTAACTGGCTTTGCTAAAATAGCACACATGAGGAAATGGGGCTAATAGGCTATTTTCTAAGTCTTGCACTTACCAACGTATCCTGGGGTACCACAGGCTGTGGACATGACATCCCCTTTCCCCTCCATTTTGGACAATCCAAAATCACTGATCATGATTTTAGAGTCTTCATCCTGGCTGTAGTATAGCAGATTTTCAGGCTATAGGGAGAGTAAGAAAAAAAAACATGATGTGAGAAGGGATGATAGAAGAATATAGATTTTTGAGTCAGATAAGATCTGTGTCTACTTTGCATCTCATCCCCCCAACATAAAAATATGTTTAAAATCTTGGCTGGCCAGGGCTGCAGCACTGATTTACCTTAATAAGAAACAAAATGGAGCTAATGAGTTAAACCCAATTAAACAAAATGGAGTTAAAGAGAAATGCATCTTGAAGAGACGTGCCAGAGAGAGACTATCTTAGCAGTTGCAATGGATTAAACTACACTTACTGAAAATAATTTTCAAGTACCTTACTAAGCATGCTCTTTGCCTCGCTTCAACAGACTGAGATGATTTCTGTGTGTAGGCTCACAGCAAGAAAACAGCTAATTGGATTCTGCTAATAAAACTAATAAATTCAGCTAATAAAACAGGTAATTGAACTCTGAACTCTGAAGTGTGGATCTGGATGTTTGCCCCTGAAATTAATAATGTTAGGCTCATGGTTTGTTTGCACCTGGGTGAGACTAGATAAATGGCATTCATGGGGACTTTGCTCTCTTGTGCCCACATAGAGATTCTAGACTAAGTCCTTGTTTGACTCCTTCCCCAGGCTCAGCCAGTCTCTCTCTTACATTCCTCCTCCAATTAAATAATAACAATCAAGAAATTAGGTTTGAAAAGGAATATTGAGGAAGAACAGGTTGGATCATGTCCTTTGTAAGTGAGCCAAACATGACAATGATGGTGAAAAGATCATATAGACTGACTCTTGATATTCATCTACAGCTTGTCTGACTAGCAAAATTTGCAAGCATCTAAAATATTAAAACTGGGTAATGAAAGCAAGTATATTTGGAGGGAGGTACTGGTCTCTTTTGCTAATATTATTGGAATAAGTCAAAAGATTTCTGTGCAATTGCTAAAGGATTACATTAATTTGGAATCTGCCAATTTGTGGATCTAGGACATACTGTTCTGGATCATACCAACGTCTTTCAAAGCTTTCCGTGCCCAGAATACCTCAAACTCTTTGTGGTTTTGGCAAATTCACTTCCATCAATTGACTAAAAGGCCTCAATACTAAATTTTATGGTCTGGAGGAAAACAGAAAATTTCAGAATGCCTCCAGGGTGCTCTGCTTCCAGATTGATGAATTCTATAGATCTCTAAAATAAGTGCAAATCCAGTTCCAGAGTGATAAAGCAGCCTTTGAAATGTGCTCTTATTAATTTCATTAACATCTATGGTAATACAATGCTTTCCTTAATAGAGGCACTTCTGCTATGGCAGTTTTCAATCAATCAATTCTTATTTGTGCTCAAAGAAAAGAAGATAATCAGGTGCATTGTTACATTGGCTAGGAAGTGAGCAATTTTGCTGATTTGAGATCAATCGACATACATATTTAAATGAGAGAGAAAGAGAGGAGGGACAGAAGGAGGGAGAGAGAGAGAGGAGGAGGAGGGAAGGAGGGAGGGATGGAGAGAGAGAAGGAGAGAAAGAGGAAAAGATATTTTCAGTAACATTAGAAACAGGCTTGTCAAAACGTTTATACAAATTCCTATCATAATTTAATATATTCCTTTTACAAATGTGTGTTCCAGGCAGGGAATTCCAGGAAATGGCAAGGAATGTAATTTAATATTGCCACATTCCTTGGTCCCCAAACCAAGCTGATGTGAGGAGTTATACCACCATTTAAGGCAACAAAACATCGTATTATGTGGGGGGGCGGGGAGTGGGGCTTTGTTTAATATTCACGCGAGACAAGAACATTAAAGAGATTCACACAACTGTTATTTATGGGATCGCAATTATTTTATTGGTGTGTGTCTATGTGTGTGTCTGTGTATGTTGCATTTTTATTAGCTCTGCACCTGTCCTTGGGGAAACATGCTTTGCAATGCACGAGGGTGCTTGTGAACACCTCTTTTCTCATGGTTAAATTAGAAATGGTTTAATTTGATGGTTGTTAAAGCAGCCATGTCTTCTCCCGGGCTCCCACACTTCTGTGAAAGTTATTCTGGGCTCTGTCTACCTGTATGCACCTGTATAGCTTTTGAACAAAGTCCACCAGAAGATGCTTCAAAAGCAGCCATATATAAGAGACATGGCTGCTTTTGTTCTGGCCAAGGCTTCCTGAAACCGTAACAATCACAAGCTGTTCCCAAAAACTTTTTAAAAATTATTTCAATGGCTGTGAATTATATGCATTCACAGCCCGTAATGAGTCCCAAACAGTTTGTGAATAGTCCAAAAGAGGTCTGCCACATTCCTTCGGGATAAGGCTGATAAGCAACCCACCTTTATCACCCTTGAAATGCTGCCAATGACTAAATTGCCAATTAGCTCTACAAGGCCAAACAGAGCACAAAGTCAACATGAAGCTTCAGAGTTTAAATCGACCAGAACGAACAAAGTTGCTTCCTTCAAAGGCTCCTGTCCCTTTGCTCCTCCATTATGTCTTATGGGAGGGGCCAATCTCCTCCAAGCCTTACTCCCGAGTCGCCCCTTTTGTCTTAGCTGCCCTTGCCTTCTGGCAGCTCTGCACATGGGTGCACTGGGAACAGGCTCCCCTTGTTCCTCTGCCTCGCTGCTGTCAGATTCTGGAGGCTCCGGAATCAGCACATAACTCCCAGATGGCGCTGGCCCCATCTCTGTCTCAGACACAGGCTCTCATCTGAGTCCTCCCCAGACACTCGGACTGGCCCATGCTCCTCCCCACTGTCTGACTCTGCTGCCAGCTTCGCAGGCCACCGGTGGAACACAACAGCTTTAAAGATATCAAAATATCACCACATTATAAAAAAAGATGTTGAGAGTCTGGAAAGCATGCAGAGAAAAGCACCGAAGATGATTAGGAACCTGGAGGCTAAAACATAAGAACGCTTGCAGGAACTGGGTGTGTCTAGTCTAGTGAAGAAAAGGACTCGTGGTGACATGATAGCAGTCTTCCAACATTTGAGGGGCTGCCCAAAGAAGAGGGAGTCAAGCTATTCTCCAAAGCCCCTGAAGGCAGGACAAGAAGCAATGGATGGAAACTAATCATGGAGGGAAGCAACCTAGAACTAAGGAGAAATTTCTTAACCCTGAGAGCAATCAATCAGTTGAATGGTTTGTCTTCAGAAATTGTGGCTACTCCATCACTGGAGGCTTTTAAGAAGAGACTGGACAGCCACTTGTCTGAAATGGTAGACGGTCTCCTGCTTGAGCAAGGGGGTTGGACTAGAAGACCTCCACGGTCCCTTCCAACGCTGTTATTCTCTTGAATTATGGAGCTTCTCCTTTGGAGCGCCCTGCTATGCTTCCCCTACTTCTTACAAGTGCAATGAGAAAATTGATATATTTGAATCGATTTTTCTCCTCTGCTTAGCTCACCCTGCCTTATATAAGCAATTCCCTACAAATTCTGTTGTTTCAGCAGAAGATTGACTTAGCAAAAGGTGATACATCTAAGCCGCCTATTTTGGCTTTACACTTCAATGGCTGAGTTACCAAAAGTGCTAAGCAGTTAATGACCAAGCTGAGTGGACAAGTAATAATTTATGCACTATTATCTTTCACCCTCAAACAACCAAGAAATAAAAGGGAATTTTAAAAGTCTTGTTTTCATACCAAGGCTCCAAACTTTGACAATTACAATTGCATGTAAATTACTGTACAGGGATAAGATGGTGGATGGACAAGTAGAAAGATGTTAGAAGTGCTGTTCATTCTGTTCATATATAGCAGCGCAGAGCAAACAAAGGGCACAGCCACCATGTGCTTTACTACTCAACTATTTAACTGTAAAAGGAAACAGGAAACTCTACTTCGAACAAAAGAGAATAGGGTATATATCATAGATCCAAACTTGTAAACACGGGCATCTACTGACTGAATACTACTGTAGATGTTGCCAACAATGCATTACAACAAAAGATTAAGTTTTCCTAAAAAAATCGAAGTCAAGACTATAAGGCTCTTTAGAGTAGCTTGCATCTGTAGCCATAGAGAAACTATCACAAATATTTATTTATTTATTTGTTTGTTTGTTTATTTGATTTATGTATGGTTTTGCAACTTAATCCCAATCCTATGCTGGATTAGAATTTTGAGTTTTGTAATCCCAAATCTCTAGTGGTTATTTTCTAGATTCGAGAAGGCTCAGGTAACGTCTATCTTGTTTGGGCGTGTGCCTTTGAGTCTGTTTTGACTTCTGGCAACTGCCTGGAACTAATCCTTGCTGTTTTCATGGCAAGATTTCAGAAGTGAGTTGCCATTGCTTCCTTCCTAGGGCTGCCATTGAGTGACTGGCCCAAAGCCAGCCAGCCAGCTCTGTGACTAAGGTGGGACTAGAACTCACACTCTCCCGGTTTCTACCCAGATGCCTTAACCACTATACCAAACTGGCTCTGAGATATAGCAATGAAGAATAAGTGTAGCTCAGGGTTGCAATGAGAGGTCCTTGGTGCTCTCTGCTTTCTTGTAGACATTTCATTACCCAACTAGCACTGATGACGTTACCTAAGGTGGTAATGAAACGCCTGCGAGCAAAACAACCAAGCTCAGAGAGCACCGAGGGCCCCTCAGTCCTTCTCTTCTTCCACTCTGTAAACTCTACTCCTTCTAGCACTGATGATGTTACCTAGTTTGGTAATGAAACGTCTGCAAGAAAGCCACCAAGCTCAGAGAGCAGCAAGGGCCCCTCTGAGATATATATCTATGGTGCTATCAAATTTTAAATACCTTGAGGTCTCTGTGAACAATGCCCATCCGGTGAAGATAATAGACAGCATCCAAGACTTGTCGTATCAGAGTGCTGGCGTCCTTTTCAGTATAAAATCCTTTCTCTACGATGCGGTCAAATAGTTCACCTCCAGACACTCTGAAAAACATCACCATGTACAGCAACATTAACAGACATCTTCATTGAACAAGTTAAAGAAACAATGATAGCATGGGCCAAATTTTTGGATATGCTATAGAATTTGATTAATGGCAGAAGTTATGGGACGGGAATAAATTACAAATTGACAATATCAACAGCATATAAAGAAAATTTGTATAAGACGTTTTGCAGATGGCAATTAGGACCAGCAAAACTAGCGAAAATGTTCAAAGATAAATCAACTAAATGTTGGAAATGTCATCAAACACCAGGAACATATCACCATATGTGGTGGACTTGTATAGAAGCTAAAAGATATTGGACCAAAATACACATGGTTGGGAAAAAAATGATTAAACAACATATAGATTTGAAGCCTGAAATATGTTTATTAGGAGTGGTACCTGAAGGTCATAGTAAAGAAAAAAAAACATATTTAACATGTATTAACAGCAGCTAGAATTGTATTTGCTCATAATTGGGAAAGTAATAAGATACCGATAGAGGGAAAAGTAATTGAAAAAATATTTGAATGTGCAGAAATGAATAGATTAACATTAGAAATCAAAGAAAAAGAAGAATCTGAATATTACATAGTATGGGACTTGTTTTACCAATGGTTAGAAAATAAAGGGGATTAGATTTATTTATAAAGCAATAAGAGAAACTAGCGTAATAGATATACTGGATATTACTTATATTTTATATATATGGGAATGTGATATGGTTATATTGTTATATTGATGAGAAGAATGTTATTAGTAATTGTTAAGCACATGAAATATGTACCTAATGGACATACAATTGAAATAAAGCAATAAGAGATTTATTGTATGTAAAAAAAATTTTTTTTTTTTAAACCCAGACATCTTTGTTAGATAACCAGTTAGAACCCCAAACCCCCCAGATTCAAAGGAATCAAGACTCTTTAATCTTTCTCGTTTGAAGTGCATGCAACAAAATTACAACATGGAAGGGAGAAAAATTCATCTTTTATTTGAAGCCTGATCACATTTATTTCTGTACGTTTGTTTCAAACAGCTTTGAAGTGTGGGGAGGCCCTGGGTGCATTATATTTCCAATGTTCTTAGAAAGAACCCATTCGACTGTTGCATTTGCTAACTGGGACTTGAAATCCATGACTGTAAAATGTCAAGGCACTTCCTTGGAGAGAGAAAAAAAATCAGAAAATAACAAGAGCATCTTTTTAAAATGATCCAGTCCAATTCCAGAATCTGAAGGGTCTTTCTAATGAAATGCCTCTTCTGAACCTTACCATAATGCTTGCAACTATTGAATTATTGAAATCACTTCATGTTCAATAACCATTAGATACTTTAAGAACACCCAGAGAAAGTGTGACAACTCTAAAATGAATTTCAGGAAGGCAATAATAAGCTGCTCACTTTTCTGCTCAAATTCTATCGTTCGATGAAAGAAAAAGAGAAAGGAATTTATCCTAAATGTGCTGTCCCAGCCTTCCAGAGTTACTAATGTCCTTGCAGTATTGCCAAATACTTCCCCCCGCCCCATTTTGTATGCATTGGCCATCTATAACACAGGATAAAAGGGAATGTAGTCGTGCATGATCCACAAATATGAAATGACAATTTGCACGATGGTTTCCCTTAATTCCTTACAGGGAAACCGGTCTTGCAAAATTTTAACAGGATCTTTCCTTTATAGAAGACTAAATTTTGAATGTCTTCTGCTTCTTCTGAATTTGTAGACAGCGTGGATTAGTGGATTAAAATTCTTAATCAGCAACCTGAACCGACAAAGCAGAGAAGCAACCTGGAATTAAGGAGAAACTTCCCAACAGTAAGAACAATTAACCAGTGGAACAGCTTGCCACAAGAAGTTATTGGTGCTCCATCACTGGAGGTTTTTAAGAAGAGACTGGACAGCTACCTGTCTGGAACAATACAGGGTCTCCTGCTTGAGCAGGGGGCTGGACTAGAAGACCTCCAAGGTCCCTTCCAGCTGTATTTTGTTTGAATAGCTTTAGCTGTTGGACAAATGACCTCACATTTGACTCTGGAATAATTTGGTAGACAGAGGAGTTCATGGTGAACTCAATGAATATTGTGAGCAGTTACTCCTTGGTGGCCAAAGATTGCCAGAAACACCATAATGAGAAGACATCATGTTTCTCAATCAATGTAACGTGCATCCCATTGGTCATTCAGAAATAACTGTACAAATAACATACTAAGGATTTACACAACTGTCTCCAAGAGACTACAAGGAGCAAGGGATCTTACTCATCTTGTGAGGCTATAAAACTGCCAGGAGGAGAAATTTAACAGCCCCAAACAGATTACCTAATGCTCCCCTCATTTCAAAAAGGAAATGGATATTAAACATCCATCATTTGTTGCATAAATCTTCTGCTTGGCATATGAAAATAACACGCCAAAACTTTCTATGAAAAAAAATATCATTATAGGATAGTAATACATTACCAAGAGCCCCCCCAAAAGACCCTTTGCTTTTCAACTCTACAGACAAGAGCCAACCCCCCAAAAAAACAACACCCTACTATGAGAGCCAACATGGCAGTGAGTCAAAATTCAAGCCAGGAAATCGTCAGAAGGAAAATAAATCTGAGTTTCAAAAATCTCTAGATGATTTGCAGTGGATGGGCTGTTGACGTTTAACTGCCAAATGGTTTAAAAGGAAGATCAAAATTAGCTTCCTTTTTGCTGGACGGATAATACGCCATTGAAGTTCAGAGAAGTTTAGATTTAAACCCGAAAAAGCAAGGGCTCCATTCAGTTCTGAGCCATTAAATAAACTCCGGATCCAACCATTCGTCGGAATGAAAGATTATGTAGGAAACAATGAATGCTTCTGGCTGTCAAATGCCTGAATTTTAATTCCATGGCCAAGGGATTAAACGCTTTGATGGTCATAAATGCAAGAACCATGTGTAAGCTACTTTTTTCACCACCATCATAACTTTGAATGCTCATTAAATGAAGCATAAGGTAAGTTGAGGACTATGTGTAATGGCAGAACCTTGAAAACCTGGCTGTAGGAGAAGGAGTGGGAGAACTTGGAGGGTGGAGTTAAAAGAGGCATCAGTCTAGAATCTCTACGTCATCACAAATGAACTAAATCTGACCTTCCTTGAATTCCGATGACCCTTATCTACTCATAGCAAGTGCAACTTGGTAGTTGAGAAGATTCCTGCATATAGTTTTTTTAAAGAAATAAATCAGTTCAATTGAACCTTCACTTTTGGATCTGGTCTTTCACATCTGACACTGACTTGATGTTCTCTTTTGAGAAGAGACGACAACCATTCATCTGAAATGTATAGGGTTTCTTGCTTGTACAGTGGGTTGGACTAGAGGATCTCCAAAGTCCCTTCTGTTATTCTGTTTTTTCCCCACTTATACCCAAGAGACCTAAGATGGGGTAGCCTTGAGTTTCTTTCTCGTGCTTTCCTGTTTTCCCGGGATAAGCTCTTTTTTTTTGCTAACAATATCTGTTTATCTTCTTCACCTCCACTTCTCTGTCCCTGGACAGCTTCTCTCTTTTGCCTCGTTGCTGTTTTCCCCTACTATTTCCATGTGGGTTGCACACCAATGTGTAGAGTTGCACACACCCTTGCAATTTCTCCTCACTTAGGCTGCGTCTTTCCAAGATCCTGATTTTTGGCTCTAATGAAGCACCTGTTCTAATGAAGCACCTGTTCTCTCTATACCTGCGGTGTTCCTTGCTGCCTATTTGCACATTACCTGGCCTCTCTCCCACTGAAATGAACAGATTTGGCTTAGCAGCTGCCACAACAGGGACTGGCCTGGATTTAGAAAGACCCCCGAGAAATATACAATTCAGGGATATGTGTTTTTTCCCTTCTTCTTCTCTAAAATGCTGGAAAGTTTCAATCCCCTAATTGATATTTAGTTGATACAAAGAAAAGTTAAAATATAAAGCACTAAAATATTTTTTAAAAGACAAAATAATTAAAAACAACAACAACAAAGAAGATATTAAAAAAAGAAAAGAAAAATGAAGACTAACACATATATTCATAACCTCCTCCCTAGCTAAATGCTGATTCATATAATACAGAATAACAAAGTTGCAAGGGATCTTGGAGGTCTTCTAGTCCAACCCCCTGCTCAAGCAGGAAACCCTATACTATCTCAGACAAATAGTTGTCCAATCTCTTCTTAAAAACTTCCAGTGTTAGAGAATTCACCACTTCTGGAGGTAAGTTGTTCCACTGATTAATTGTCCTCACTGTTAGGAAATTCCTCCTTAGTTCCAAGTTGCTTCTCTCCTTGATTAGTTTCCATTCATTATTTCTTCTCTTGCCTTCTGGTGCTTTGGAAATAGCTTGACTCCCTCTTCTTTGGGGCAACCCCTTAAATATTAGAAGACACCCCCCCCCAGTCCTTCCTTCCTCTAGACTAGCCATACCCAATTCCAGCAAAAAACACAGCAGTGTTAAGTTTCCCACAGACCAAAAGAATTTTAAACTGTTTTAAACTGTTAGCCTGTCCTCTGTGTATACCCTTTTATTTTCAATTCTTGCGGCTTCATTTTCTCCATGGATGGAAGTGACTAGGTCAAAAAGGAACGAAAAAACAACCACGGTCCATTTCCATACTATAAATATTTGCACTCCCTTTCAAAGAAAATCTGTCGTTCATTGGCCTTCGACTGGAGATACTTAGGAGGAAAAAAAAACCCAAATGACCAGGGTCATTTTTCCTCCTTGATACAACCATTTGGCATGATTCATTTTTGTCCATAAACTATCATGAAACAGAAGAGTTATGTTTTTTTTTTGTAGTAATATGGTGGAAAGTTGGGCAATGCCTATTTCCTTCCTCCTTCTTCCCCTGCCCCCAAAAAGAGGGGAGAACAAAGCTGCTTCTATATTCTGCTAAGGGAAAAAAGCGTCACTGCATTTTCAAATCCAAAGCAATGTTAAAAACTACTTTTTTTACGGCAAATTGGTGCTCAGCAAAAATCAAAGTGCCTTTTCTATGGACGGGAGGCCCCTGCTGTAAACACTGACTACAATTTCCAAACTAAACTAGAGCAACCGAGTTAACTTTTTAAAAACTTTTTGGAACAAAAATCAAAGCTAATTCCATCCTTGGTTGTATAAGCGGAGGCACAGAATCAACATCACATAAAGTATTTGTTGTTAGTTGTGAAGTTGTGTCCAACCCATCACGACTCCATGGACAACATTCCTCCCAGGACTTCCTGTCCTCTACTATCTTCTGGAGTCCATTTACTGGAGTAAATGAAGTATTATAAAACTTCAGTTAGGCCACAACTGGAACAGTGCATCCACTTTTGGTCACCACATTACAAAAAAATGATGTTGAGACTTTGGAAAAAGTGCAAAGAATGACAACTAGGAGGATTAAAGACCCGGGGACTAAAACATTTGAAAAATAGTTGCAGGAATTGGGGTATGGCCAGTTTTGAGAAAAGGACTAGGGGTAATATGGTAGCAGTCTTCCAGTATTTGAGGGGCTGCCCCAAAGAAGAGGGAGTGAACTTATTCTTCAAAGCACCAGAAGGCAGGAGAAGAAGCAATGGATGGAAACTAAACAAGGAGAGAAGCAATATGGAATTAAGGAGAAACTTCCTAACAAGACAATTAACCAGTGGAACAGCTTCCCATCAGAGGTTGTGGGTGCTCCATCACTGGAGGTTTTTAAGAAGAGACTAGACAGTCACTTGTCTGAAATAGTATACAATTTCCTGCGTGAACAGGGGGTTGGACTAGAAGACCTTCAAGGTCCCTTCCAGCTCTATTCTGATTGATTGATTGATTGATTGATTAACAGTAGGGTTGGTTCTGGCACCTTGGCAGAGGAGTACATGTTGTGTTTTTGTGTTTCTCTTTTTATTGGGTGCTATGCACCGCTTATGATCCCTAGACGAGACAGGCAGCCATCTAATTTCTTTAAATAATTCTTTCAACAGTGTGTTGGTGTGGTGTCGGAGTTTTCAATTCAATGTGTGGAGTGTTAGGAATATAAGTTTTTCCTTCTGTTGGAGAGTATTGCCGTTCCTCCATTTTTTCTAATTGACTGATATTCATGGATTTGATGTAAGTCTGATACTGAACTGTTTTTGATACTGGACTTTGTTATTGGATTATCCCTGGATTGAAAAACTGACTGATTTTACCTGTGAATGACTTTGGAATGTGTTTGAACTTGGCTTAACGTTTCTGAAAGTAAAAACCTATATTTACTGTACAGTGTACCTGTGTGCTGTGTGTGTATTATTCAAACACTACTCTCAATACGTCTCCCTGTATGCGCTCATTCTCCTAATGGGGAATTACCTCAACATGGAGTGTGAAGGATGTGTGTTTGTGTTTATTTTCATGGTCATGATGTGCACTGAAAATGGTGTTTGATTTCGTTGTAGGAGGTGCAATGACAATAAAGTAAGTAAGTAAGTAAGTAAGTTTTGCAAATGTCCCTGTGGCCCTCTAGAAAACGTACAAGCATTTAAAGATCATGATTAAAATGGCTGGCTCCTTCTTCCCTCTTCTTTATGCTGCCCTAGTTGTTAGGACTCAATTAATCCACATTCAAGATAGTGAATTCATCCCTTTTAAGCCTTTCTCTATTACTGCTTTCTCTATTACTCCCCTCGGAGCCTTCAAAGTGCCATCCGTCCAGTTTTTATGGGCCAGCAAAAGCTTAGGACAGCCGAAAAGACGAGAGAAAACCTACGGCAAAGGAACATGTGCATTTATTCAGAGGAATCCTTGCTCAAGTTAATTTCAAAGCAGTTAAGAAAACACAAATATCCACCGTTGATGTACATGAAAAAGAAACCCACATTTCTGGTTTCAAATATCTCTCTATATAAAAGCTAAACACTTTTCATGCATCATCACAAAATCTCCAGAACCGTAAAGCCTACAAACTTGAAATTTGGCTCATATGTTCCTCTTGGTTTCTAGGTGCTCACTAAGAAAGGATTTTTCAAAATGACCATCAGAGCATTTAGAGGATTTCCTATATTGTTATTATTAACACGCTCTGATGCTAAGGAGTTCTACTCCCCCTCCCCACCTGAAAAGAAATCTCTTCCAAATGCAAAACACAAGCAGAGGAGAGGAGGTTCAGTTTCAGCTTCACAGTACCAAGTAGCATCCCTATGGTCACCTGATCAAAATTCAGGTGCTTGGTTACCGAACAAGTATTTATGATGATTGTTGTTCAGATCTAGACCTTCCTCGTCCCGGTAAAACCCCTTTTATTTAGGTTAAAGGGAATTCCTCTTCAGCAAAGTCCCAGCAAACAGTCTTTAAAAAGATCTCACAACTACAGATCTTTATCAGGCTTGGAGAGTTGCCAGGCTGATAGCTTCCAAATGCCACGCTGCAGCAGCAATTACTTGGCAAGAAGTCAGAACAGATCTTCAACCTAATGAACTAATTGTCTCCTGCAAACACCACTCCCCTTTCAGTCCTCTTTATTCCCTATGGGAGGGGCCATTCACCATTCACCTGTGCCTTTACTCCCGAGTTGACCCTTGTTCCTTAACTGTTCCCTTCTCCTGGCAGCTCTGCACATGTGCACATCGGGAACAGGCTCCAGCTGTTCTTCTTCCCCACTGATCTCCGACTCCGGAGGCAGCTGATAACTGTCAGATGGCCCTGGCCCCATCTCTGCCTCCGATACAGAGCCCTCGTCAGAGCCTTCACCATACTCCAGGACTGGCCCATGTTCCCCCCCCCAACCACCTCACTCTCCGAGTCTGCCACTAGCTGCACTGGCCGCTGATGGGCCACAACACCTGTAGCACATGATCCCCATTTGAAAATCATCCAGCTGGCAAAGCCAATAAGGGGAACTAGATTTGTTTATCAACAATATAATTGCTAGTGATTCCTTTAACAATAAGGGCAAGGAAGAAAAAAAGAAGTTGTAAAATTGGACAAGGCTCGCTGAACAGGCCCCTTGCTTAGCGATGGAAATTCTGATCCTAATTGTGGATGGAAGTTGAGGACTACCTGTCATAGGAGACTGTTGAAGGATGTCAGTCAATGGCTCCTGCAAATGAATTCCAATGGGACACTTCCATAGCCCAGAGTCATCAATCATGTTCTCCAATTAGATATTTTCCTAGCAGAAACTTCAGTTACCTAGTTACTATCTTTGAAAACATTTATGGAATGCACTTTCGGTTTTGCAAGCTGCCGCACTGCTCCCCACTCCCTTTCTGTTGGCAACTCTAAAAAGACCATAGAAATATTTTATGAGTGGACATTAAGTGTGAAAAACAGTCATAAGTCACTTTTTCCGGTGCCATTGTAACTTTGAACAGTCACTTAAATGAACTGTTGTAAGTTGAAGACTAGCTGTACTGCAAAGGAACTTCCTATCTTGGAAGGAATGATGTATTGTTTAATGGTGCCAAAACAAAACAAAACAAAAAAAGGATTTATACAGTTAGGACTCATGCTGTACAGCCTTATATAAAAACAACAGATTTTGCAGTCAGCCCTGAATTAAACACAGAAAGGACATCGTCCAGAATTGTTAGGATAACGCAACTGGTTTGTAATCTCTCTGTGTGTGTTATTCGCCCCATGAACAAACTTGATTACAATCCAATCTTTGATGGATCGTTGTGAGGGCTACTTCTCTCATAGTAAAAACAAAAAACAAAAAAACCCAGCTTGAATATGAATTCTGTCCATTATCTCTCTCTTTTTAATATATAATTTCATTTCAAAATGTTTAAAAGGAAGATAAAATGAATACAAACTAATATAAAGTGAGAAAAAGAAAGAAAGAAATCAGAGAGAAAGCTAAAAGTATAAAAAAGGAACGGAAGGAAAAATAGAAAAAAAGAAAAGAAAAAAATGGATACAAAGAAATAGCGACTGAGATTTACAACAGTTGTAAGTACAATTATAAATTTATCTCTTACTCTACATCATAATTCTCTTCTTTCTATAATCTACCCTGACTAATTATCAAAACCTCAAATCATAATTTTTTTGTTTCTCCCAGGCAAAAAGCCCATATGAAGTTTCTAATCGGCCTTAAATTTGATAATCAACTTTTCTCTGATCAAAAAGGTTAATTTGTCCATCTTTGAATCAGAATAGAGCTGGAAGGGGCCCTGGAGGTCTTCTAGTCCAACCCCATTTTAGATAATGTCTCTTCTTAAAAACCTCCAGTGATGAAGTACCCACAATTTCTGGTGGCAGGCTGATTCACTGGTTAATTGTCTTCAGCAAGTTCCATCATCCTGCCCAGCTATTCCTCCATGGTGGGTAATATGAATCTTTCTATCCTTGTTCATACCGTAAAAAAAAAAAAAGATTGGAGTGTACCGAGTGTATGCAAATAATTCTAATTAAAGTTAATGAAGAATTAAGACCCATTCTCTATTGGAGCATGTCATTTTAGGATTTTAAAAAAGTGAAATCTACACCCAAAAGCTGAACATTTCAAAGAAGAACTCCTATAAGTACGAAGCTAACTTTTAATACCTTGTTGCTATTACCATCAAAAGTTTTTTCCCTACTCTGATTTTCTTTCTTTCTTTCACTTAATGTTACTTTTAAAACAAACATTTCTTTTTGTAGTTCTGTGAAATTTCCCATAGGAGGAGCTGTGAGTCCATTGTTGCCTTCTGAGCTTACTATTAAAGATCACCAAAAATTCTTTTCAATTCTTAAAAGAAAACTTTTTAAAGGGAAAAAAAGAGAGGAGGGAATGGGTGGGCGGGCTTGCAATTGTTTGGAATGTCAACATTAATTATGACGATCAGATACCTGGAAGCACAGATGAATATGTGAAAATGTTTGAATAATTCAATGCACTCCTATCTCAGTTCTTATACTTTTTAATGCAGAACCAATGTACTACAATTAAAATGATAGCTGGGAGTGCTACCTTTTAACATGTCCTTAAATAAATCATGAGACACTAAAAATATGTTTGAATTCTAAGGTAAATTTGGCCTAAAATATCAAAACATAAATTGTTGTAGAAATCAACTGCCAGAGTTAGCGATGGATTTCTGCGATTGAACGGCATTATCTATATTCGGCAACTGAGTTGATGGATTTCTGGCAAATATCTAGCATTGCTGAAGAGGCAACCTTCCCCTTTTTCTGCACTGACATTCTGAAAAGCTTGTGGGCAGACTGTTTTGTGGCACTCTGCCTCCTGGCCACAATCCAGTCTCACTACCCT
The DNA here is from genome assembly GCF_049901735.1 of Notechis scutatus. Lineage (NCBI taxonomy): Eukaryota > Metazoa > Chordata > Lepidosauria > Squamata > Elapidae > Notechis > Notechis scutatus. The sequence goes on along the minus strand of NC_142014.1, from coordinate 32,240,845 downwards.
TCACATAAAGACTCAACCAGTATATCTCATGCCAAGGGCTGCAGTTAAAACTGTTGCCATCAACCCCATGTAGAGATAATACCTTTGTGGCTTTGTATCTGTAGGAGAAGGAGTGGTAGAGCCTGGAGGCAGAGTGAAAAAGGGAATCAGCCTAGAATCCATACGTAGCCACAAAGGAACTATGTCCAAACTCCCTTGAATGCCATTATTATTATTTCACTATAACCAGGTATCATTAGTTGAGAAGATTCCTTTGCCTAGGCTTATAGCAATATATCAGGTGCAAAGAATCAGGACTGTACATTAAGTTTCAGTTCAGAATATTTATGGTTCAAGACTATATTCAAGAATCTAGTCAACTCAGACTCAACACTAAACTGGCACCAGGTAAGGGTTAACAGAATTCACAAGAGGTTGGATTTGGACCTTTGTGAGAATGTAATGACACTAGGCTTCTGACTCGTTTAACTCCACTTCCCACTTCTGCCTGCTCTTGTCCTACAAAATCAGTTTAATTGGACCTTGATGTGTGGATCTGATCTTTCCTGGCTGACTATGTGACAAACAACAACAACAACAATAATAATAATAATAATAATAATAATAATAATAATAATAATAATAATAATAACAACAACAACAATAATAATAACTTCATTCCCAGATAGAAAACTTACTGGGGGAGTCTATAATAACTATGAAACAATAATTTCCACTCCATATTCTTGAGCTATTTAGTTGGGGAGTCATTCAACTAACTAGAAAAGAGATGGCACAGAAATAAATAATTCTGGGACTCTGCTGTTTAATTATTAATATTTATTTCACTTGCTTAATTTCTTTAATTTACTTTATTGCCAGAAGAGGCCAGAATAGTTTATAAGAGGCCAATAAAAACAGGCTTCAACAAAATTGTCATAATAAAACCCACAATGCTTATTTATACATTCAAATAAAAAAAATATGGCTAAAGAAGAATGAGTCAGCAGAATAGAAAAACAATCTAAAAACATTCAAGGATGAAACAGCTGGTTAATTGAAATTTCTACTACAACAATCTGTCGGTTTAGCTTATTATTGAAAGTTTATTATAAATTAACTCCTGAACTTCACCACGACTTCAAGGATACAGAAATGTCTAACAAGGGTGTTATTTTATGTAAATCAAAAGACAGAAGTCTTTGAAAAAAATCTATGGGTATGGATCAGAGGTGGGATTCAAACATTTTTACTACTGGTTCTGTGGGTGTGGCTTGGCGGGTTTGGCATGGCTTGGTGGGCATGGCAGGGGACAGAGATACTGCAAAATCCTCCTTCCCTCCCCACTCCACTAACCTCCTTTCCAGCTCCTTTCTCCTGGGCAGGGCAACCAAAGGAGACCCAGCCAATCAGCTGGGACTCAATGGGAGGCAGAGAAGAGATGGGGTTGGTGGGACCAGTCAGAGGTGGGATTTGCCAGTTCTCCGAACTACTCAAAATTTCTGCTACCGGTTCTCTAGAACCAGTCAGAACCGGCTGAATGTCACCTCTGGTATAGACATTTCTTGGGAGCTGGTGAATACAATCTCTGTTTTACACAGTCACACTGGAAAAGGAGCTGGTGAAAATAAGATGTATGGTCAGTATGTACGCAATGTCCCATGTTTATCTATTTATCCAGATTGAGAAAATGCCCGACTTCTTAATGACACTGGGCAACTTCCATTAAAAAGAAGAGAAACCACTTATTGAGATTCAAGTTTTAAAAAAAAGAAAGAAAGAGCCATTTGGGAGATGGAACAAATGTAATGAAATCTTTTTGTTTCGAGCCTGGAAAAACAAACCGGATTTTTAACAGTTCTAGATATCACAAAGGTAATTAGAAGGCTGGAGGTTAAAACATATGAAGAATGTTTTCAGGAATTGGGTTATGTCTAGTCTAGTGTAAAGAAGGACTAGGGGAGACAGAATAGCAGTGCTGCAATATTGGAGGGGCTGCCACAAAGAAGAGGGGAGGGTCAAGCTATTCTCCAAAGCATCTAAAGGCAGGACAAGAAGCAATGAATGGAAATTAATCAAGGAGAGAAGCAACCTGGAATTGAGGAGGAATTTCATGACAAGTTAGAACAATTAAGCAGTGGAACAGCTTTGCCTTCAGAAGTTGTGGGTGCTCCATCACTGGAGGTTTTCAAGAAGAGACTGGACAGCCACCTGTCTGGAATGGTACATGTAAATGGTACACGAGCATAGGGTTGGACTAGAACAGGGGTCGCCAACCAGTGGGCTGGGGACCACTGGTGGTTTGCGAGAAAAATTTGGTGGTCCACAGAGAAATGTCACCCCCAAAGCAATTAATCCAGGCTGTGTGGGAACACAAGGCTGTGCCGCCCGCATGGCCCATGGGAACACAAGGCCTGTGTCACTTGCATTGTGAACAACATGAGGTAGTGAGGGGAGGGGGGGAAAGGGAGGAGGGGGGAACTTGCCCCATTCACCCCACGCGCCTGGCCTGGCCACCGGGCTACTTCTTTCTGCTTCTTTCTTTCTTCTTCTGCTTTTGGCTGCAGGCAAGGAAAGCAGCAAAAGTCTTTCTTTCTCTCCCCCAAACTCCACCAGAAATGAGTCTTTGGGACCCTGCAAGGCCTCCTGCTTCAAGAGGCTGTGCCAGTAAAGACTCATTTCTGGCAGAGTTTGGGGGAAGAGAAAGAAAGACTTCTGCTGCTTCTGCTGCTTTCCTTGCATGGAGCCAAAAGTCTCTCTCTCTCTCTCTCTCTCTCTCTCTCTCTCTCTCTCTCTCTCTCTCTCTCTCTCTCTCTCTCTCTCTCTCTCTCTCTCTCTGAGAACGGAGCTGGAGATGGTATCCTGCGATCCCAAATAAAGATTGATCGACGATCCCAAATAAAGATTGATCGATCGGTAGGAAAACGGGGTGTGGGATTCTCCTGCAGAGTTTTTTTGGGATTTTCCCAGGGTCTCTGGTCTGCGGGATTTAAAATTATGACTTTGGTAGTCCCTGAGGTCCAAAAGGTTGGCAATCACTGGACTAAAAGGCCTCCGAGTCCCTTCCAACTCTGTCATTCAGTTACACCTTGCAAGGCCAACAGGTATGGAGGTGACACCATTGAACTGACTAAGAATAGTCGAGACATGTAACAGTTTTTGCAAGACTTCACAACCCAAGTTTCTTTTTGACAACACTTTTCAGGCCAGGAACTCTCACTCTGTATTTTATGCAAATGCTGAGTTACACCATAGGCATTAAATTTGGGACTTTCCTTCAAGCTCTACCAAAAAACAAACAAACAAACCATGGTCTTCACAGCTCCCCCACTAGCTGTGAGTCACCGCCGTAGGCTTGCAGATACAACCATCTCAGCTCCTTCTTCCCTTCCTCCCACCACGAAACACCTCTCCTTACTTGGCAGGAAGTGCTATAAGTTGCTTTAAGCATGAACACCTCCTTGTTAGCTGCTAAAAAGAACTCCAAGCCTTGAAAAATGGGAGTTCAGAATGATTTTTAGTCAGCCTAGAAAACCCACGGTTAGAAATGGCTTTAGCTTGCACAACTACCCCTTCCAACAGTTACACTCTGTGGTTGTACGCAAAGACTCTCCTTAGAGCACGGATGTGTCCAGGGGTGGGATTCAAATTTTTTTAACAACCGGTTCTGTGGGTTTGGCTAGGTGGACGTGGCTAGGTGGGTGTGGCCATGTGACTGAGTGGGCATGTCTTCTTCTTCTTCTTCTTCTTCTTCTTCTTCTTCTTCTTCTTCTTCTTCTTCTTCTTCTTCTTCTTCTTCTTCTTCTTCTTCTTCTTCCTCTTCCTCTTCCTCCTCCTCCTCCTCCTCCTCCTCCTCCTCCTCCTCCTCCTCCTCCTCCTCCCCATCCTCCTTCTCCTCCTCAACCCCCGTTGCATTTATTGGGCCTTCTGGGCCTCAGGGAAATCTCCTGTAGGGGGTGTTTTTGCTCCCAGAAGATTTCCCTGGGGCACAGGAACGCAAAAAATGGAGTGGGGGTGGGGGCAGGGGGGAGCTGCATCCCCTCCTCCATTTTTTGCCTTCCTGGGCCTCAGGAAAGCCTCCTGGGTGAAGCAGTAAGGCAG